>NW_013531726.1:6074217-6392260 GCF_000836235.2 Papilio xuthus | reverse complement strand
TGTAACGGCTTTTTTAATTTTAGAGTGTCCCCAGTTTTGGTTTTGTTATAAGATTCGTTTTTCGTAGTGATCCCAAAACCACCGGATACTGCTTCATGGCCATACAAAGTGTGAAAATCTACAGGACTTAATTTAATAAACCTCTTTAATGGCATAGGATTTGTTTTTATAAGGCCAATATCATTTTTCACAACAAAACCCATATTCGTAATTCGAGACAAATACATAGGATGCGGAATCACTGAAACAACATGACTGAATGTATTGTTTTCTTTAAGTGAATTATAAACAGAACCATACCTTATCACTAGCTTATTGTGTAATCCTTCAATATACACGTGTAATTCTGTTAAGCAGTGAGCCGCTGTGACTGCCCATGTGGGCGACAGAGCAGACGCCGTGCACAGATGCGTGTGTCTACCATATATACTGCCATTAGCCATCTTATTTATATGCCTGATTTCAAGGCGAACAACATACGGATAAGCTCCTTGGTCCGCGTCTTCTCCACCATAAACTCTTAATGGTTGTCTTTTGCCAGAACATTGACTCGACAATATTACGATGAACAGTATGTACATGGTGTACCAACGTGTTCCAAACATATAACTAAGTAATAAATTATTTTTAAGCGACTACTTTATTGTTAATTTTTATTTAAAAACATAAAATGTTATCATGGTAATTCTATTCTATGCATTTTGTGTTTTATATATTATATATTTGTTATATTGATTCCTTGAAATTATTGACTTTTTGATAGGATTTTTGTTAGTATTATATAATTTCTTGTCTTACTTCTATTTGACACGTTAAGAACGACAGGTCCTCCGACCCGTCGCGCGTGGCTCTCCTTAGCTTGGTTGTGGGGCCGCGGCGTACTCCGCACGCCGACGGCCCCTCGCTGGAGCCCTGCGGGGCGGCCGCGTCTCATTGGCGCGTTTGCGCTCCCGCAGGGCCTCTCTTTTGGCCGAAACAGCCGTGCCCCGTGAGAAGCTGCGTCGGGAAGTAACTCGGCTCCCGGTGCCTCGCCTCCACCCACTGGCGCAGGACGGGGCGGACGGCCTCGATGAGCCGTCTGCTCACCGAGGCATCCGCCAACCTCTCCTTCCATCGCCAGAAGAGATCGTCGCGACCTTCCTTCCTCCAGCGTACGATCTCTTCCGGAAGGGGCTCCTCGCCTCGCTGCCGCATCACAGCTCTTCTCCGGTAAACCTCCGCTAGGACCCCGGCTTCGAGGTCCCAATGGAGGCTAGCGGAGATAAGGCACGCCGCCTCGTACGATACGGTGCGGTACGCTCTGGAGGCCCTCTGAGCCATGGTCCGCTGCGCACGTCGCAGTCGGACCATGTTGTCTTTGCTCAGGGGTCTTTTGATTGGGTTGGTTTAGAAGTTTTATTTTTTCACAGAACCTAGCGACCGCAGACCTGAACATTTGGTATAAATTCCAGCTTGATACCTTCACGCGTTTTTGATAAAATGGATCTTGACAGACGGATGGACGGACTACAAAGTAATCCTATAAGGGATCCGTTTTTTTTCCTATAAGGTACGGAACCCTAAAAATCATAATAAAACCAAATAATTTCTTTGGCTTGATCATGTTTCTTTTATCTTATCCGTATATTTACAGTTTTACGTTTTTTTCTATGATGCATAATTTATTAAGTTGTCCTAAAAGTCTCGCAAAAAGATCTTAGTTCCTAGTTGATACACATTCAATTTCTTACATGACTATTAATCCATTCAACATAGGGACCAACTGGGCAATGGAACCCTGCGTCTTCAATTCTAGTATTACCTGATGCACCTCCGCAATACATGTTAGGTCTACTAGCGGATAATACTGCAACTATGCCTGATGCGTGGATGACAGGGCCCCCGGAGTCCCCACCACATACAACAGCAATAGTTCCACATCGATAATCTAAACATAACAAAGGCCCTAATCCCGGTGTGTGCATGCATTTATTTATTATCACCTTAAATATTTGTAACGGCTTTTTAAATTTTAGAGTGTTACCAGTTTTGGTTTTGTTATAAGATTCGTTTTTCGTAGTGATCCCAAAACCACCGGATACTGCTTCATGGCCATACAAAGTGTGAAAATCTACAGGACTCAATTTAATAAACCTCTTTAATGGCATAGGATTTGTTTCTATAAGGCCAATGTCATTTTTCAAAACATCATATTGCTTTGTCTCTCGATCTACGTACTTAGGATGCGGAATCACTGAAACAACATGACTGAATGTATTGTTTTCTTTAAGTGAATTATAAACAGAACCATACCTTATCACTAGCTTATTGTGTAATCCTTCAATATACACGTGTAATTCTGTTAAGCAGTGAGCTGCTGTGACTGCCCATGTTGGCGACAGAGCAGACGCCGTGCACAGATGCGTGTGTCTACCATATATACTGCCATTAGCTATCTTATTTATATGCCTGATTTCAAGGCGAACAACATACGGATAAGCTCCTTGGTCCGCGTCTTCTCCACCATAAACTCTCAATGGTTGTCTTTTGCCAGAACATTGACTCGACAATATTACGATGAACAGTATGTACATGATGTACCAACGTGTTCCAAACATATAACTAAGTAATAAATTATTTTTAAGCGACTATTTTATTGTTAATTTTATTTAAAGCCGTAAATTGTTATCATGGTAATTCTATTTTACTCTTTTGAGTTTCACATAACAGGTATTTACCTAGGAAATTGCCGTTCTGCGGTACTGGCCATTTCAAAGCAAAATAATTTTTGTTTGACTAAGAATTCTATTTTCAAATTAATTTTATTTAAAAAACATGGAATTTTTGTTCCAAAATTAGTCGTTTGTTTATTGATTAGTGTTACATTTTCATCGCATTTCAAACTTTTCGTCATTATGGATACGTTAAAAATTCGAGTAATTATAGAATATTAGTACCATGGTCAGCAACGCGGCACAAGCTGCACGCAACATTAACTAGTTTTAAGGAGCTAACACTACAAACCAACGCAGCACCTGTAATTGGTTTGCTCGCTTCCATTCTGGAAGTTTCGACCTGAAAAATGAACCTCGCGGTCGTCCGAAGACTTTGTTCGAAAATGACGAAATAAAAGCGATTGTGGAAGCTGATGATACACAATCTACGGCTGAATTAGCAACTGATTTCGACGTTACAGAAAGAAAATCGACTAGAAATCAGTATTGTCAGTTGATAAAAAATATTTTATAGTCGTCATAGAAATTACTCAGTTTTAGAAGTCATACTCATGAGAATTAGTTTCCTAGGTATTTCTGATATTATTGCTTTTAAAAAGTGTACATCGTATTCTTGTCTGATATTTTCTGGGTATTGGGGAATACGGTGAACGTAATTAATGGTTACCTTAAAAGAAATTTCGTAGTAATGCGAGACATCATTTACTTTACCTGAATGGAAAGGAACGAACAGGCAATAAAATGTTTTGCGAATTGCAGTATTTATCGTACATACATTGTCTAACTGTGAATTTCTTCGACTTATTTCATATATATACAAAATTTGTAATAAAATTTTTATCATTTGATGTAACGCAATGTACATGTTTATATTTCAATAAGTTTTCATTTCGATTTCAAATCAAATCGGCGAGTGAAGAACTAAAAATCTCGATCCGTTGAACATTTGTTGTTGAAATGCTGCTTATTTTCATGCTACTCACGATTGAATGTTCCGGTAAGAAACTACCATTGAGAATTATTGGCGGTGAAAACAGTGAAGATTATCCATATGTTGTTCGCTTAGAGGTACAACATATCGCAAACTTTACTAGTAACAATACTATCGTAGCAAAGCATGATCATGTATGTAGCTCAGTTGCGCTGTCTCCTACGTGGGCAATGACAGCAGCGCATTGTTTGAACGATTTGAATTTCTTCTTCCTCGGTGCTCCTTACACCGTCGAGAAGCTGATAATAAGGCACGGTCACGTTGAGCACTCGCCTTGGATAAAAGGTACTTTTAGTGACGTCATTGCAATGGTTACACATCCTCTTTTTTCATACACATTTGACGACTATAACAGTAATCCAATCATAAAGAATGATATAGGTCTGATGAAAACTACTCCAATGGATTTAGATAATTATATCAAATTAAGCGCTGTAGATTTCTTCTCCCTCTACGGGCATGAAGCTGTTTTTGCTGGTTATGGATTAACTACGCAAAAGAATGCAGGTAAAACCGAAAGCCATGATACTTTAATGCTTAAAAAGCCATTGCAAATACTGAAAGTATTAATTTCTAGATGTTTGAATGGTGATTTACTAGAGCCAGCTTTATGTTTAGCATCAAAATGTGGACAAGTAGCGACGACGTGTCCCGGAGATACAGGTGGTCCTCTCATACATCCTTCGGGTATTGTTGGTATATTAGGAGTTAGTGATTTATCAATGTATTGCTATGATAAAAATATAAAGAAACCTGGAGACGTGACTGGTATTGTTGCACCAATTGGCCCTTATATCGAATGGATCTATGACCATATGTCGACTTGAATAATATTCCTAATTACTGACACAAACATTGTCTGCTAAATAAAATCCAATGAATATTTGTGATGTGTTACAATAATATAGTAAGGACAGTGTTAGTTAAGAAAAGGAAAGTGACGTCACTAAAATTTAACAAGGACACTTCAAGAGCATGGAAGTCGATTTTTATGATAAAATTCTATTTTATATTATTCTTCAAAGAACGTTACATTTCTTAAATTTTATATTATTAAATAGACTGTTTTAAATATTCAAATGCTATTAAATAAGTAAAAAAATAAAAATACTTTTTTTACGTAATTTTTATTTATAAAATACATAATACAAACATAATTTTATCATTAAATGATAATGTGACAATTTCATTAATTATTAAGTGCAACAAACTTTGTGAATTATGTGATAAAATTTTAATATTTCAATTAAAATAATAATTGTTAAGTTATTTTACTATTCTTGTATCACAATAATAATTTAATTGTTTATTTTAACCAAACTAATTGTGAATATTTTTCTGCTATTGGTATTGTTTTTCATTATCTTAATTTTAAGTACACTATTAACCGTTGGTTTCTTGGACAAACATCTTCGTATAAAACATATTGTAATCCCTGTCATTATCTTTGACAAAAAACAGTTATAAAAATATGAATTAAACGGAGATTTTGGTCTTGGAAACCCATGGTAAATATTTAATAACACACAAAGTCGTACAATGTACTAAATAACTAATTAACTAAAGTTAAGGTACTATAAAATAATAATATAATATAATTTATAGTATTTATCACATAATATAACCTAATTTGGAGACAGCAATGTATGTATTAAGTTATTTCCTATATACACTTCCATTCCAACTTTATAGCGATATGGGGTCAAACCAATGCAAGAGCGCAACAAATCCCTGTGGCTTTAAACAACGCGTGAGTCGTTGCGCGGAACACAATTTTAGGTGTATCGCGGTGTGAAGGAAGGTATAATGCATTGCGCAGAGCAGCCAAGATATTTGAAAATACTTATACAATATATAACTAAAGACATAGCTAGCCACAAGTTTTTAAATCCCATAATACATCTGGAGAATTTCAACCGAAAAACTGCTTTATTATATAGCATAGCAACAATTTAAAACACGCTCTTGCTTTACGTATAATCAGTTAAGCTTGTAAAATAAATGTATTGTGTTTTGTAATTTTGAACTAGATGGCGTTATTCTCAATATTTTTTATTCAGTATGAATATGGAAGAAATATATATGTTTAAACAACTTTTCAAAAAGCAAATTAACCAGAAATGATAACAAATAATAAGTTTTACAATAAACATTACTGAAACTAATGCAATCTGATTTTTTTTTATAACAGAAGGTGGCAAACGAGCAGCGGGAACACCGAGGTGTTCAACGACGCCCATGGACATCAGCAATACCAGAGGATTAATGATTTAACCTTAAAAGCCTTAAATCTCTTTTAATACGATCATTTTTATATCATCGCACCTCTTTATCTCAGATTATTTAAAATACTTTTGAAATTAGATGTATTCGATTTAAAAATTCTTTACTGTATTTTGTGAAAAAAATATTTTAAAATGAACATAGTATAGACCAACAAATCTATTTGACCCGGTATAAGACAAACTAAGTTTTGGAGGCTCACTAGCGCCTCCTTTTAAATTAAAAAAAAAGCAGCTACCGGGTCAGATAAGTTTGTCGCACTATAGTTAATAAGAAATAATGAGATAATGTAATTTCTATACATATCATACAACATACGATTTATTTACTACTATTATTCACATTTTCATGACAACCATACTTTTTTTACTAGTATTTATTTTTTATTTGACTTAATTTAAAATGGTGACCTTTGATCGTACGTGATTATATTGTGCTTATATTTTATTACTTAATTTATTAAAACTTATAAATAATTTAATAAATAAATGAAAAATTATCTATTTCAAATGTCAAGAAACTATTAAAAACGGTTACTCTATGATGTCTGTAACATCATAGAGTAACCGTAGAACTGCAGTGATACTTGTATCAATCATTGACCTCTATAGATATCCTGATTAGTTTGAGTTTCCAACAACGCTACCGCACCGATTGCCAACATGGCGAAAATCTAATAGGCACAAAAAACCACGGCTTATAGCCAGTCAATTGAAATATAGAGGTCAGTGATATTAATACATGTCATCTCTTTCATTCTCTTTGACTAAACAGAGACAATATAATTCTTTGGTCTAATCGTTGGTTTCAGGCACTATAATCCTACTAATTTTAGAAATACGAATGTTTAGATGGATTGGATGTTTGTTTTAAGGTATCTCCGAATGCATGGATCTCTCTGAAATTTGACATAGATGTAGAACATAATATGGAAGAATACATAGACTACTTACCAAGTTTGTTTTTATTTCCGCGCGCATAAAATATATTGTTATCTCTGTTTTGTCAAAGGTAATAAGCGGGAAGACGATATATTTTATACAAGGATTTTAATCTCACAAACAAACGATAAGTAATTTTCATAACGAAATTTAATTTCTTTTAATTTTGATACACTAAATTCGTCATATATTAATATTAATTCTAACCTCCAATAGCAGACATCATTGCGTTCATTTCGCTTTCATCATAATATTGGAACGCATCACTGGGCGCTGTTTCTAATAAATCTTCATAATCTTGACAAAGAACCATTGGTAAAAACAACAAAATTAACATCAGGAACCAGTTTATAAAGCAGGTAGATGCGCCGCTGTTATGTGTTACTGAAATAGAGTAAATTGAGAACATTACAACGTTATACTTTAAAATAGTTCATCATGTGGACATCGTTAACATGGTTAAGTAACATCTTTATCCTGCCTTTTCCCTGACTAGACATATAGTATGTACTACTCTTCCATTCATTACTATTAACCGTCATCCGAATCACCTCCTTTAGACAGACGCGAACAATTTAATCCTTATATTCTCCTTTATGTCAATCCTTAAAAATTCACTTAAGAATCGACTAAAAAATACAACCACAACTTGACTACTTGTCAATTTTGTACCGCATTAGATCACATCCCATTATGATCGCCCAACCTACCACTTACTTAAGACAAAAAGTAAAACTGTTTAAAATTTTACAAAGAAAATTTATTGAAAGTGTGTTTCCACTGAGTCTTACTTCTCTCCGGCCTAGGGCCGTTATTAGGCGCAAAGAAGTCCATATTTCGCCTTCTCGCGTAGACGTCATAGATGGTGGCCCGACACGACAGCCTCAGCAGGCCGGCGGAGAAATGCGCCGGAGTCAGTTTGATCTTGACGACAGCTCGCGCCCTGTCGTACGAAGAAAGCCACGTGGTGCTTAAGGGGCGAAGCTGGAAAACGAAAATAAAGGACTTAATAACTTAATAAAGTAATTAGACAACACTTATTAACTTGATTAGAAAAGATAAAATGGCAAAAATTATAAAAAAGTGTAGGACCATGTTCTATTAGAGAGAATGTCAACATCAATAGCTGTCAGTATATCAACGGGAGTCAAATATGAAGGAATTAAATGAACTGCTAGATTTCAATACTAATCTAATAAATCCGTGTCGCTATTTGAAAACCATGAAATAGCAATTGCAGGTTTTCTGACAGAGGTTGAGCTTAAATTTCGACATCTATACCAACCGGTTCGTCGTTGACGAATATTGTTATATTCGGTATGGGTTTCGCAGGGCCTGTAGTGCAATTCGCTATTAGTTCATCCCCGGGCTTGTAACTATCCATGTTAGTCTTCAGTATTGGATCGTAGGGTGGTAAGGCTGGAAATTTACAAAAAAAAAACAATTATTTAATAACATCTTTATAATAATAGAATCTTAAACATTCGTAGAACGTAGGAAATAAATCTGTGAACTGTTAAATTAAATTGTTAAGAATGTTTTATCATTTGAAAAATCAAATCTTATAAAGACAGTAGAAAATACGGCGAATATTTGAGAAGTATTTGCTCTAGGAAATTCTATTGCTACGGTTGCTGAATACGATGCAGAACATAAATTGATATTGTTTGCTGTCCGTGCTCTATTTTACAATTTACCACTTTCAGTTGTAAAATTGTTCGATTTTATTCTATCCTTAACATTTCAAATGTCATCGTCAGTTTCAATGCCCGGAACAGATGTGTGTGCAGATGCACAACACATTGTTGTCGATGTTATGTCGAAAAGAACATGATAACTAAAAGACGCCCATTAATCGAAATTCGATCATAATTCGAAATTTATCTTTAATAATTAAAATATGTTTTGTATGTTAAGGCAGTGGAGATTCGTAGTTAATTCACATTTTGTGAAATTAATATTTCTTTTTGTTATATCGACTATCAAAAGGAGGAGGTTCACGATTTTTATTTTAGAGATTTAAAATCGAGTCTATCCTTTTAGTTTAATTAACTATGGCTCTTACTTTTTAATATTCTCAAGTAAACTCAACAGGATGTTACATAAATCAGATAGCTAAAGTAATGTGGAGTATTGAGAAGCGAACACTCGTTACTACGACACGAGTGACGATTTATAGGTCAATACACAGTCATATTATGACACTAAATCACGCTGTGCTAAGATATTGAACTATCGGGAGGCTTTACACGTACTTGTATATATCATACGATAGTGTTTATGCCTTCGTTCACGTTAACACAGTAGAGAGCGTTAAGCTGCGTACAAACTACAGCTAAATCCAGACGTGTAGCGAATTATAAAATTATAAGAAATCCACGTCTGTAGCCAACCTTATATCAAAATAAGAATGTAACATCAATTACTATTATCCCTCTTTTGTACTGATATTGTGATTATCTTATATAAAATATCCATAACCATAATATTTCTTTTCCCAAAAATACTATTTCTGAATAATTATCGAAAACTTACTTATGATATCAGAAAACAGTTAATTAAGAATATAGTAGTTTTCAAATGTCTTGGCGGCTCGCTTCCCGCTCTTTGCGAAACACTGAATAGAACACAATTTACGTGAAGGGGGGCGTTGTGGGATACGGGGGGACACTTTGCTGCGCGCAATTGACCTTGGGCTGCCAAGATATTTAAAAAGAACTATACAGTTTTCGAATACGGAACTAACAGTGAAATTAATTAATAAACTAAATGAAACAATACTTACAAATAACTTCGATAAACTTGGTGTCATTTTTTGTGTTGAAACTCGACTCCGAAGTGACTTCGCAACTAAAGTTACCGGACAGTTCGTGTTCGAAAAACTTCACCAAAACATGAGTGCCGTTTGACTCGTTCGACTGAAATATGAGAAACACAAATTGTTATTATATATAGAAATACATTCACTCAATGTAAAGCGGTCTCAAAAATGTCTTCGCACTGCAGTTAAATAAAGTAGTTACAATAAAACACTGGTTAAATGGTGCGAGTCAAATTTAATAAAATCATTGCGTCACGTCGATATATGTAACGCGTTTAGTCGACATCGCTATCCAGAAACACGGTACGCCATCTATTGACATAATATAACAACTAATTTTC
This sequence comes from Papilio xuthus, assembly GCF_000836235.2. NCBI lineage: Eukaryota > Metazoa > Arthropoda > Insecta > Lepidoptera > Papilionidae > Papilio > Papilio xuthus. The sequence goes on along the minus strand of NW_013531726.1, from coordinate 6,382,169 downwards.
ATAACATTGGACATTGAAAATATTGAGTTAATGTCAATAACTGCCGTGGGTGCAAATTTGTAAATACTTCGAGCGTGGAAGTTTTTTTTTCATAAGCTTTATAGCTATAGGTAAGCGATCATTGTGATAGGTGACTCACTGGCTCATTAACAACTTTCTATCAGAAATACTATAACCGTGGGTTCCTAAAGCCAACAACATTTCCTTTTAAAATATATTGTTAACTATTTTTTGTCATTAATAATCACAGGGATGACATTTTATAGAGATTTCAGTCTCAGAAAACAATGTTAAAAGCAGTAAGTATATGATAAAATTATTTTTCGTCTTCAAAAACAAATTGAAATAGAAGATTGTAAGAAAGAAAAAAATGTTTTAACAAGATTTACTTTCATTACAAATCTATTTCTTTAACTTTTTACGATATTTTGTTATGTAAATATTTAGATAATTTCATCAGACACAAACACGAATTGTTGTACAAAATTCGTTGAAGGAAATCCTATCCAATATGAATTTCGAATTCCTTGCATCAGGTACGCTTCGACAATTTTTCTTCATATTGAAACCAGCCGTTACGACTGAATTACGGCTTCGATCGTTACCTTTTCATACACTTATAGTTGATAGAATTCTCTTCTCTTGTGGCGTATATGCCGTTGTTTTGTCATTTCTTACAGCCCACATTATATACGAAGTATAAGAAAATTACAAAAGGCTTCGCCCAACTTGGCTTTATATTAATGACTGACTGTTGGCTTCTCATACTAAAATCTCCATTTAAAACATATTGCTATCACCGTATTGTCAAATATAATTATAATATTATTTTATAAACAGATTTCGGTCTCAGAAACTCACGGTTAGAGATTTAAGGAGATATTATTGATTTATATTTGGTGTCTTCTTAGCTCACGTCTTTCGACTCTTCGCGGAATTAAAAAAAAAACATTATAAGCCTATGTGTTCTTCCAGACTATGTTCTATAGGTGTTCCAAATTTCATTAAAATCCATGCAGCCGTTCCGGAGATACCTTCAAGCATCCATCAATTCATCTAAACATGCGCATTTATAATATTAGTAAGATTTACTTACTTGGATTGACAATCCTGGTATAACGAATTGTTTAAATGGGTGTTTGTCCCCTGGTGTGTATCGGAAGAATTCGTGGGTTCCTCGAATCCATTTCACTGTGTACACCATTTCATCTTCTATATTTCTTGAGCAGATAAGCTTGATTGGTATATCCCTGATGACTACTGGTGGGTCAACTGTCAGCTCAACATGCAAGTTACTGGTAACAGCTGGAAATGATAAGAAAATAATCATTAATTTTTGCAAACTGCCAGTCTTTTTTGCCGTCTCCTTAATTCAAAATTTTGTGGTACTTGACATGTAATCTTATCTCTTATCTATATATTTTTATACAGTATTAGAATCATTTGGCGTGAATGACGTCCTTTCGTTACAAAGTCCAGTGTCATAATGAATAGTGAGGGGACATAAATGTCGACATTTTAGTAAGGCTAGAGTTGCGTCAATACACTGGCTCATTTTCGGATTTTCTCCCAAACAATATATCTAAAAACCAATTGCTATTCGTTAGTCTCGCTAAAACTCGAGAACGTCTTAACGGATTTATCTTGCCTTAATCTTGAAATGTCCGTGGAGGTCTAGCGGAGGTTTAAAGGGTGAGAAAAATTCGAATATTTACCGGAAACCAATTTTTATCATTCCACGCGAACGGAGTCGCGAGCTACATCTAGTTGGTGATAAAGTTCACGAGTTATATTTAATATATAAATAATAGATAGAAAAAAACCTAGCTGTCACCCGCGACTCCGTCCGCGCGGAATTAATTTTACTTGAAAAACTTAATTTGTGTTCTTCCAGACTATGACCTATACTCATATGCCAAATTTCAGCGATTGCTGTTCTGGAGATACTTTATAACATCCATCAAAATATTCGCTTTTATAATAATAATAAGATAAGACTATAAAATATGTTTTTAAACTGCATACTCTGAAAAGATTTTTTAAGAACAATTATTTTTATATATATAATTCTCGTGTCACAATTTTCGTTTTCATACTCCTGCGAAACGGTCTGAAAATCGGACGGAGTCGCGGGCTACAGCTAGTTTTTATATAGATTTCGTTAACATTGAGCCAGAGTTCAACAAAAGCAGGTCAAGAGTTAAATATTCGATTTACAGTGATTTTTAAATCACAAATTAATAGACCTTGCAGGCAGTTACGATCGATGTTCAGAACTGAGGTACAAGTACACTTCATAGAAGTATTTCGACCTCTTGACCGTCATTCTAAATATACATACAATACATCTAGCTTGAGCACTTAATAATTTTCACCTATAAATGGCTAGACATGAAAAGAACAAAAAGAAAGTATAAGAAAAAAATCTAAGCAAGAAAAAAAAAATATCTGACATCAGCTTGCTTGCATTTTTGTCCAAAAATCTTATCATGCGAAACGTTCTTAGTAAGAGAAGGTGGGAAGGGGAAAAGGACTAAAATGATTCCTTATTATTCAGTTAAAACGTATAGTAGTTGAAGCGCCAATAGCCTAATGATTAAGGGTACGGATTCCGATTAAATAGTGGGGGGTTCGATTCTCGCCATTTGACTATTATCGTAAACTATGTCCAAGCACAAGCATAGAGCTTAGTTAATGGTACAAGAAATATTAGTAAATTAACAAATAGCTGCTTATTAAATTATTCAAACTTTCGTGAGACATTATACTAAACTGATATATAAACACGGCTAAACACTCACGTATATACGTCCGGTGGCGGCACCGACGTATATACGTGAGTGTTTAGCAGTGTTTATATATTAGTTTAAATAGCTGCTTATATAAAAAAACTGATAAATGTATAGATTAACTGGCAGTTACAACGCTACAACATATAAGGTACACATACGATTGAACAGAACAATCCAACAGTTAAAACTGAAAGTGGCCTACTTTATTTTACACGGTTCATACCGGAGTATTACTTTCGGGACATTTGGAGTGCCCTGAAAAATATTATTCTACGTCCATTGCATAAAATAAGCTTTTTGAATTCAATCGATGTAGACGAATGGAAATATATAAGATGGTAATTTATATTCAGGCAAGGAAATGTATTTCGAAAGAAGCTACATGTTTCTAAAGATACCGTATGTTTTTATGCTTTTCTTTATAACGATGAAAAGAATTTTTCCGTGAGAAATATCGAAAATATTTTGGTAATATTTTTTTTCTATAGAACGAGTTGCTTAATTTAACCCATTAGTGCATAAAGTTTATTAACGCCATTTTCATTATGATCACTGTAATATATTTTCATTTCGAGTGTTGACCATTAAATTGTATAAAATATTTAATCAATATGAAAGTTTAGATTTTATAGCCCGTCCGATAAATCGCTTCCCGAATGTCATACCAACAGTATTACCACTTCAAATATATATTACACTACAGTTTAAAAAAATAAACGGTTAGTAAAATATATATAACTCCTTAAAATAACAATTTTATTGGCGTCCGATTTATCGAACGTTATGCACTAAAGGGTTAATTACATACCATAAGTTATTGAATAATAATTAAAAGACAAATTAGTCAAAATAGAATACTACGAAGTCAAAGGAATCGAGAATATTCAGCCACAGAAGTAAATACATATCTGTAACAAATTATAATCGTTATTGTTTTAAAATCAAATCACTATTGAATGACTGATTGTTCTTGAATAATTTCGTAGTACATCAATGTATTGGTACAAAAATATTTGCACAAAGCAGATTTAATTAACTCTCACGGAATTGTTAAAAGAAAATCCAACAAAACCTATGTATATGGAAACAGGAAAAAGGCTGAATTATAGAGCCAATTACCGTCGCATCGTAAAACTGAAACTACGATAAAGAAACTTTATCTTCCAGGACAATGTTCAAACGAAATTACGAACAAAGATATTTAGACTGTGTAAAAAAATAATTAAAAATCACCTTATAAACTAAAAGAATGCATTAAAATCTTATTAAATGGAAAGTCTATTTTAACCTTAAACTTCATTCAACGACTTAGCTTATTTTCTGATTTAATATGTTTATTTTGACAGTGAGATATTCTTTGTCATGATCTTTTGAATATACAAATATCTTTAATATTATGACAAAATATTTAATAATCTGAATTTAAACGCTTACATTTTCTGTAACAAAATCTCTAGAATTATTTCTCTTTAGTATTTCCAAAACATATATTTGTCTCTGTTCATTCTGAATAGAATGAGAGGGATAGCAATATTTTATAACAAATCAATTTTAAATTATATAATAACCTTCATTTGCTAGTATTTAGTTCACGTAGCGCTTGCTCATGGGCATTGATTGCGCTGCTCTCTTGACGTGACGCGGTTTGAAAACTTATTCCTTGAGATGCTGGGAAGATTCTATTAAATAATAGTTTATTAGAAGTTATAAAACAAAAATAACTATAACCTAAAACTAATGTATTAAGTCCAAGAATTTTGTGAATGAATGTTTACGTATTAAAGTGGTAGAAAAAAATAGCAATCTTTTTTTTTGTATGGGAATAAGATTTTTATTTAAAAGGCGCTTTAATTTATAAAGCTTATATACATTCGCTGTGCATTATTTGTGATAGTAATTCTCAAATAATGTGTTATAGCACATTTTTGTATTTCAGTATATTAAATGTAACATAGCATTGTACTCGTAAAGTAACTTATATGCAATAAAATTTATGCCTTTGAGACGGAAGTGTTCTGAAAAATATTACTGCACGCCCATTGCATAAAATGAATCTTTCAAATGCACACGATATAGAAATGCTTGAATGAGAAATTTGCATTCGGAATATACATATTCCTAAAGAGTATTTTTCCTTTAAAACATTCAATTTAAAAATATTTTCAAACATAATATTTCTTATCCTGTTATAACTGTTGTTTATAACACATTCGTTAAGATGTTGAATAATATATTGTAGAGGTCCAAAGGTGACTTAGTCTAATACTTTAAAGGTCTTCTAAATTTTTTATGTTTTTCCATAATTAATACTTTATTCTGCCGCTTTTATTTAAAAAATATTTTATAATACCAACTGTTAATATACTTTCAAGCTAATTTAGACCTAAATACCGAGAGACATAGAACTGTTTTTAATTTAAATTAAAAATCTTATTCCCATGAGTACATGTATACGATACGTGTTGTTTTAATATCTTATCTAAATTAGTTATCTCGTTGCATGACATTTTTTTAATTAACGTTTTTAATTTAGAATACCAATAAAACAAAAAAGAATCCATTAAGCGAATTTCAAAAGCGAAAGCATGCGCCGGTATGCCTCGCCCAGATGCATTTTTAATTGAATTTCACGCAAACAACGGAAACCAGTTTTCCAGGGTTTTTGTTACATCAAACTGGAAGGAAATTCTTTTAATTATGTTCTGAAGTGGTCGACGTCAGAATAAAATACCTTTATTACAATATTTACGATTTACAAAGCGAAAAATACAGAAGGAGTTTTTCTCGTTTCGTATCATGTTAGGCAGAGATTCGAAACATTTTTTCTCGAAGACGCATTTCGAATTTCCTTTAACTTGTGAACAATCTTACAAAAACATTCAATAATCAAACAATTAATAAGTGAGTTAAGCCGTTCCTAATATTTATATTAAAAATATTAGTAGATTTATTTTTAATTTCCTAATATTTTTTGTACCATTACAACTAAGCTATATGCTTGTGCTAGGAATATGGTTTACGACAATAGTCCAATGGTGGGATCCGAACCCTCGACCTCGTCATCGGAAAACCGTACCCTTAACCATTAGGATATTGGCGCTTAAAAATAATTAAAATTAATTTTATTATAATGTCTCATGAAATTTTAAACAATCTTAAAGGGTACATTTGAACATAAATTCAATAGTCTTTAAAAGGCTATAGAAAGAAAAATAATTTCGGTCAATTCATCTTGATATTGTCGCAGGCATACAATAGGGGAAATTCTATTTTCTGCTACATTACTCGCTTCGATCACGATGCCGTTCTAATAGCCTTGTTCTGACGTAATGTGCAATCGGTTATATGTACCATGCACTTCTTTAGTAAAATGTTCACGATCCCTGTTTTAAGTCATTTGAAATTTAACGCTCTATTGAATGAAATGAACGTTGAATTATTCAATTGTCCTTACAACTTCGTTGATAATCAACGAATTAGAGTATAAATATTACTTGATTTTAATTATAAAAGGTCACATGATTGTACGGGCTCACGATAATAAAGCAAAAGTCTTTACGATTTTCGGTATTATAAATAATATTAATACATAACTTATAACTTAAATACAATGCACTATTAATATAATATAAATAGGAGTAAATTATCAAAATGTTGGACACGGTTAGTTACTTTTTATTTACTTCTAACTTTAATTTCACGAAAGCAATTGCATACTCTTATTTGAAACGCCTTTCATGTATTTCACCGCAGAGCGTATCATTTATCTCGCAAGTTGATATTTATGAAAAACTAGCTGTAGCTCGCGACTCCGTTCGCGGAGAATTAAATCAAATCAATTAGTAGTCTATGTGTTATTAAAAATATGCTCTACATCTATGCCAAATAACAGCGAGATCCATACAGCCGTTCTGGAGATACCTTCAAAGAAACATCCATCAAAGTTACTCATTTATAATATCACTAGCTATTGTTCGCCACTCCGTACGTGCGGAATTATTATAAAAAACTTAATTAGTAGCCTTTGTGTTTTTCCGGACTATGTTCTACATCTATGCAAAATTTAAATCCATGCAACCATTGGTAAGATTAAGTTTTTGAGTGACTTTCTGAGTCCAAAATCTTCGTTTGAAACATGTTACTCTCTCTCTCTTTTGTCAAAGATAAAAGTCATGATAACGACATGCTTTATACAGAGTTTTTGGTATCAGAAACCCGCGGTAAGACAGGTAATCAGATTTTAGTTAAATTTGTATTTCTTGGAAGCTTTTAGTAATATTGCAATAACCAAATACTGTCAAAGAGTATTACAGGTATCGGATGCCTAAGTTGGTAATTTAACTTTGGGGAACTATGTTAAAGTTGCATCTACCTGAAAGTTAGTTAAACGCCAGCGGTACAGGTCGAGTAGTAATAATTGTTGGCTCGTTGCAAATCACGAAAACATTGCGAATATTGTGCGACGTATTTATTACGCGGGAAAAAAACTAATTTATAGAAATTCTTACTTACTCCTGTTCTCTTAGGAATAATCTAAACTAGCTTTAATTTATTTTTGACCACGCTTTAATATAATGTAAGATAAAATTGTCAAAAAAACTAAAAATACGAAAATGCGTAAAAATTAAAATTTGTAATTATATAAAGCTTTATGTATTAGGTATTTCTTATTCAACACTAATTATAAAAAAAAAATCCAGCTTGATACCTTCACGTGTATTTGAGAAAAAGGGCCTTGACAGACGGACAACAAAGTGATCCTATAAGGGTTCCGTTTTTTCCTATGAGGTACGGAACCCTAAAAACACTAAAGAATCTTACTATCTTACTAATATTATAAATACGAAAGTTTAGATGGATGGATGTATGAAGGTTACTCAGGAACGGCTCAACGAATTTTGATGAATTTTGGTACATACGTAAAATTTAATGTGGAAGAACACATATGCTTATTAAGTTTTTTTTTTAAATTACGCGCGGACGGAGTCGCAGGCGACAGCTAGTCGTTCTAAATTCTTTCCACGGGTAAAACAGTATAAAAACCCATTTATTTATTTTTCTATTTTATAACAGATAACGGACAAGGTTTTTTTGTATTCACGATATTAAGGAATAAACATCGTTAAACCAAAGACCCTATAGATAGGTAAAAAAAAAATATTTTATTATTGTGAAGTGAAGTACGTGAAGTGAAGAATTTCTGCCCACTTTTATGGAAATTGCGAGAACAAAAAACGCGAAATTGACACAGTTAACGTTGATATGGTGAAGAAGTGCTGGAAGTTTTTTTTTAATCAAAAATACAAAAAAATCTATGATTATGAATACTAAATTTTAAGTATAATAGATAGAAAGTTAACATCCATACTAATATTTACAAAAGAAAAGATTTGTTTTCTTTGAATAGGCTTAGAAACTACTTAACCTTTTTAAGAATCACGGGGTACGTAGGCTTTACTTATTACTAGGTTTATTAATTGCTAGTTATAAATAAATTCGCGTTCACCTTACGTCTTACTAATTAAGCAACTTATGAAAGGCTTTTAACCCTAATTTCAAACATGTTCAGTTTAGTTTTACTTTGCATTTGAAACTTGGCTTATTATAAATTGCTATGCACAAAATAGGTAGACATTATCTTAATGAGAGGTATTTAAAAGTATTTAAAGTTATTTTAAGTAGATTAAATTTAACATAAATATTTTATATTTATTTTTACTAACATTATAAATGCGTAAGTTTAGATGGATGGTTGTATGTTGGAAGTTATCTCCAGAACAACAGCATGGATCTCACTGAAATTTACCATAGATGTAGAACACAACCTGAAGAATACATAGGCTACTTAATAAGTTTTTTTTATTTCGCACGGATGGAGTCGCGGGTGACAGCTAGTGTTACATAAATATTTTAATGGATTGCTAGTTATCACATATTAAAAGTTAAAAAGGTGTTAAGAATATCTGATAGTAGATCTTTCTTGAAAGAATCGATTTTCATGTGAGTACTCAAGTTTATTTGGAACAAGCAGCCTTTTCTTTTTATTATTTACATAACAAAAATGTTAAATTTAACTTCAAGGTTATACAATCGAAATAAAAAAAGAAGAAACGGGTACTTTAAGAAGAAAAGAAGAAGAAGCGGGCTCTACCACTATTTAAAAGTGGTAGAGACCGCATTAACATCTTCGTACGAATTGTCCCGGCTCGCCCGGTGAAGTACCACGACCACACAGAAGACAGGCGTGAAGTGGAAGCAATTCCGCGTTTCGTCTGATGAGTGTGCGTCCCGGAGGCCTAACTTAGTCTTCTTTCCCTTCCCGCCCTTTTTTTTTATAAGGAAAGGATGGGAAGTGGAAGTGGACTTTCCGGATGAGAGGATGCATGGAAAGGGAAAATATTTTCTTTCTGTGCATCCTCTCCTCCGTCGATTAAATGTAGGCAACGCATATGCTATTGCGTATGTCTATGGGCAACGGTCACTTCGCTATTTCAGCGATTTCAGGTGGCCGCTCGCTCGTTTGCCACCTTATGATACAAAAAAATACATACAAAACTACATACTTTCAAAGTCATTTAGATAAAAAAGTAAATAACATAAAGGACAAGAAAAAGTATTACGTCAGTAAACGTTAATCACAGTATTTCTTACTCGGGAACAATGGCGTAATTCATATCCCGTGTACTACCTTGCGTAAGACGATATCAGAACAAAAAATAGGACAAGGAACATGATACTGGGATCGACTCGTCTAATGTACCAGAAAATGAAACTTCCCTCAAAGCGCCTGCGATAAAATCACGGCATTCAGAAAATTTACCTTAAATAACACTTAAGGTAAATTACTCTTGTTTATTGATATTTTTAGGTCGTGTTTATTGCAACGAAATATTGATTTTAGAGAATTAAACATCGCAATCATGAGCTAACATACTTGTATGAAAAACAGTCTACCGTCTTACCATTGATGCTGTCCTGGTACATTACTCTAGCGATTTCCACATAAATCTTCAGTTTTCTGTATATTTTGGTATTTATGACACTCTAGAGATCATCCCTGACTCCGTCTACGCGTAATTAAAAAAAAACATAATTGGTAGCCTATGTGTTATTCCAGACTATGCTTTATATGTATGCCAAATTTCATTGATATCTGTTCTGAAGATACCTTCAAACAAACACATCCATCCATACATTCACATTTATAATATTAGTAAGAAAGTAAGATTTAAATACAGTTTAAAAATTCAATAGGAACGTTAGCAATTCGGCACTGTAAAGTATCAAAGTTTCATGTCGTATATTTTGTATCAGGTCCTTTGTTCCTTAAGGAAAAATAATGGAAAAACAAAAGGTAAACGTTGCCTGGCTAAAACAATATCCTTTGACCTTAAATTAATTAACCTAATTATTGTTGTTATTGTGTTATTTCATCATTATTATTTTCGTATTTATTTATACATATTTTTGACATGTTTTATATAAAAGAGTTTAGATGATAAAATGTATGAAAGCCGAGTAAATCACACTGTGTATGGAAGCAAACGAATATTGTTCACATGTCACGAACAGACGGGATTTTGTAGAGTACGTCCGGCCGGAATTATGACTAAGTCAAACCTCACCGCACTTGTGAAATTAATTATAATTAAGTACACAAATTAAGTAGCTACGACCTACAAAAATATACGCTTATATTAATTTCAGTGTTGTAACAAAAATATTTTGTCTCTGTTTCTTTTAAGAGAATAAAAGGGAGAACAATATTTAAGATTTGTTGAAAAGTATTAAATATATATATTATTAGTTTATGTCTATGTGTTCTTCTAGATTGTTGTCTATATCTATGCTAAATGTCATCGTGATCTGTTCAGCCGTTCTGGAGATACATTCAAACAAACATACATCCATGTATCCATCTAAACATTTAAATTTTTCATATTAGTAATTTTAGACATTATCACTTAGAATTATTTGGCGCGAATGACGTGCTTTCGTTACAAAGTCCAGTGTCAGAATGAATAGTGAGGGGACATAAACGTCGACATTTTAGTAAGGCTAGTGTTAGGTTAGTTACACTACCACATTTTCGGATTTTCTTCCTAACAGTAAGGAGTAAGTAAAGAAATAAGTTCTAAGATTTCACAGACATATTTTTATTTCTAAACGTTTATTTGCAGTAATGAGAACATCTCAAAAGTCAAGTAACAATAAATTATTTACTATAAATTTCCTCATAAATTACTGTAGCATTACACATAAAAGATAACTTGACCTGATACCCGCCACCGCGACTCAGCGTAGTACACACAAAGCGAAACAAAAAAATGGAGATATAACACGTGAAAAGATTTAGCTGCCTGAAATAATATCAGCGGTAGAATTGTAATATTTTTCAGCTTGAAATATACGTAATATACTGTAAAAGAGAACAAGCTTTAATAACAAAGCAAACGTACATATTTATAAATGTGAAGCTATTTAGTTACTTTTAATCAATAGTAGCGTATATAATAATAGCCACTTACCGTCGGTTTCTGAGACAAAACCCTGTTTATAACAATTTTTTATCTGTGTTTTGTCTAAGATAATGAAAGGTATGATGATATGTATCATACAGAGATTTTGGTTTAAAAAAACAAACGGATATTCACTTATCATGCCCGACATGTGATAGAAAGAAAGCAGGTCGTCAAATAATTTCAATAAAAAAGGTGACCAGGGGGCTAGATAAAGTGCGTTCGCTTCGAAGCGGTTCCATAGCGAACTTCAAAAAGGTGACTTATAGAAAGTTATTGTCAGTTCAATACATTTTCAAAGTTCGTTATGGAATCATTAGCGAATTCACTTTTCTAACCCCCCCGTAGTAGATTAAAGTTTAACTCTACAAGGCTACGTTAGAGTATACTTGTATCTCTTTCATACGCAGTAATGTTGTATCTTCTTTCTCTTTCATGTAACGAAATTTGGTGTCACGCATGACCTTTTAGATCATTTTATAACTCCTCTAATTTTTGAGTTTTTAAATAAAGAAGGATCATTTTTATATGTTGCTGGCTGATGTCTGTCTGAGAAATATTTGAACAAAATAAGCTGTACATTACTTATTGTTCACAGCATTGTTCTAGTCTTGCTTTGTATTTTCAAAGAATTTCCTAGTACTGAGTTTTCGTGAATTCATATTCAACTGACTTCAACAAGACTTTACCTTTTATACTATGATACAGAAATGCTTTCTCTTTGTTATATTTTAACACTTTTTGAGTGTCAACGGAATGCATATTTCAAGCACATTGTCATATTTTGTAATTATTATTTCGGTTTGAATCCGCGAAATATCCGCATTTCTTACGGTGGAGGAAAACATCGTGATGCAACATACACATATCAGCAAAAGAAATTTCAAAGATATGTGTTAATTCCCGGGAGAGAAAATGGTGGCGACGGCTTGTCACCCGTCATGTTGCGTCTCCCGGAATACGGACAAATGGGTTGCTAAGGTTTGTTAGGCCATGCCAAATGGATTTCTGTGGTCTCTGCTTACCCCCCTGAGTCACAAGTGTGAATTGTGTCGTTGTTATTGTTATTATTTTATATATTAACAAGTGTTTTCCTCTAAAGATATTCGTCATAACATTTAATTATAAATAATAAACAAAGATTAAAATAAACTAATGATAAAGTAAGTTTTTATGGATGTTTTGCGAATTTACATAAAACAAGTGAAAACCGCAAAGCATCATAATCTTCCTTAAAATATATTTATACTTTTGCGGTTTCTCTGAGAGGAAATGTCGTTGGTTTTGTGTTAATCATCTAATGAAACAGTATTTATATTCTAACTAGCTATTGCTCGCGGTTTTTCCCGAGGAATTAAAAAAGAAAAACTTGTTATAGACAGCCCTATTACAGGTTTATTCCGAAATGCATTTAGATTTCAAAGCGGTAAAAAATTATAAAAACTGAAAGCATAAAATGATAGTGAATATTAAATCGTTATTTCCTTTTATTTCTTTATTCAGAATATCCCTAACAAAGTTGGTAAAAGAACCCTCACTGATTTAGTACTATCTTCGTTTTGTTATGAGAGAGGTCTCGAAACTTTTCCTAAGTTAGAAACTTTCGGTCACTTCAATTGTACTAAGTGAATGTAGATGTAAGTTATATAAAGAAAATATAGAACAAAGTCACAGAAATAAATACAGTCTATTATATGAAGATATTTTTTCCTATAAGTCTATTAGTTAATAATAAATAGAATTCAGTTGTATTGTTAATCTTATATATAAAATTCTCGTGTCACAATTTTCGTTCCTATACTCCTCCGAAACGGCTTGACTGATTCTCATGAAATTTTGTGAGCATATTGATTTTTTTTTCAGAGAGGAATGCTTTATGCATACTCCGCGTTCCCCACGCGGTAGTTATGTGGGATTCTCCTCCATAACGGAGGCTCTGTTCCTTCAACGCATCGGGACGGGACCACGGGCACGCTTTCGCTCTCGTCCGCGGCCCATATTGAGTATGACTGATAATCGGCCAACACCATTTATTTACGGCTCTATTTTAGATTAATATGTTATAATTTAGGTGTAGAGTACCATCATCAGTTCACTATTAGTCTCCACTAAGCGACTAACTAACCCCAAGTCTGGTGTGACTAGGCTAGGTCATAATCAACTTCGCTGGCCAAGTATGGGTTGGTTGACTTCACACATATCTTTGAATTTCTTTGTAAATATGAGGGTTACATCACGATGTTTTCCTTCACCGTATAGTGTAGAGCATGAATATTATTATTTTCAATAAACACCAGAATAAGTTCACTTGGATGTTTCCCGTTGGGCCGTTCAGACTGTTGACCAATTGGCACAATAGGTTTTTTCCCATTGCATTGGTAGACTAACCATAGATCGGGTCAAACACCAATAGGATTATTATTAATTGGAACTAATAAAATTCCTATTGGGCACCCGAATACTTTGAAACTGACTACAATATTAAGACATATACTTGATTAGTAAACATCTTGTTATCTCAGTCTTATCTATGTGAATAAGAAAAATGATAACATGTTTTCATACGAATGTTTCGTCAATGGAAACCCACGGTTACACTTCGATTTCTTATCTTTTACTAAGACGATACTAGAACGATCTGAATACTGATTAATGTTGAGACTTGAAGTTTGTTGCACCAACAAATAATTTTATTATTCCTAATTGTGAAGTAGGGTAAGTAAATGTAAACAAACTACATAGTCTAGTTATTAGAAAGTCTATTTAATTTTACAAATTATGTATGGATGGATGTTGTTTATCAATATTAGATGGTAAATAGTAAAATCTTACTAATATTATAAATGCGAATGTTTTGATGGATGGATATCTCCAGAACGGTTGAACGGGAGCCGCTGAAATACGGCATATATAGAGAACATAGTCTGGAATGGTTCATACTACTACTAATTATTTTTTTTAATACATTTTGGTAGATACTCTTAACAAAAATTACAATAACATTCATTTATTTTTTTAAATTTACTACCAGAAACAGTAACATGCACTTGACATTGTATAATTTTTTTAACAAGGTTGCGGTCAGAAAATTTATTTTTGTCTTTTGTAACCTGTTGCTGAAATGCTTTTGTGGTGTGCTTTTCACACAAAAGCCTTTTACTGTCACAACTTGAAGATATCACAATAGGAAAGAGAAAAGGCGCTAAATAAAAACGAATCTGTAAAGGATTTTGCAATTATCACTCTTTAGTGGCTATTTTATTTTTGTATATAAAATTAACATTTTTTACGATAAAAACTAAATAAAAACTCTACCATAATTTAATGATTTTCGTTAAGGAATAATATTATCTGTATAAAAGGTTGTTAACAGTTGATTTACTAACCAAATAATAAATAATTCAATATTATAGTGTAAAACATATTTTTCTAGTATTGTCTCTATTTGATCCATTTTACGGTAACATACGGTAACGCTAACATTGATGTCTGTTTTATTCAAAGAGAACTCAGTTATAGCGGTTTATTTTAAAATTTCTTTATATTTAGTGAAAAAGGATTAAATTTTTTAATTTTAAGTAATCGTGTTGAAGTCAAAAGCTCTCGCAGTGCTGACGCCGGGATCTAACAAGCTAAGTTATGTTAAGTTAATTAGATACAGTTTAAGTAAATAAATATAACTTTATTGCATTTTTATTCTAAGCTTTTACAATCAAACATTTAACGTAACGCTAACATACTTTTAATACGGAAAATCGTGTGCTTCTGAATTCAAAATCTCCGTGTAAAACATATTGTCATCTCCCTTTTGTCAAAGATAATGAGAGAGACAACGATATGTTGTACAGGTCTCAGAAAGCAATATTTTCTTTGCCACGAACATAACTTTTATATGGCAACACTGCCTTCATATCATTTCTTCATTTGTCAAATGTGATTGAATATAAAAAAAGAAATAAAAGACGAATACGTTTCGGTACATTGGAAAATTATGTCCCAAAAGTTATTGGAAGGTAAGACAAAATGGAAAAGAGTAAAAATTAAGACACGACTCTTTTAATAGGTTAGAACCTAGAGAATGAAAAGAGAAACAGGGTTGATATTAAATGAAAAAAGGAGTTTCCTCCAC
The DNA here is from genome assembly GCF_000836235.2 of Papilio xuthus. Lineage (NCBI taxonomy): Eukaryota > Metazoa > Arthropoda > Insecta > Lepidoptera > Papilionidae > Papilio > Papilio xuthus. Next base: position 6,366,729 of record NW_013531726.1, on the reverse strand, counting down.
TTTAATTTCGGTTTCGTACTGGAAAGCTGCCATTTACTGGAACAAACTTAAATTATGCCAAGTTCATATCAAAATTAGGTTCGCTTTGGTTTTCACTTTGTATCTTTGTATGAAATAATTTACGACATAAACAAACTCATAATGCATTCTGCTTTAAAAATGTACATCCGTACTGAGAATGACCCAGTTGTTCATTTGCTCTTTTTTTAAATAATGAAGCAACGTCAGCGCTTTAATAAAAACTGTACAGAGCTACTTCAAGCGCCGCAGTCGCTAAATGAGTTGACGACAGGATCTTTCGCTTGACAGCACGGGCGCGACAGCAAAGCAACTTTGCTCAGTAAATTTGTCAAGGGGACGTCGACTTTGTGAATATAGGACTATTAGATATTATAAAATGTCGACAATTTATTAGTATTTATCTATACTATATTATTTTATTTAATTATGTATGCGTAGATTTATGAATGTAGAAGAAGCGAGAGATGTCAGGACCGCGCAAAATTCTTGGAGGTTCATGGTGTCTGTCTACCCATCTGGATTACGAGTGAGTTATGTTGTTTAGTTTTAAACATATATATTTGCATGTGCGATTGTTATTAAAATCTTGTAGTGAGCCGAGTTTTTGTTAAAATTAACTTTATCAAGAATACATTTTTCAATAAGTACTTCTGCAAAATTACTTTTTCATAACCTCGGTAATATTTTTTCCATGAAAATCTGCGTAAACAACTTAAATCCAATTCATTACACAAATGGGCCGCTGGAGACTCTTTATCATACTAATACGGGTTGCAGCCTCTCGCTCGCGATTGTTAAAAAGTAGTCTGTTGGGAATCTAATAGTATTTTATGAGCCACCTAATAATCAAATTTAGGCCATAGCTTGCAACCAAATTGGCATGAACAATATTTCAGTTTTCTTTTTTTTCTCGAACTCCACCAGTATAAAATACTACCGTTCGTGTAACGACCTGTAAACTCGAGAATTAAGTCAGTTTGTCAGTCAGACAGTAACTAAGCATAGGTTTTTTGAGAGTATTCAGATCATCATCAGCTCACTAAACGTCCCCACTGAGGGGCTCGGAGCCTACCCTAAGTTAAGGGTGATTAGGCCATAGTTAACCACGCTGGCCAAGTGCGGGTTGGTTAACTTCACACATATCTTTGAATTTCTTTTCCGATATGTGCAGGTTGCATCACGATGTTTTCCTTCACCGTAAGAATGTCGGATAAATGTACATATGTAAATCGGAAATCGAAAAACACATTGGTACATGTCGGGATTCGAACCCAGGACCTGCAGATTGCAAGTCAAGTGCCTGACCCCTGAGCCACCGACGCTCTGTATTCGCCGAGTATTCAGATAAATCTAGAATATTTCTTCTTTTGTTTTCTGTCATAGTTTGAAGCATCTTAATTAAAAAGTCTATCGCACAATACACCGGAACAAATTAAAACTCACTCGCTGCAATTTTAATCGATAGAGTATATTTCTCATTAAACATATTGTGTACAAAAAAATATTTAAAATGTTTAAAATGCTAAATCTCATTAGTCTTGCTGGATTATTCATAAAATATATCGTTATCTCTGTTTTTCATCTTTGACAAAACAGAGATGATAATATGATTTAAACGGAGATTTTGGGCACAGAAACCCACAGTATGTTGGTTGGAACAGCAGCTTTCTCTTTCATGCTTCAAATCTAGGGTAGACCCAAAACAATGCAGAATATAGTATTGAAAGGTACAGATAATCGAAAACAGAGCAAAGTAGAGAGACTAATTAGGAAAGCAAACCTCAACACTAATAGCGAGTTTCTGAGGTCAAACCCCGTTTTAAATATATCTCTGTTTTGTCAAAGAAAATGACAGGGATAACGATATACCTAAGGTTCCTGATTTTGATATCAGGAACCCACGATTAGATGAATATTAGAAAGGTAGAGTGATTGTAAGAGAGGTTTGTAGTCGGTACAACACTATTTTTATGTTATCAATTATGTATTAATTAGTGCGTACAAAGCTTCAATTAACGTAATTGTTGTATTATAACACGTTATTACAATATTAATCCATATAATCTATTTTATTATAGCAATAAAGTCTAAGATCGACGCAACATCTGTAAAAACAGACATATAACTGACAAGATATAAGTATAAACGTATTAATATAGTTCACTTTATTCAAGGAAAGTTAATATATGATTTTTGTCATTTAAACTGTATTTCTTGAACTAAAACTTGAAGCAATATCTATATAAAGAAAAGAAATAGAGGACGAACAAGAAGACGGGAAATAAAGAAGAAAAATCGAGAGAAGATGCATTTTTATCATTATTTTGTACTTATGTATATGACTCTAGCTGTTGCCCGTGACTCCTTCTACGCGAAATTTAAAATTATGTTATGGAGTAGCCTATCTATTCTTCCAGACTATGTTCTATATGTATGCCAAACTTCAGAGAGATCCATGTGGCTGTTCTAGAAATACCAAATAACAAACATCCATGCACCCACCTAAACTTTCACATTTCTTTCCTATTAGTAAGAAGTTAGATGTACTTTTTCGTCAATTTCATCATCATAGGTTAATCTATTCCATTCATAATAGTATACAGATTTGATGATGATAAAATAGAGAAAGATTAAAAATCATACATACGTATAATACGTTTCTCCTCAAACAAAAGAAAGCTTAAACAATTAGGAGCGATAATGAAACGGTTGGGTGGGATAGCCCCCTACGAGGGTGATTCATTCACTCATCTGCGAGTGACGTACAATGATAATTCCGTATTATTTCTCAGCCATACAGAGAAATTAATAATTTCTCACATTTACGCTGCACAATAGGTATAAGGTATTTTAGTATTTATGTATAATTGTTCTAGATTGTTATGTAATTTCACTTAATAACTTGAAGAACAGCTTTCTTACTAACATGAAATAATTAGAATAACTTGAATAGAACTTACGAGTACAAATTCATAAACGTCATCTCCCTGGATTTATCCCACTCATATGGAGTCAACACACAAGGTTTTGTAAACCTTAATGTTTTTGCTTTAATTTTTACGGATACAAATTGCAAATCTAAAACAAAACAACTCTGTAACCCAGAATGGGTGGTAGAGATTATAACCATTTGGTGCAGTCCTGTCACTCCTGCCTCGCTTCTTCCACGTATATACATGCAAGTCGTAAATTATTATAATTATTGTACATATTATATTCATAATTTGTCTGGTCCTCAAGGAAATCACAAAAGTGTAATTTATGAGTTCCTGGTACTTCCGCACTAAATCCGTCGCTTTACTAGTATACTTCTTTACCATTGTAAAGTTTTAACGATTATCAAATATAAATCCAAGTACACGTACCTCGAAAACCCATATGTGGAATCATTATCTGGAAATAAAAACCAAAAAAAAAGTACAGAACAGTACAAACTGAGCCCATTACTAAACATGAAAACTAACGTAGACAAGAAATATCCATATATTTCCAAAGTACTTTGAACACGTACGACTGTAGTCCGAACCTTTGTTATGTAAGTTCACAAACTGCTAGCGATTTAATATCAGGCAGCTTGCAAAACAATTTAAGGGACTATTAAAAGTAAAAAAGTATCAGAAAAAATTCTCTTGTGTGGATTTATAATACTAAATGTACACATAGTAACTTCTTTCATGAGGAACAGGATTTAAGATATTTATATTATCATTAAATTTCAAAAACTACTTACATTAAAACGTAACGTAAAAACCAGGAAATACGTAAAGGAATACGCGTACGTATCATTTTAAAAATGCAAACCAGTTAGTGAGGGTCACGTGACCAATACAAAGGAAGCAGGCGGGTTCGTCGAGTCGGACGTAGGAGTTTATTTCACAATTTATACGAGCGAACGTGTCGCGGGTTTCGAGTACTACTCTCAATTTCCTTCACGCTTTAAGATATTTGCCATTCCCGCAACTAGTCGCACGCCTCGGGCCGCGCGTCTGTAACCACCCGTCCTTGGTCGCGCGCTTATTGTCGCACCATCTTGCCGCGCACTTCTTGGCAATCGTCTCTTGTGGCGCGTCCCTTGTGGTGCGTCTCTTGTCGCGTGTCTCTCGTTGCACATCTCTTGTCGCGCACCTCTGAACGCGCGCGAATGCCATTTCAATGAGAATTTTATGTTACCCTGAATTTCAAATATGCTAGTATACCATCATTACATTTCTCCCCTTTTTAATTTAAGGATATAGTTGTAATGCAGATGTTAAGACGATGGAGATTTGCTGTAATGTTGGCGTGGTTGCAGTACAGCAATCGTGCGGCAAGTATCGCGAAATTTGCTTAGTGGAATTGGGGTCTATAGTCTTATTTACTGTCGAAGGAAACTGTTTTACTGTTTAATATATTACTATTTCCAATACCATCTAAGTTTTTATTGCAGCTTGTTCATCTGATGTTTACGACAGACAAATCGATAAAAATTTGTAGCTGCGTTGCTTTGTGTTGGCTATGTTGATAATGGGTTTTTGGGTAGATAGAAAAAAATGAATGAGGAAAATAATTTCAAAAACAAATATTCATTTACTTATTAATTATTTATTTTTGTTCGTTAATCAAATAAAATATATTGCAATTTGCAATATACAAAATGTTTTCCTCTGTCTTTTTCCTGTAGATTGGAAGTTATAACTGTTTACCCAAAACATTAAATAGCCTTTGAACTTCTTTTTAAATGGAATCGATTATTACCAAAACCCTAATCACTTTGTACACAGTAAGCCAGTACACAGACATGACGCATTTTCTCTGTCACGGAAAACTTTGTTTGTACAAATCATCGCACAGATTATCCGTTTTTATAACTTTTTTACTACAAAACAATCAATGAATCACATGTCTATTGCTTTAGACATTATTAGTTAAAATCCTTTGGCGCGAATGACGTGCTTTCGTTACAAAGTCAAGTGTCAGAATGAATAGTGAGGGGATATAAACGTCGACATTTTAGTAAGGCTAGTGTTGCGCCAGTACATCGGCACATTGTCGGATTTTCTTCCTAACAATTGATACTACGAAGTGAACAACGGAACAGTTTATCAGAAACTGTCCGCTCGGAATTAAAAGAACTTAATTAGTAGTCTATATGTTCTTCCAGACGACTTCCACTTCACGGATGTATTCTGTATGGTCGTGATATATAAGTTCGATCAGGTCCATTGTAATAACAATTATACTAATTAACTGAGTGAAATAAGACACGCATTTATTAATTAAGGTGATATTTCATGGTTCAAAGCAAAATACATTTAAAATTAAATCATAATGATAAAATTAATTACACTCCGCGTTCGGAATCGAAACAATATAATTAAATGCAGCAAGCGTTCATTTCCCACAATTGTAGCTTAATGTGGCACTTACAGTTTTATTCTACATTTAGACTTCGTGATTTTAATTTTCCTATTCTACGTGAAATGGACACGACGCTACGATATGCGCAGTTTTGCCTAAAAATTATCTCATTAGGAAAGCCGCGGAATACTGGCACGAAGTCAAATTTCAAATCATCGAAGTAATCTCTTTAAACTGTGAATGAAAATATGTGTAGAGTGAATTCAGTTTTGATGAAGATGTATGGAAAACTAGCTGTATTAAAAAAAAACAAAAAAAAAATTAAAAGATTAGACTGTGTCCTTCCAGACTATGTTCTATGAGTGCTTTAAATTTCATCAAAGTCCTTTGAGCCGTTCCAGAGATACCTTCAAACAAACATCCATCTATCCATCCAAACATTCCCATTCATAATATTAGTAAGAGTAAGATTAGCCATATCTTGCCCTTTAAGAAAAAGGGAGAGGATGAAAATTGCAAAATAATGTTACCAGTATTATAATGAAGTAAAAAATCAAGGATAAAAACAGTGACTCATTTGACGTTTCAAGATACTTCCTCCAGGAATTTATTCGACGAGAATCTAATGGAATCTGTGAGTTAAAAGGTTTCATAATTACATTTCATTTTGTGTATCGTCAATAATCTCATTATAAAATTCTTAGAAACCGTAAATAATATTTTATTAATTTAATTTTTAAGGAAATTCTTTAATATTCTTGTTCTTTATGAATCTGTTAAATAAAATATGAAATATTGTTATCGATAATTCCTAATTAATAATAAAGGGCGATTGTTATATGCGATAATAATATTTACATCTGAATTTTGTTTTCATCTTTCTTGACTTAAAGTCATCATTATGTGAATTTATCAAAATTCGTCCACGTGGAATTAAAAAAAACATTACTAGTAGCCTACGTTCTTCCAGACTATGCTCTATATGTATCCAAAATTTCAGCGAGATCCGATAAGCCATTCCGAAGATACCTTCAAACAAACATCCATCCATCTAAACATTCGTATTTATAATATTAGTAAGATTAAAGGTATCTCAAACATTCCTCATAAACCCAAAAAGTAAACACATTTTATCGAAATATTGAAAAGTACTTCAACGTGTTCAATTTATTGAAGCAAGTCTTTAAATTTGGTCAAATATATTTAAGTCATTCTTCATCTTGTGAATTAAAATAAATCCGAAGATAATTTTGTTCCGATAAGAGCCATTAGGCTAATGCGTAAATCTTTAATGCTATCACCGGTGAATCCAATAGAATTAGCCTAAAAAATACCCTGTAGAAAGAAACGTTTCGTTCAAAAGCAACCGTACCATGTTTATTTAAATCCAAGATCCGCCTTTTTTGTTTCGACGACCCCATTGTTCCATCGGTTTTTTTAATTAAGAACCTCAGATGAAGCATTGGAGTCGTGGTCTTTATAGGATTGGAAAAGAAAAAGTTTTGCATTTTCTTCTTAAACAAGAAAGCTTATTTTAATCTTTTGCTCAGACTCTAAGCATACAGAGTGGAATAATTTCAAAGAGCAATCTTTAAGAATTTTATATTGAGAACCATTTGTAATTATGTACCAGAAGAGGTCGTGGGAAAATTTATGAAACACACTCTACGTTTGTTATATACATATACACACGTTACGTTATCAGCCAATAATTTCTTGGAAGGGGAGAAGAAAATGAGAGAGATAGGATGGGAAAGGGGATTAATAAAGGAGGTACTCAAAGTCCTTTTTCTGATGATCCAAGTAACTCTCGTATTCTCGAATTGGACATTCGGACAACAATGTAACTGCAGGTCTAACCAAAATTATTCTCTCTTAACATTTGTATAAAATGTTTCTTGGTTCTTCAGTATCTATTAAGTCCGTTTGCTACTTGACGTCAACCCATTCTGCTGACTAGCGTTGAATAATGCTCATATTCTGACATATCAATGCCTGACAAAAAACACATATCTACACTTGTGATTCCTCGGGCGGTTTTACAGTGTGACGTGTGACCTTTACAACTACGAGTAACGTAACGACAACGTGACGTAACGGGTCGTAAGTTCGGATGTAATAAGGTTCGTTATTGTCGAACACATCAAGTAGGATATAACAATTAAAAATATTTCCCATTATTTACCTATGGTGTGTTGACGGTTTGCGATAAAAATTATATCTTTCTAAAGCCGCAGGCATCTCAGTACGAGTAGATTGTTTAATTTTCTAGCAATTACTTGTCATCTACAATTTGAAGGATCTTTTAAAATGCTTTTAAATTATTTCATTGTATGTTACTGGCTTTAATAAAACGATGCATTGTTTTTCCTAAAGCTTAATCTTTCTAACATTATAAATGGGAATGTTTAGATGGATGTATATATGTTTGTATGAAGATAACTCTTGAACAGGTGCATGGATCTGGCTGAAATTTGGCATAAATGTAGAACGTAGTTGGGAAGAACGTACTAATTAAGATTTTTTCATTCCGAACACACGGAGCTGACAGCTAGTCTCTTTAATAATCAGATTTCCATTGAATGTTACTGATAAACATTTTCAAGGTCACGCTCTGGTTCTATACATAAGTTACCTTGCTGTCAGCGAGGAAAAGTATGACAGCAAACAGATACACAAAGAAATATATGGAAAAGAACTTTTATCTAGCGAACAATGCGTTTTCTAAGTTTACAAAGTTACAAGTATCAAATGGATGGTATAGTTGTGGCACTATTGCGACGCGAAGTGTGACACTCCATTATTTAAATACAAGAGTACATTGTTGACGTGTAACTTTATATCACACATGTCACACTCTAGATTCTATAAACAATGGAGAAATGTAACACCCCTTAATACAACTTTATAGAATAAACCAGTTTCACAATATCCAAGTGCTGGATAAGTAAGAAATTGACACAAAATACTTCCTGTCAAAATAGTTTACGTTTCACATCGTCTTAGGAATATTTTTATTTTTTATTTTAATATTATACACAGACACTCCATTTTTATTTATATATTATATAAAGATATGTATTTTTTAATTAGTAGATTTTTGTAGCAAATTATCAACCGCTAAAATAATAATAATCATCATCAGTTCACTATACGTGTCCACCGAGAGGCTCGGAGCCTACCCTAAGTTAAGGGTGATTAGGCCAACCACGCTGGCCAAGTACTGGGTTGGTTGACTTCACACATATCTTTGAATTTCCTATCAGATATGTGCAGGTTGAATCACGATATTTTCCTTCACCGTAAGAACGTCGTATAAATGTACATATGTAAATCGGAAATCGAAAAACACATTGGTACATGGCGGGATTCGAACCCAGGACCTGCAGATTGCAAGTCAACTGCTTGACCAATGAGCCACCGACGCTCCTATAATCCTAAAATAATATAATAATACAATGTATTATCTTTATTCATTGGAAAAAAAATAAAGGTAATCTGTTAAGAATCAATTGAATACAACGATACTAGATGATGATTTATCTCTAATAAACAGATTTTTGGGAATATCTCAAACGAGACAAGCCAATTTCGACAAATGTCAGGCAATAACGTTCATAAGGTCACGTTACATCTTATCTGGAAGCCTTTGGATTCTTGATCTAAAAATTATGAATAATATTATAACATAATTTTACTTTCTCTCATAATAATTACTTATATTGGCATTGATATTTTTATGTATATCGAACGTATATAACATATCCAGTTTTGAGAATGAAAATGCAAAAACAGTGTTTTACTATTATTTTAATGACTAAAGTTAACGAACTAAATATTTAGTTTTTAACAAACTCACATCCAACTAAACATTCGCATTTATAATATTAGTAAGTTAAAAAAAAGCAGCTCTTCGAGGCATAAATTAGAAAAAAAATCAGTAAATAGTATCCTATGTTCGTCTCCTGGCTCTAAGCTATCTCCTCAGCAATTTTCAGCCATATCGGTAAAGCCGTTCTTCAGTTATAAATAGTGTAACTAACACGACTTTCTTTTATATGTATAGGTGCGAAAGTTTAGATGGATGGATGACTGTTTGAAGGTATCTCCGGAACGGTCGACCGGATTTTGACGAAATTTTTGATACATGTGGACCACGATCTGGAAGAACACAAAGGCTACTAATTGTGTTTTTTTTAATTCCGCACGGACAAAGTCCCGTGCTACAACTAGCATATTAATACAAGTGTCACCGCATTGGAGTTCTACTGTAAAGGAATCACGAACAATGGCAATTGGTGTTCGGAACATTTTATTTCTCGTCGCAATTTCGTTTCATTCCAAGTTTGAATTTAGTTAAGAGGAACAGATTTCCTCCGGACGTGATTTTAAGGGAACGAGTTAATTAAATCTAGTGAATAATTTCAGGTTGCATTACTTCAAATAATTATCAAAACATGACGTAGATGAGAGACAATTAGAAATATTCTAAACCAATTACAAATAAATTTGAAAATGGAATCATAATCGTTTTCAATGATTTTATTTAAAGAAATAAATACTTTGACATAATTGTTATTTTATAGGTATTTTAAGTTCGCCAGATGCTTTAGAAAATAACAGATTATATATACATAAATTCTGAGAACTTGCATTACTTCTTTAATGAAAAAAAAACTTAATTAGTAGCCTAGTAATTATTCAGGCTATGTTCTAAATCTATGCCAAATTTTAGCGAGATCCATGCAGCTATTCTGGAGATACCTTGTAACTAGCATCCATCCATCTGAACATTCGCATTGTCAATATTGACGCTTACTGATTTCGAGATGATGTTGATTTTATTTTGTCAAAATATCTCAATATTTTAATTCTTGCAGTCCGTTAGCAACCTTTTCATTATGCAACTCTAAATTAAAAGCTACGGCAATACGTAGAGGTAATTCGTAGATGTATGAATGTGGATGCAACGAGAGAGTTGTGTCAGAACCAAATGGAAAATGATCACTGCCTACCCCTTTACATTAAATACATAAATTATGTTGTTGTTATTTTTAAAGAAACTTTTTTACGTAACTAAAGACATAATTATATAGCTTGTAATAAAGCAAATTGTGTTATTTTGTATTGAAATTTAGTTGTTTATAATTTGTTTTTAAAAATAGCAAACAACGTCTGAAGATTATTTCAGGCGTCGTCTTTCGTTTAAGCATGTATATAAGTTGTGTTCAAAACTTACCTCCGAAAAGGATAAGGAATAACGATGTAAAGATAAGTACACTCCTCTCAACCATTTTAGATAATACACACTCACAGCACGTTAATACAACAATTATTTAAATACTCTAATTAAGTCTATTCAGATTTAAAATCATTATTTAATATTAAACTAAAAAAAAATTACAAATCATTATGAACAAAATCTCATCTCAGTTCAAGTTGCGTAAAATTCGCGTTCCAAATTTGAAATCAAGTAACGTCCGTCCTCTACGAAAGCTCCAAAAGCACTGAAGAGTAACACCAGTACGTAGTACAGAATGGCAATTGACATTCTCGCGTGAGCGTACTGCGGTCGTAGGTGCTTAAGTGAAAGGATATCGCTTAGTCTGTGACTTACTGGGGATCGTGGTGTAAACGATTCATTTGGGACGATTTTAAATTACTGTATGTTCTCTGACAACGCCTACGGGGTTGAAATAGAAACACGCCGCGAATTTCAATTGTTTTTGGGGCCTACATCAGATTTTTAACATGCCAGTTACATTCAAGAACAATGAGTCAATTAACTTGAAATATTCCGCTCGCGTTAACTTTTTAACATTAATAAAATTTATATTTTTATAATACATATGAAGAATATATGTAAAGTTATTATAATAGAAAATTAAAAGCTCTTTATATATGTATATTTCAAAAATCTTCAATCTTTGTACCGTAATTTTTGATTCAACGTAATTTTATTTGTAAAAAAAAATCCGCGTAAATCTTGGTCTTATGTTCTTTACTATATTATTCAACTGAAGTAGAAATACTACTAAGAAAAATACTCTAAACGCTATAAAGTAATTAAGATAAGTTCAAAACTCCCAAAAAATAATTTTATGTATAATTATATATCAGGCTTTTATAAGGATTTCTAGTTATTTTAACTGTAAATAAACGTTAACAAATACATGTATCCTGTATATATAAATATATGTATTTCTTTTCGGTTATTTTTCTAAAGACCCCTTGTATGTACTCGAGAAATCTTTTCATGTGACGAAACTCTCACGATACTAATATCATCTTAGTCCGTTCTTTTTAATAATTATCTCGTGTTGATGAAAATATTTAGGAAGATATTTTAAAATCTTCTTAAATTATATTATAATATTTAATATTTTCTTCTTATAATCTTACTAATATTATAATTGCGAATGTTTATATGGATGGATGCTTGTTAGAAGTTATCTCAGGAACGGCTACGTAGATTTTGTTGATATGAAGCGTGGAGAACATAGCCTGGAAGAGTATATACTACTAAGTTCTTTTTTAATTCCGCGCGGACAGAGTCGCGGGCGACAGCTAGCGCCCGCGACTCTGTCCGCGCGGGATTAAAAATAAATGTTGCCCGATTCTCAGTCCTACTCAATATGCTCACAAAATTTCATGAGAATCGGTCAAGCCGTTTCGGAGGAGTATGGGAACAAAAATTGTGACACGAGAATTTTATATATAAGATTTCCTTGTTCATAATGTTACAAATATAAAATTTTTGGTTTGATTATTTAATCTAATTTAACTTGGAATTTTTTTATATGATACCAATATAGATAAGAATTGTTAATACGTATAAATGAATACATACCTAAGCAGGGTCATGACTTCGGAAATTTGAATTTTTATTTTTAACCATATTAAGATTTTTTTTTGTTATTAGTGACGTAAAAACATCTTGTGAACTATTTTAATTGATCTATAAATATTAATAAAATTGAAATGTCTGTATGTAACATCTAAAAAGTCTTATTTCATACACATGATGTATTAACAAAAAAATAATAATTTTTGTGTCTGTATGTCTGTCCGCAAGGAACAAACCGGGTTCCGGGTAATCTCTGGAGGGGCTGGACCTATTTTGACAAGACTTGGACGAAAAGCTAGCTTATGCACACAAACATTATAGGGTTTTTTAATTTTACGCTGCCGAAGTCGCGGGCGATCGCTAGTCTGTGTATATATTGTGGCAATTTATTAGAACGCAAGTAATAAATTTGTCTGATCTCGTGTTATCCATTCGGATATTAGTTATAACAAATGCTATATGTATTGTTTTATTCATGTAGCTGTCAAGATTCGCGGGGAATATGTTTATATTCCCCGCGATTATATTATAAGAGCGTCGGTGGCTCAGGGGTCAAGCACTTGACTTGAAATCTGCAGGTACTGGGTTCGAATCCCGCCATGTACCAATGTTTTTTTTTTATTTCCGTTTTTCATATGTACATTTAACCGACGTTATTACGGTGAAGGAAAACATCGTGATGCAACCTGCACATATCTGAGAAGAAATTCAAAGATATGTGTGAAGTCAACCAACCCGCACTTGGCCAGCGTGGTTGACTATGGCCTAATCACCCCTAACTTAGGGTAGGCTCCGAGCCCCTCGGTGGGGACGTATAGTGAGCTGATGATGATGATAATGTTTATATTTTAGTCAATTTAAGACTTTTCCACTCGTATTATTGTGGTCGTTTCATCTTATGAAAGATGTTTAAGTAAATAAGAGTAGACAAAGAAACATACGTAAATATGAAATTTACGAAAAAAAATAGTTTGCAATTTAGCTTCAAACTGCAAAATTATTGTATTTTATTGGTACACTAAATGAAATAAGCAGACAGTAACGTCAGATCGATAGACTTTTACATTACCGTCTACTATAAATAAAAAACTATTACTAAATGGAGAGTTTTTGGCAGACGAATTATCATTAGATCCGTATTTTCCCTTAACATTCTAATCAAGAACTAATTTTATCCTTTGCGTACCATTTATTAACCTTTTTCGTGCCGTTTTACGAGTACAAACACAACAGTAACCCTGTCTAAAAATCACTAACAATTAAGGTCAAGACGCCGCGCCTAGTTAATTAAGAAACTATTACCGTAGAATTTCACTGCTGCGACACGTGTATTTACATTCCTTTATTTTTCTTTCAACTTAATTTGCGTTATTTTTACGGTTCCGTACCTTATAGGAAGCAACGGAACCCTTATAGGATCACTTTGTTGTCCGTCCGTCTGTTTGTCACGACCCTTTTTCTCAAAAACGCGTGAAGGTATCAAGCTGGAATTTATTTTAAAAAACTCCAGTTAAAACGATATTTTTTTTAAATAAGATAAGTGGATATGGAGTTTATGTAGAACAAATATATTTAAATTTGTCTTTTAGTACTGAAAAAATAATTCTTTATTACATTTTTCGGGATTCTAATAGTTTAAAGTTTCAACTAGCTGTCAACTAAGACTTCGTCCGCGCATAATTTACAAAAACTTAATAGGTAGCCTATGTGTTCTTCCAGGTAATGTTCTACATTACCAAATTTCTGCGAGATTTACCCGCCCTGGAGATACCTCCTAACATCCATCCATCTATCTATCTAACATTCGCATTCATAATATTAGTAAGATTTGCGACTAATATATATCCTACTTGACCTACTAGATCATTGTTGAATAGAAGTAAATAGAAATATTTACACGTTGCTAATTGGATATCAAGAATTGACCCGTATATCCTATGTATAAGCTCCTTACAAATGAGAACAGTAATTCCCGATGGACATGTTGGTTTCATTTCCTCAAGAATATATATATATATAGCATAATCATATCTACTATTCTAGATAAATGTACTAAGATTCATTTTATTGTTAAAATTACCACTTAGATTTCTCGTAAACAATATCTTCTTTAACGTAAAAAGGATAAAATATTTTCGTCTACTTGTTTTCTTAGGTAAAGATTTTTCAAATCAATGCAATTTAGCCGTACCTTTATTAAATTTTACCCCATATATCTATATAAATAAATAAAATAGAAGTGTTTGTATGTAATGTCATTTTTTATATTTCGTAGACATGATGTATTACCTACTTATAACATAAGAACTAAACTTTTTTAAATGTTTGTCCGCAAGTCCGCGTTTTAATGGATGGTAACTCATGTATACAAGAGTGACAGAGGTTTTTCTATTTTTAAATAGATTTTGCAACCCGAAGAAACATACGGACAAAGTCGTGGGCAACAGCTAGCATAAGTCCGGATAATCATTAACTCGATTGTAAGGGTGATGACTAGTTGGTGTATTTAATTTATAAATAAAAATTACAAAATTATTTGTAGATATAATAAGCGTAAACACTGATATTACGGATGAGTTTAAAACATAATTTCCTAGTTATTGACCTCTAAAATGAGGTATTAATTATTTATATACAAAGCTATATTACTTCTAAGAAACTTTCATAGTATTAAGGTGATATTTTAACTATTTTTTTAATGTTTATCGTTCAAGTATGTATGCACCTTTATATAAGCAAGTTTGTTTATCAACCTAAACAAACAACGTCATTCTTTTCTCGTTTATTTTGTTATTTTGACGCTTCGATTGAGTTTAACGTTCATTTACTACTCGAACTTTGTTCTAAATAGAACTTTCTATGAATTATTTCGACAAAAAAATGAATAGTAAATATAGTAGTAACTTATATGTTTTTTATTTGTTTTTATAAATGTTAGAAATAAATACGATATTTTCTTTTTCAGTCCAGTCAATTGATAATCAACGTCTATAAATATGATGAAGCACTAGTAGTTTAAGCAACTTGTCTTGTAATCTGCAGCTCCTGGGTTCGAATCCCGCCATGTACGAATGTGTTTTTTAATTATATATGTACTTTTATCCGACATACTTACTGTGAAGGAAAACATCGTAATATAACCTGCACATATCTGGGTAGAAATTCAAAGATATGTGTGAGTCAACCCGCACTGGGCCAGCGTGGTTGACTATGGCTTAGTCACCCTTAACTTAGGGTTGGCTCCGAACCCGTCAGTGGGGACTTACATCGAGCTGATGATACGTTTGCAGTTGTTTGTAACAGAATATTTTGTTTGTAATATTTATATTGCTTTTAGGTTAATATTCATTTATTTATATTATTTAAAAATGTGGTAATTTAAAATACAATAGGAAGCAACAATATTCTAATGATATCAATTACGGTCTACGAAGCATAAATTTGTATAATTTCATTCGACTATTGTCAAAAACCATCTCCAAGAAACCAGCAACAAAATTATTAACAAATTATTTATGTTACATTATTTAAAGAAAGGAAGAATACATTTTCATGAAATTGTTCACGATTTAAGGATCATTAAAAATTCTAGGTGACCTTGAATATAAACGCAAAAGTCTATAATTTCGAAACATTTTTACTTATAAAAGATGTCTTTTTAATATTATGATTAATTTACTTCACACATACCGGTCAAGAAAAGATAAACTAGACATATTCTCACAAATATTAAATTTCGAAGCAGTTTAGATGAATGGATTTTTGTTACAAAGTATCTCTGGAACGGCTGAACGGATCTTGATGAAATTTGGGAACAATCTGAAAGAACACTGGGGCTTCCTACTATTTTTTCTTTTAATAACACACGCACGGCGTCGCGGGCGACAGCTAGTATATTGATGCAAAGCTGTCAAGGAATAAACTCAACCTATTTTATGGCCTATATTTTAATTTTTAACTTTAAAAAATAAAAAACTCACCCATTGTAGAGTTCACGTTCCACACTGTACAGGATCAGACGAGCGAATGAGTTGATGACGAACCACTCGATTAATTAAAAGGGCGGGCTTGGCTAATCGAACTGGGACTTAATTCCCTTTGCCCCACTGCGTTGTCAATAAGTTTATAAATTCACGAACCGATTACATTTTAAAAATTGGACTTCCGCCAATATCTCTACTAACAAACATACTAAGAAAAGTCAAAAGACACGTGCTTAGCTTTTACTTTGGTTATTTCCTTTTCTCTCTATTTTATTTACCACATTTCGAGTACATAAATTAAAGCCCTAGTTATCACGGAGTTATAAAGATTTAATTTTGAGGGCATCTAGAATAAGGTATTTTTTAATTTTTATTTTTTCCCTAGAAAAAAAATGTTTTAAGTTAAATTTGATTTGATTATTTAAACCATGAATCTCAACCAGTTGACTACCAAATAAATTTAACTGAAATATGTTGTTTTTATGTAAAGAAATGTATAAAAAAAAACACAAAAATAGAATAAATTCTCGTAGATATAATTTAATTTTTCATAAAAACAAAGCTACAGCCAAATTCAGTCCGGCATTCCAGTCTTTTATGTTCACCAAATATTATTTCATACTTGTATATATTTACCTTTATAACCCACTAGAGTGTTTATAGTTAATAGAAAAATGTCACGCAACTCAATTATATAAAAAAATATTTTATTAAAAATTTACTAACAAATAACATTACACTAAACTGATATATAAAACACGGTCAAACACTCACGTATAGTCCGGTGGCGGCACCGACTAGATTAGAGCCCAACGGGGGCCCTTCATCAGGATGCTACTGGTATTATCTAGCGGACGCGGCCCGTCGTTCACTCTGACGCGACGGGTGAGCGACGGGCCGATGGGCTCGAAACTAGTCGGTGCCGCCACCGGACGTATATACGTGAGTGTTCAGCCGTGTTTATATGTCAGTTTAATAACATTACGAAAATAAGAAACAATAGCGTAGTTGTTTAGCGGACCAAGCCATATCCTACTATTTATAACACGAATGAAATTAACTCACTATCGAAACACTTCTATAGGAACTGATTGGCCTTTAGTGATTTTATGTTAGTTTACAGTGTAAACCCACGTTTATAGCAAATACCGTAATGCTTAAACAAAGCACAGCGTTGTGGAATGGTCTGTCCTTGGCGGTATTTCCAAACCGCTACGACTTAGGGTCCTTCAAGAAGCGAGCTTATCACTATCTCAAAGGCCGGCAACGCAACTGCGGTTATAAAAAAAAGCATCTCTCTTTAGTCTACACTCAAAGTCTTAAAAAGTCCAATAGATTTGTCAACATAGCAATATATCAGTCAGTCAATTGACTCTTTTGTATATATAAAATAAACAATAATATTATTTCTTTTTAAAATCCCTTTGAATGTAATATCGTATTGTGTCGCTTTAGTCACAAAATTCGGAACAATTTATGTGAAATGTAAATATTAACATTTCACTTGCAAATTTTCCCGCTGATAATTTATGGGAGAGTTAAAATTATATGACGAGGAAAATTTATACGTATTGAATCAAACTATAGCTGACAACAAATATATTAAACATTAGCTGTCACCCGCGGATCCGTCCGCGGTCAAATAAAAAAAACGTATTTTTCTTTCAGACTATGTTCTACATCTGTGCCAACTTTTATCAAGATCCGTTGAGACGTTCCGTAGATACGTTCAAACAAACATCCATCCATCCATCCAACTAAACATTCGAATTTATAATATTACTATAAAGTATGATAGTACGATATACATATCACTTAATTAGAATTTAACGATTAATCAGACATTTTTGTATTTCATTCCTAAGAATTACTTAGCAAAATGACTCCGCAATTTTCAATTTTCACCTAAAATTTTAACCATTAACTTAAAATAATTTTTTAATCCGTTTGCCATGTTTCCAGATTAAAAATAAACTTTTTACTCGGATTAGCTAAGCTCGCTGGTAAAAGGAACGGAAAAATTTCCGCAGAACGATATATTCAAGAGCACGTCGCCGCAAAATATGCTCAGAATTTTGTTATTTATGAAAAGAGGTTTGCATAGTGGTTCCAGTGTAAGCACACCTTATACCTAAGAGACTTATTTTATTCAAAAACTTCGCTTTTGTCGGTGGTTTTGTCGCTGTTTTATTTTAATTCGCTCGTTGGACTATATTTTTTTTAAAAAGCAAAAGGTGGCAAATGAGCAAGCGGCCAATTGAATTCTATAAAATAGCGAAGTTACCTTTGCCTACCTATAGGACAAAAGCGGTAACGCATAGACAAGATATGTCCCCTTCCTAATCGTCCCCATATGATTTATAGCAAATTTCAGATAAATCGCATTAGTAAGCGCATATTTCGAGAGTGGGCCGGACATGGTTCTATTCCAGCCACAACAAAGAAATAATTTATTAAGACATGCTATGGGAAAAATTTAGTTTATCATCGTAAAAACAAATAGAGAAAATATTTGATTGTACGTCCTTATTTTATATCTGCTACTCAATGTTGAATTCAAATGAAATTAATATTTCAACTCTATAAGCGTTTCCTGATCCACACCACTTGCTAATCTATTGAATTTGTGAATTTTCTATGAACTGTTTCAATTTCATGAATAACATTATATTAATTAATCTAATCTCTATTAATTGTTAAAATAATGCGATTTTTGAGAGAAAAAAAATGGTTATTTTGGAAGAAATATCAAGCAATGAGAATACAAGAATAAGTGGAAATATTTATCTTATTTTAATTGAAACAAATCCATATGGCATCAAAATATGTTTGTTCGTATTTTTTTATATCATAAGGTGGCAAACGAGCGAGCGGCCACCTAAAATCGCTGAAATAGGGAAGTGACCGTTGCCCATAGACATACGCAATTGCATATGCGTTGCTTACCTTTAATCGACGGAGGAGAGGATGCACAGAAAGAATATATTTTCCCTTTACATGTATCCTCTCATCCGGAAAGTCCACTTCTACTTCCCATCCATTCCTTATAAGAAAAAGGGTGGGAAGGGAAAGAGGACTAAAGGCCTCCGGTCGTACTTTTGTACCACGGCCTCCTTAAATCTAGTATCTTACCAAATTTTCTCTCCAAAATGACTGAACGAATCCAATGAAATTCGGTATACATATAGAATATAATCTGGAAAAACACATAGGCTAATAATTGTGCTTTTTTTTAATATTGCGCGGTTGGAGTTGTGGGCGACAGCTAGTTTTATTACATTGTATTAATTTTATTTAAATAATGTCAAGCGCAAAGCTAATTGTTAAAAAAAGCAACTGTTACGTTGTTAGTCTTTTCAAAGTTACCGTGTTATTTCGTTCACTGTCAACAACGTAACATGAAATATTCAAAGCAATTATTTTATTTGTAAAGACATTCCCTAACGAGATATTTTATTTCTCTGAAACGTTGCGCTCCGTTCATAATATTATTTTCTTCACAAGCGGTCGCGCGTCACTTCGTCTGCGCAGAATTAAAAATAGTAACCTACAATATGTCCGTGTTTCCCTTCAAAGTCAATTTAAGATCGGAGATTACCGGAAACATACGAAGCATTAGCGACAGGCATACAGACAAACAAGTTAACATTTTCAAAATTGGTTTTTCGTTATGAGAAACGCAAAATACATCATGTGTACAAAATATATTTTTTTCAATATTACATACAGACACTTCAATTTTATTAACATATATAGACAACTTCACATTTATATTGAGTCATTGTTTGTAACACATTTCTTTTTATTCCACTTGTAGCTTTCTTTTGATTCTCAGTCACCAGCAACTTTGATTTTAGAATGTTTTGAAATGGTTTAGAAAATTCATACAATTTAGGATCACTCATTCACTCGCTAGATCACTCACTTATTCGTTCACTGTTCGTTCATTTTAATAAGCAGTAATTATATCTCATCATTAAAATGAAAAAGAATTTCTTAAAACAAAATGACAAAGGTGTTCTAGTAATGCGCGGTATGGAAATTATTAAATATCTTCTCTCTGGATAGACGTGTTGTTATTTTATTAAAAAAAATTGCCACACGCTTTAGTATGAATTATTAAATAAATATTTTACGTACAAAAAGAATAATTAAATTGAAATCGTTTAACACGCGTGCGTGCCCGCGTTCAGTATAAATCAAGATGGAAAGGTATTACGCGATGGGCGCACCCTGTATAATGTGACGCCTCTCGTCTTTAGACGCCCACGGAACGACTACGACACGATACGATTTTTTAAAGTTATTACACATGTGAGAGAAATCATTTTTAATAGATATCGTCACAAAATACCATTACTTGTTTATAATTATTGTAAATATTTAAATTAAGCAGTAATTTCCGTGGGTTTTTGAGATTAAAATCTCTGTATAAAACAGATCGTCATCCTGCAAACTTAAACAAAATGGAGGTACTAATATGTTTTAAACACGAATTTTAGTCCTAGAAACCAACGGTGAGTATTCTAAAAAAAATTGACAAATAAAGACAAAAATGTAAATTCAATTTCCGATACCATCTCACCTAATGTCATTTCTTTAACAATATTGAATAAAAGTCATCTTTATGTTTAAACTAAGCAATTAACAATGTTATAAAAATAAGCGTTGAGTATAAAGAGAATTGCAAAAAAAAATCCAACCTCGCTCATGCTAACTTAATTTAGACAGTTGACAGCTTTCTTACTTGCTCTTGTAAGTTAATCAAGTAACAAAATGTGCATTTTATCTTTGAAGCTCTAACCTTTAGCTTGTACTTTACCTTAAAGCTGGGTTTGACTACAAGAATGATATGAAAGGATGACAATCGATATCTCGCTAATTTGCCTATTGTACCGAGTGTATTTATTTAGTTATTATTTAACACTATAAATAAGGCTGTTAACATTTACTTCCTGTTACCTAAGAAGTGTAAAAGTTCTGTCCGTAATTCCGTTCCGTTCCGTTTCGTTCCGTTCGTATCTGATATGTCAATAAAACGAAACGGATATGGAGTAATTTAGGCAAGGTTTATTTTATAAAAATTATTTTATTTTAGAAAATTACAGTAATATTGCTATGTTCAAGAACTGTCTAGTACTCCAAGCCAGTTGTTCACGCGGTCGTCCGCGTCACGATAGTTACAACGCAGCATATGTTCAACCACTACTTTGATATTCCGTGTGTTCGTGTTAATTTCTCGGTAAAGCCGGCAGATGTAAGCAACATGGTATCATCTATACCTTTGAGAATATTCTCTGCACCAGTGCTATGTATCTTGCATTTATTTTATAAAATATTAGTAGAATTTAAAATGAATTTATTGTCATTTCATGTTTAGTACTAAACTCGTATTCTTCTTCTTCTTCTTCTTGAGGTGACTTTCCGACTAACGAAGATTGGCGATCAGTTCTCCATATTTTCCTTTGTCTCTTGCGAAGCGAAAAAGTTGGGCGGCACTCGCAACCCCTTTTTTTTCTGGCGCCCCCACTCTTCTACGTCTGAGCGGGGGCGCCAGGGGATCTCCCTCGCGCTCCCGCTCTTTTGCCTCTCTCTGCGAGATAACTGACTCGCAGAAGGAGGCAACCGCTGTCCATGACCTCTCGCTTCCCAGCATGGCGCGTATGACGCCAGGAAGCGAGAGGTCGCTCCGATCGTCGCCACCAGGGTGCGGCGCTCCTCTTCATGCGCGCAGCACACCTCGAGGGAGGGCTCTCGCAACCCCTGTCTACTCTCAGATGTTGCGCAACCAGGACTTTTTTCTGCGACCAACACTCCTTTTACTTTTATAACTCGTATTAGATTTTGGTTTATAGACTGACCTAGAAAAAAGAAAGCAATCCTTTTTTTACATCACCTACTGTAACCATCATCAGCTCACTTTACCCACTAAGAGGCTCGGAGCCAATACGCTGGCCCAGGACGAGTTGGTTGACTACTCACATATCTTGATTTTTTTCAGATATGTGCAAGTTGCATCACGATGTCTTCGTTCACGGTAAGATCGTCGGATATTACGTGTTATTTTTCTGGTCAAGCTATCCAATGTCAATTAATTACGTAATTATCTAAAAGTTTAATTTATAACTAAGTATAGTAAATATAAAATTAACTTCAACTACGGAGGAAAATACGTTGCAAAAGAAAATAAGTTTTATATACAATTATTTTTATCTGAATTATTTCATCTCTGATTATCCAAATTATGATATCACAGTATATGTGAAAAGGTCGTTGACACATGTGTATCCAATATAATGATTTTGTTTACGTACTGGAAGAAAATGTTTGTTCGTACAAGCTTTCGCTTTTATTTCAAAAAAGGAATTAATTAATAGCATTTCGTTTTCTTAAAACATTAATCGTAACAGATCTTTGTAACTAATAAATGTCAAAAGTACGGAAACATTTTTTTTTACTGTAACTGAAATCTTTAGTGAGTTTTTTTAATATTTTTTTTTATTTAAACTATCGAAAAAAGTACAAAATGATACAATTTATTTATGTTTTTTTTTATATCATAAGGTGGCAAACGAGCGAGCGACCACCTGAAATCGCTGAAATAGCGAAGTGACCGTTGCCCATAGACATACGCAATTGCATATGCGTTGCCTACCTTTAATCGACGGAGGAGAGGATGCACAGAAAGAAAATATTTTCCCTTTCCATGCATCCTCTCATCCGGAAAGTCCACTTCCACTTCCCATCCTTTCTTTATAAAAAAAGGGTTCCCTTCCCACCCTTTTGAAAAAGGGTGGGAAGGGAAAGAGGACTAATTTTTGCCTCCGGGACACACACTCATCAGACGAAACGTGGAATTGCTTTCACTTCACGCCTGTCTTCTGTATGGTCGTGGTATTTCACCGGTCGAGCCGGGCCGATTCGTGCGAACATGTTAAAGCGAGCTCTACCACTGTTAAAATAATTTTATTAGTGATACAAGGTTTTGTAATCCTTAGAAAAAAAACAAACTGCAAGTTTAACGGCTGATACAAAAACAGTTTTGAACTGCACTATTGAAATGAAATTGAAATAGTCTATGACTAAGATAAGGTTTTGGAGTATAAATATATACCAATGTGTTTTTGTTCATTTACAAAAAAAAACATAAAAACATTTTTAAGTAAAAGTTTTTTATCGTTACCTTCCCCGTGAAGAAAAATATAAAATTTCTCTCTGTACACTTCAGGATTTCTCTTGAGACTTTCAAGTTTAATGGATGATATAATATTACCGACTAAGAGCTCAGAATATTATTAGAACACCTTGACACCGATAATCGATGAAATATAAACTTTCAAAGTTTACAAAAACTTACGAACTTAAAGTATCAAACTCTTAAACTTAATTCTTTAGTAAGGTACTCGTTGGTTTTGGTGTAATGGGGACTTTTCCTTTTTTTAAATAGGATAAATAAGCAAAAAGCAGTGGAACCCTTGATAATGAGAAGACAATGATGATGGACGCAACACCACATAAACTGCAATTGCTAAGCCTGTTTTTCTGCAATCGAATATATTCTATAATGTTTGCAATTTTCATAAACTGAATATTTATTTTTAATATTTTTAACAACGTCTATGTCATGTCACGCGAACATTTAATAATTATGATTTAAATGTTGCCAGCGAAAAAAAGGTGTGGTCACTAAATTAGGTTAATGAACGAATTCCTTTAGTAAGTATATGACTTATATAATCTTTTTATTGTTATAAAATATTTAATAATAAGCAAATTATTATTGATAAATTGTTTCTTCTTAATTAGTGCTTAGCTGTATCTACTTGAAAAGATAACTATAAACAAACAACCATGTTAACATAAAAACGAAGGAATAACAGATGGATCTAATCACCATCATTGGTGCAAACAAAACAAAGACATAAAAAGTCATGATCGTATTATGATTATCTTTCCATATATCGCTATAGTGTTTATCGTATAAGTAAGAACATTCCTGAAGAATACTTACTCCGGTGGCGCTTCGACCCAAAGTGCGTCTTGGCCTCCGACACAAGAGATCGCCGAAGTCGCATGTCTCGCGCCTTTTTCTTCCAGTCCATCGCTTGTAGCTCCCGCAGATCCAGCACTACGTCTCGCCAGCGATACCTGGGCCAACCGATGGGTCAGCGGCCAGTCGGTGTCCCGAGATATGCTGCTTTGGCCTTTTGATCTTCCCTCATCCTCAAGAGGTGACCCAGCCATCGGAATTTGTGAGCTCTTGCTCACCCACCAGCGTCTCAATTTCCGCATTGTAGCGGGTTCTCCAGCTGCCGTCTTCTATTTGGATCTTACGCATGATTTTTCTTTCCGCCACTAGAAGCATTTCCTCCTCTTTAAGGGTCAGTGCCCAGGTTTTTTTTCTTCTTGAAGAAGAAGAGTATTTTTTAAATGTAAACGCCATATTTAATCTGACTTTATAAACTTTTGAAAGTAACTTTGTAAACAGGAAAAATGTTTTTTTTTTAAATAACTAATTTCAAAAAAACTATGTACATATCTTGGCTTAATTTACGGATATAGATTTTTTGAAGTAGTATTCATTAAACTTTGACCTTAATATATTCAATACTAAAAATACCTTTTCTTCACTCCGCGTTACTTTCCTTTGTTCCTTTTATCGGAAAGATATTTAGATTAATTAAAACACCGTAAAATGTTTACAGTTCTCAGTCCCAATTTGTGTTCTATCTTTAGTTGAAAAAAACATTGTTAATTATGTTTTAGAAAGGTTCTTTAATAAGAAATCAGAGGAAGCAAATAAGGAAATTAAATTATAAAAGGGAAAGTAACAATGAAGAATATTATTAAAATTTCCTTTTATCGAAGCTTATTAGGGACATAATAAATGGCAGTTAGCAACAATGAAAAGTAAGCGTATATTGTAAAAAAATTACAAAGTCTTGTCATATTTTTTCATTGTTTATAAAATATATGTTTCTACATTTGTCCTATTTGCGTTAACAAACCGTGAGACAGATTGATGTTATTTGAAAAACGCATGAGGGAGTTTGTGTAAAAAAACTAAAAAAAAAATATATCGTTCAAAATTTTTTTTTTCTTACATTATGACATTTCACTGTTAATCAAAACTGTTAGTTTTATAATTGGCTATTCAAATAACTATATAGTCTTAATATTTTGAGGTTACATTATATCGCTACTCAAATTCAAAATTAATTTAGATACACCTGTCTGAGTTCAGCCATTTGTATTTCTTACTCAGTATTCTTTTGGAAATATTTTAGGAAAAACGGAAAAATTAATGGGACATTAATTTATAATGACTCCCTCAGTCAGCCTCTTCAAACAAGACGATCTCTCCGTATTCTGTGGACTGCACTTCGGGGAATATGCGCTTCAATTGCATAATTTAATTCCTCATTCTTACCATTGTCTGACGTCTAGACGTACATGTTTTTTAGGAAAATAAGAAAAAAGATTTTATGAATAGCAAAGTGACACAGGCAGGTAAGAAAAATAATTAAGGAAGAAAAAAAATTATGAAAATATTTGGCACTGGCATTTTTTTTACATGGCATAATGTCGTAAGTCAGTAAAAATATTTCATACTATTTCTAAGCAACGATTAATTCAACGCTATCCAACTAAAATAGAAACGTCATCGTATTAAGTAATTCCAGTCTACGAAGGATCCCTTCCCGTTCTTACGTTGAGATTTAGACCATTCACTTAATTATGCACTTTTTATTTCTTTTTTCACCGTTCAATCCCTATCCAGTAGTTACATGAACACAGTGGGGTTTTCTAGCAATATTCCACCTCTGAAACTTTTTTTTTGTAACAGGTATACCGTGAACGATGCTGACTGTACCTTTACAAGTGATTATGATGTAAGTCAAATACAAAAAAATACTGTATGTATGTAAAAATTGGAAAATGAAACCTTATGAATTAATGAAAAATATGTTCGCATCAAACAATTGTTTGTTTTGTGCCTAACTCTCATTGGACAGTCTCCAAGCTATTAATCATTTTTATTGCTTCCCCGGCACCGTTATTTGTATCTTATCGATTGAGATGTGTTTTCGTTACTTAATATAACTTAATGAGGTTATTCATGTGATACCAACCTTTTTTTTCAGAGAGGAATGCTTTATGCATACTCCGCGCCCAGGAGGACGCGGTAGTTATGTGGGATTCTCCTCCATAGCGGAGGCATACCCACTAAACCTCTCTGTTCCTCCAACGCATCGGGACGGGACCATGGGCACGCTTTCACTCTCGTCCGTGGCCCCGTCTGCGTGTGATACCAACTTAATATATTCGCTGTTCAATCTAAATATATTAATAACAATCAGCTGTCTGATTGAATCTTATATGTTTATTTGTAAGACTAACATCGTCCTTTTTCTTTACGGAATGATCAGTACGATTGTTAATAGAACAGTTTTTTTTTTATTTCAAAAAGTCTAAGATGATAAAAAAAATCAATCACTTAAATCTTAGTCATTATAAGCTAAAAGAGATAATGCCGAGTATTTTTTTTAGATCATAAAAAAATAGTATGAAAATTGTTTTCCAGTGGTGTTCGTGTTTCCACGTAATATCTCCCAAGACGAATGTTCTATTTGTTACAATACCTTGCTTTCATTACCCCAAAGCTGTTGGACGCGAGCCAGCTCATATAACGCTCTTTTTATTTCTTACTTGACACTATTCGAATAACTTGCTTACTTGCATTTCCCATGTTAGCGTGAGTTTTCAAACCACAAAACTGTTTAAAAACATTCAGTCTCGTCTAATTCTATATACTAGCTGTTGACAGTGATACGCGCGAAACTACAAAAAAACTTTATAAGTAGCCTGTGTGTTCTTCCAGACTGTATTCTATTTTTAGGCTTTCCGTGAAACCTTTTCATAGGTTCGCGAAAATTGCGACGCGACGCAACGCAAAAATTATTTATATGTAGTTTACATATATTCTGGTATTTGTTCCATCATGACGCGTTTGTGCTATTTGATTTCTAGTTTTAATGGTAACCAAACAACATTGACTTTTTTTTTATATTTCATAAAAAAGTGCTTGACCACAAACCCACCTGATAGTAAGTGGTTATCTAATCGTAGGATACACACTACCTTAGTTAATACGTATCCATCCTACTCTTGAAGGCAGCCACGTTATAACTGGACGAAACACTGACACCGGCAACTTATTCCAATTTATGCGTACGATGAACGATGACCCAGATCGCTTGAATTTACTATTTTGCATTAACAAATTCATAAAAGTGATGTTAATATTTAGCATATAAATAAAAGTGTATAATGTTGAGCACGTTCCAGTGAATCGTTGCAATTTAAATGATAATTTAGTGTACAGGAAAATATGACGTCATTTTTAGTTCCACGCGGGAACTCTGAAGATGTTGCGACCGACATATGTTTACGTAGTAGTTGTAGATAAAATAAAATAAAGTATTCATGCAGTTCTTTAAAATGGTATATAAATTGTGAAATATATAATTGGAGCTCGGTAATTCAGGCTCAATGATTTATCTTACTAATATTATAAACAAAAATCTCTGGATGAATGGATGGATGGCTGTTATAACGTATCAAACATATCGTCGTCACTGTCAATATCTTGGACAAAATGAAGATAACTCTATGTTCTAAACGGAGATTTTGTTATCAGAAATTCACGGTAATTCTACTAGGATTCACATGACTATATCTTTATATAAAGATGTTTATTCATTTGTTTATTTTGTACATAAAAGTAACGACAAATTATATAACAAAGGAACATGGCGAAGTATATTGTCACGGTAACTATTAGCAATAGTGACACTATAACTAATGATGCGGATTATTAAACGTTTAATGAAACTATTAATTTTCATGTCACAAATATATTATTCAAATCAAAATGATTGATATATTAGGGACAGTTCATTTTGTCAATAACAAATGTATTTAATAAATACTCCTACACAAATATAACAAGCAAACTTTTAAAAGCAACAATAAACTATTTTTTTAACACTTCTTAGAATAGATTTTTATTTTAGATTAACTACAGACAGATTATGTAAATGTGTAAATATATATGTATAGATATTATAATGTTTACACATATTAAAGGATTTAGGGTTTTACCCAAAGAGAGTTGACACAGCCTCTACTCTATCAGCTTTCATATTTATCTAAATTTACTTTCACCTAACGCAAATCCTATTCCACAACCCAATACAACGTGTAACGCATGAGTAATATTCCTGTACAATAATTTACATTGTACAAATGTGTACAATATTATACGTATATAATTTATTTCCATCCTATCTTATATTGTACATCAGATCGTATCGTTGGAAAATATTGCGGGAACAATAAAGTATAAAGTAATTATCATCGAACGATGTCATTCAGAAATAACAATTGGTCCGTGACAACCAAAAATTCGAGTTCATTTCGAACAATAATATTGGAACAATTTATCACGGTGTTCCATTGTTCAAATTTATTTCATTATCATAAAGATAATGCGGCATGTAAATCATTTTATGAACTTTGAATAAACAATTCGTGATTTTCTACGTATCGAAGTCTTGTACACTTAAATAATTTAGTCCTCTTTCCTTTCCCACCCTTTTTCTTATAAGGAAAGGATGGTAAGTGCAAGAGGACTTTCTGGATGAGAGGATGCAAGAAAGGGGAAAATATTTTCTTTCTGTGCATCCTCTCCTCCATCGATTAAAGGTAGGCAACGCATATGCAATTGCGTATGTCTATGGGCAACGGTCACTTCGCTATTTCAGCGATTTCAGGTGGCCGCTCGCTCGTTTGCCACCTTATGATATATTAAAAAACTACCATTACTTTTATAGGGTTTCAGATAGTTTTTTGATTACTTTCTAGACTTGTGACACAAAACTCGCTATTTATAAATCAACCATTGCTCAAACCGGATTAAACTGGATGACTGGCATTCCACAACGGTGCGATTCTCGCGTAATTTCTTGCCTCGCACAGCCGCGTTGTGGAACAGTCTGTCCTGGGCGGTATTTCCAAAACCAATACGACTTAGGAATCTTCATGAAGCGAGCATACCATATCCTTAAAGACCAGCAACGCATCTACAGTTCCTCTGGTGTTGCAGATGTCCATGGGTGTCGTTGATCACCTCTGTGTTCCCGCCGCTCGTTTGCCCCTTCTCTTTTATATATAAAAAAGACTTAATAGTTTTTTTAAGTATGTAACATAACCATACTTTCTTACATTTGCTATGAAGTAACAATTCGCAAAGAACAAGTTCAATATGTTGTACGTAATGGGCTATTAGAAAAGTTTGTGTCTGCGGAACTATGTTATTGTTGCACGTTCTCAAATTTATTCATCGAGTTGTACAACACGCTCTGTCACAAGCCGGACTCACAAACTCTATTACTTTGCCTCGTGTTCCTTATTACGTTGGCATATTTAAAAAAAAAAACAATACATTTTTAACTACACATTTAGTTCTTTTTTTATTTGGCTAAGATACTGGCCACTTTTCATAGTCATAATAGGTTAAAGGGTTTTAGATCCGTCAATTACCTTTATAAAACAGGAGCGAAAATATACTTCTTACACAGACTCTTATCTATAAAATACTTTACTGAGTTTAGTCAGAAATTTAAACACACATAGACGAATCTAATATTTAGGTTAGAATTGTAACTAATCAAATGAATTATGTAAACCAATAAAAATAAACTGGTTAGCACCACATTGCTATGCCCAACACGTTCCACTTACAATCAAGAAAATCTCCTTACCGTCTTTATGATATAAAAATTCAGTTGGAATAAAGTAAACACGCCGTACTCAGAAAATATATCAAGATACGCTTATAAAATTAATTTTTAAGACAAAAGAAAAACAAATGACGGTCTTAATAAAAAACTTTTTTTCTGTTTTCATGACATTTTAATGTTTTATTGTTATTTCCAATTAAAATGGCTGATTTATAAGAGAGTGCTACGTTATCAAATTGCTTTGTAAAGGTAATTAATTTTAGAAAATGATTTTGCAAATGGCGCCGGCGTTACGTAATTTGATGGGAGTATTGCCGACAAATATTTACTAATAGAATCCATTCAGATCTTTTTAAGTAGATTTTCACAAAGGTTCTATTATGACGTAACATGTCTAGTAAATTTTACATAAAATATTATTATTTTTTTATTACATCTTTTCCTTAATCATCTGAAAGCAAAGTAACAAAGATGAATATCTTTATCTACAATTTTTACGAGTCAAAGGTTTTTAAAGTAGGAGAAAAAGAATAATTACATGTTTCCTTATTAGGCTCTGTTGTGTGTTAAAGCAAAGCTTTTCCCTAACACAATGCATGGAACCTTTTCATTTGTAGGTTAGAAAAATATCACAAAGAGAAATTTGCAAATTTATAATACGGTACCATCTGCTGCCACCTTCGAAATTATATTTAAAAAGTTTTTTTTTTATTAAATGCAATCTATAGATTTATCATGTCTTTAGCAGACTTCAAAAACAATGAAGTTTTCACACAACATATATATAAATATATAAAAGAAAGTCGTGTAAGTTACGCTATTTTAAAACTCAAGAACGGCTTAACTGATATACCTGAAAATTGGTGAGGAGGTAGCTTAGAGCCACGAGACGGACATAGGATACTATTTATTCTTTTTTTTAGAATTTATGCCTCGAAGAGCTGCTTTTTACTTACTAATATTTTAAATGCGAATGTTTATGTGGCTGTGATGTGGATGGATGGATGGGTGGGCTACACTAATTCAGTGTTTTATATACCCACGCGGACGGAGTCGCGGGCGACAGCTAGTATATTCTAAATATTAGTTTATAGATGCGTTTACTTTTTAAAAAAATATAAAGAAATATGTACCAATAGACAGGACAACACAAAGGAAACTTTAATCGACGTTTTAGCCTTCGATAACAAATCTAGGTTGGCATTCTCAAATAAATTCTCTGCTACACACAACTATAATTAAAATGATTGTAGGAAAATATCAAATGTCCGTTCTATAACTAACTTATTTATACATCTTTAATCAATGAATATTCTAAGCCAGCAAAAAGATCTTCACGTAATTCAGTAAACAAATCTCTTTAGTCAATAACTGTATATTGATTGAAGGCAGGAAATCAAATACGTGCGTAACAATCTAACGCACTAGGTATGCAAATGGATCAAACGATGAAGATTACTCAGTGATTGTCGAAATCGCTTTGCTAGGCAATGAATTTCGGCCACTGAATTCTTGTGTACTCTACAATTGTCTTAAATCTCTAACTACTGGAACAAGCGCGTTTATCCTCAGGACGCGAAGCGATTAACGGAACAATGTTACTACTCAGTTTAAAGAAAATAATTTAGTAAATAATAAGAACATAAATTCTCCGTGTCCATATTAAAACTGACTTTTGATTTATTTCATTTTCGCTTAAAGCTCTGTTGAAAACAAACAAGTTATTTCGTTTTTGAGTAGTTGCATGAAATCGTTGCCTTAATGGGTCGTGCTATAGCCAGCCAAGTGATAAATGACCAGCTTTTACATTTGACAAATAGTGGACTTTGTTAAAAACTGTTTGTACAGCGTTTCTAGAGACCGCTCTAAATATTCCTAGTACTCGACAATTCTTTAAAATAAATAGACACGACAATCGTAAAATATTTCTTCGATTTTTTTTTAAATCTCGATGATATATAAATACTTATTTTAAACGAAATTCAGTTAAAAGAAGTAAATAAAGTTTCTACAGTTTTCAAGTCGCAAACAAGTTTCTTTGTTGAATACATAAGGTACGAAAGTTTTCTAATTTAGCAAAGTTTTTAAATCCAACAATGAGAACGTTCACAGATTTCAACACAGTTTTTAAATGTATTGTAACAAACATTTAAATTCAAAGTCTAAATTCATATTCAAAACTCTAAATTTAGTCACAAAAATTGTAAGTTGTAAGTTTCATTCAACAATAATAAGTTCAGAAACAAAATTTAAATATTTACTAAAATAATACTCATTTACAAGAAGGACAAGTATAATTTAAATTTCTATATAATTACTTATTTCTAACGAAGTACAGTTTTAACAGTGGTAGAGCACGCTTTAACATCTTCGCACGAATTGGCCCGGCTCGCCCGGTGAAATACCACGACCACACAGAAGACAGGCGTGAAGTGGAAGCAATTCCGCGTTTCGTCTGATGAGTGTGCGTCCCGGAGGCCTAATTTAGTCCTCTTTCCCTTCCCATCCTTTTCTTTATAAGGAAAGGATGGAAAGTGGAACTGGACTTTACGGATGAGAGGATGCATGGAAATGGAAGATATTTTCTTTCTGTGCATCCTCTCCTCCGTCGATTAAAGGTAGGCAGCGCATATGCAATTGCGTATGTCTATGGGCAGCAGTCACTTCGCTATTTCAGCGATTTCAGGTCGCTGCTCGCTCGTTTGCCACCTTTTGATATAAAAAAAGGTACATAACTTGTAGCGAGTGGTCAGTTGTAATGTACGATTGGATTATAAATGTCCACGTGTACAGTCAGCATCATAATGATGATGATGATGATAATGTCTACTGTTGTGGCATTAACATGTGTGTACAGTCAGCTGCATAAATATTTTTAAACTTAAAAAATTATATAGATCTTCGGTTTCAAAAACTACTTATGCACTAATTCGTTAATATTAAATGCGAATGTTTGAATGGATGGATGTATGTTTGAAAGTATCTCCAGAACGGCTGTATGAATCTCGGTGAAATTTGGCATAGATGTAGAACATAATTTGAAAGAACAGATAGGCTAATTGAGTTTTTTTTATTCCGCGCGGACCCAGTCGTGAGTGACAGCTAGTGTAATCATAATCGGAAGCATCCGGACGGATGTGTATACAAATATTTTTTAATCTGAATGCGTATACTAATTATTGAATCTCTGTAAATCTTACTAATATTATAAATATTGTTTTATTTAATAGTTCGCATAGAATTTGCAACATTAAAGTGAAAAAAATACTTAATCACTGTTGCGTTTGTCGACTTGCTTCTCAAAGAAAACAGACGCAGCAATTCCAACTTTAAACATTGTTCTTGGAACTACACTAATAATTAATTTCAAAGTGCAAAATTCACGCGAAAAACTCTTCTCAGATGAAAACTACAATAAATTAGAAAAGTTGAACCTTTTACATTTGTTTCCGCAATTATTTTTTTTTTATTCAGGCTTCCATTGGTAAGTATGATAATGGAAGCAATTGTACCAGTAATCTTGAAGTGTATAATTATTAAAATCATCATGTTAATAAGACAATGTATTTGTACATTCTTGTAAAACCGATAGTCAAAAGCATAGCTTAAATCACTTAACATTAGACGATTCACGGACCAAAAAATAATAGCTTTAAGGTCGTCGCCTATTAAGCCAAACCACCGTTTAACAGCAGCGACCAAGGAGCGGGCATACGGTGATACTGGTTACCGCGACATTCACTCGACACTAACACCAAGACTTTTAGATTACTTCAAAAGGAGTTTTATCAGTGGTAGAGCTCGCTTTAACATCTTCGCACGAATTGGCCCGGCTCGCCCGGTGAAATACCACGACCACACAGAACGCGATGCAATTCCGCGTTTCGTCTGATTATTGTGCATCCCGGAGGCCCAATTTAGTTATCTTTTCCTTCCCACCCTTTTTCTTATAAGGAAAGGATGGGAAGTGGAAGTGGACTCCCCGGATGAGAGGATGCATGGAAAGGGAAAATATTTTCTATCTGTGCATCCTCTCCTCCGTCGATTTAAGGTAGGCAACGCATGCAATTGCGTATGTCTGTGGGCAACGGTCACTTCGCTATTTCAGTGATCTTAGGTGGCCGCTAGCTTGTTTGCCACCTTATGATAAATAAAAAATAGCAAACGAATAACTTTTCATAGTTTTATCCATGAAAAAGCAACTTTTCAATGTCAAAGATGTCATTTATCTTTTATATTTATCGTTTGTGACCTGATTGATTTACCTAAAATATCGAATTGACAGTGATGAGTCACCGTCTTTATCTGAGACATTAATACAAAAATTCCAAAAAATCTTCGTTGCCACTTCCATTGTTTGGATATCATTTATTAAAAGTTTCAAAAACCTTACAATTTTAAGACCACTATAAGATTACCTTATTTCTTACCCAAAGAAAATCAATAAAGCTTTAATATCAATGCTCTATAGTTTATTAAAACACTAGCTGTCGCCCGCACCACTGTTCAAATAAAAAAGAACTTAATCAGTGCTTCCAGACTATGTTCTACATCTATGCCAAATTTCAGATATATGCAAGCTCAGGAAATATTCATACATCCAAACATTCGCATTTATAATAATAATAAGATTAACACTTACTTATAAACTGTTTTAAAATAACTTCCGACATCAGATAAATAGCAAGTGACCTTGAGCTTTGAATTTGTGCTGTGAATTCATTTATCGTCTAAAACATAACAAAAATAATTAAAATTATACAAAGAAAGATTCACACCGATCGTATTAAGTTAGTTGAATCGAAAATTAATATACAACACATAGAAAATATTCTTTTCTCTACGATTCTTTGAAATTCTATAACAAATAATATTTAGCTACAAAAGAAATATTCATGCGAACTTTGTAATATCAAAAGAAAGTGTACAAGTGGGTCGCAAAGTCGTTCTAATACTTTGACTATAAAGTAACGGACTAGACGAACAACTGCCGTTGTACTAAAGAAATTAAGTCGCTTTTTGTGAGTGTGCAAAGATAAAAATCGCACAAATTACGTCACTTTATAAACGCAACAACACAAGAATTAACAAGCGTCCGTAGACAAGAACACCCATCAAGGGAACGTATTGTTCGTTTTTTTGACAGAGGGGAACGCAACGCTTGACAGGTCCTTTTATTAAAAGTCAAAGTTGGAATCACAACACTAGTGAGGCGATTCTTATTGTTGAGCTTGTCGTTAGCTCACTACAATAAACTGAAGTGACAATAAGTATAATAAATGCGATGCGAATAAAATATCTCTATTATTTAAGAAAAAAAAAGACCAGACTCTAAAAAGATGACAAAAAATTACACATAAGAATCTGCTTATAAAATTTAATTCTCTCAGAAAACTCTGTCATATCGCGAGTTCCCACTGCCAAAACATGTTATCTCTCTTCTATATCCATAGAAACTGACATTAGAATAGCGAGAATTTTCTCTGAAATCGTTTAAAAAGTTTTATGTGTTGTGTAAGAAAATTATTTACTTCTCGTAGATGTTAAATATTTTTAAACAAAAAAATATTTGGTATATTAAATTGTTATAGATGCAAAAATACAATAAAGTAACTAAAGGTTCTTTATAACAAAACAAAACTTTAGTCAGCTTATTCGTTCCCTTTCAACGTAATCCAGAAATAATTGGAATCCGAGTCACAACGAATCCCTATTTTATTTCATTTGTTTTATTGTCATCGTACATTTAATCCAGGCTATAAAATTCATTTTAAATTAAATGTAAAATATATTTAACTTTTGTTGTCTGAAGGTTATTTAATTAAACTTTAATGCAGGCGTCGCCCATTGATCGAAAGTTCAAGATCAAAGATTTATTTTTAGAAATAGTGTTAGGAATTGCTACTCTTTTTTATCTGTTCTCGTTAACCTTAATAATATATCCAGTTTTCACTTCACGTACTAACATAATAGATTTAAGTGGATTATAAAGAAAATTCTATTTTTAAAATGTTTTGACTGTCTTTCTCTCCGGCACGTCGCGTTTGTTAGGGATAATCTCCAAAACGACTAGACCGATTTGGATAGTACTTTTACATATGTAGGAGTAATCTGGGCTGACCTTGCCTTGGCTTTTGGTAGATGTATAGATGTGAACTTTATATAAAAGTTTGTAAATCTTTGTAAATTCAGTAAAAAAATTTGTTCGATATACAGGAAAATATGACGTCATGAACCACGTAGAATGCGTCTGCTAAGTGAACGTAATTTATTAATGTTCCGTTTCAAACGTAGCTGCGTCAAAGTTCCCGCATAATATGTATGTCTGTATGCAGAAAATCTACGCAAATATCTGTGTAGTATATCTATGAAATTTTAAGATATTATTAAAATTAAGTTTTCTCTATTATTTTTTTTAATCAGTGAAATGACCTTTGTGTTGTTTGTTTAATGAAAAGTAATTTAACATTATAAATGTTAATATTTAGATGGATATATGGATGTTTGTTTGAAGGTATCTACAGAACGGCTGAAGCGATCTCGATGAAATTTGGCATAAATTAGTACATACTCCAGAAAAACACATAGGCTAATTATGTTTTTGTTTCTTTCGAAAATCCATCTGAACATTCGCATAAATAATTTCAATAAGTAAGATAGATTTGTCTTCAAATTATTATACAAATTAAAAAACAATTTCTTGTACGTTGTTTAGTATTTCAATAATGTGAAGTATTTAGTACGGCTCAATCAGTTCCACAATCGCCCTTTGTTCCATTACTGAGAACATCAGCGGGATAGTAACATGCCGTCGCCCCTTTGATTGCGTGTCTTGAACTATTTAATTAGCCGTTTGGATAATCTGCATATTGTAAATACATATAAGGTAATTAAAATATTCTCTCTCTCTCTCTCTCCCTATCTTTTTCTTGCTTTGTTTTTTATAACAGAAGGGGGTAAACGAGCAGCGGGAACACCGAGGTGTTTAACGACGCCCATGGACATCTGCAATACCAGAGGAACCGCAGATGCGTTGCCGGCCTTTTAGGTGGCGATAAGCTCGCTTCTTGAAGGACCCTAAGTCGTAGCGGTTTGGAAATACCGCCGAGGACAGACCATTCCACAACGCTGCTGTGCTCTTATTCTTTCTCCCACTAGTTTTCAAGGAACCGAAGATTGACCGGACCGACACTCCGTGCACAAAATATATATCTTACTAATACTATAAATGCGAATGTATGGATGGATGGATGTTTGTTTGAAGGTATACCACGAGAATGGCTGCATGGATCTCGTTGAAATTTGTCATAAATGTAGAAGATAGTCTGGAAGAACACTTAGGCTACCAATTAAGTTTTTTTTAATACTGCGCGGACGGAGTTGCGGGCGATACCTCGTAATACATACAAGCCTCGAACCTCGGTAAAGAGAATAATAGAAAGATAGTGATTATGTTCTGTTAACATATGGATATTAAACTACGCAGGCCAAGTACATGGCTTATCTTTGCACTTACCTACTAAACAACCAGACTAGATTAACGATAGTAGAGTTGTTGTTTATCTTTGGCAGTTATCCAAGTAATATATCACTGTTTTTATTCATTCAATGGCAGGTTGTGTATACTCCGAGTAATAAAAGCGACATTTCTTTTTTCTTATCTGTCAGATACAAGGTTTTTTTTAACGTATTTCTTCCCTGCTAAAAATCAGCGTATGTAATACAATATGTAAATATTTTAGACAATTTTTAATAGATTGTTTCTTTATTAAAACTAATCATACTAATATTATAAATGTGAATGTTTAGATGGATTGATGTTTGTTTGAAGGTATATATCTCCGGAACGGCTTAACAGATCTTAACGAAAATTGGCATAGTCTGGAAGAACACATAGGCTAGTCATTTAGTTTTTTTTTAATTCCGTGCGGACGGAATCGTGAGCGACAGCTAATACTTAATAATATATTCTCCCAGCTTTTCGAATGCATAATAATAACATGTTTTATTGATAATGATTTTTCTTAGTCGCACTGAACCCCTAGCTAAAAGGGGTACACAGTCTAAACAATAATGAGTAATACATAATTAACTAAGAATATAATCTAGGATTTACTATAAAGAGCGTTAACTAACTTTAATCTATCCAAGCGTTTTACGTCGTTAAAAAAAATTGAGAAATATGGTATTATTCAGACAACAATGTCGTACTAGAACAATATGTCACCGTGCATAGCGATAAATTCTTTCTGCTTTCGACTATAGAAATAAAAAGTCCTCCAAAACGATACCGGAAAACGTAGTCAAATTGTTGCTGTCAGTTTGGAACCGTATCTCACTAAACCACGACTCACAAACAACGTGACAAACTGAACGCTGCATGGAGGAAAATTCAGGTCAAAAAAAATTGTTTATTACCAAGAATTTTTGTATATACTTTTAAAAGTACTCTTTGAATACAGACTTTTAACAAATTAGTGAAACTAGATGCTTTATAACAAGAAATTCGGGAATTCGTTCGAAAAATAAATACACCACGCATGCATTTAACGCTAAAAGTGCGTCGATGACTCAGGGGTTAAGCAGTTGTCATTTAATCTGAAATTCCTGATTTCGAATCTCGCCATGTACCAATGCGTTTTTTTCATATGTACATTTATCCGTCGTTTCTTACGGTCAACGACGGCGACTCGTCAGCCGTCACGTTCCGTCTTCCGAAATGGTAAAAAGTGGATTGTGAGGATTCTTTGGTCAGGCCAAATGGAGATCCGTGGTCTCTGCCTATTCTTCTGGGTTACAGGTGTGAGTTGTTTAAAGCTAAAACAAAATATTATATCCTGAAGAGACCCCATTCGAGTTCGGATCTAGCAGATTTGCGTTGTGTAAGACAGACTCAAAAAGTCTCCTTCTCACTGGAGTTGTATCGAGTAATCTCAATAAAACACTGGTTATATCTTGGCGCTAGTCAATTTTACTGAAATGCAACCGGCAGGTCAATACATATAAGAAACTAGCGGACCCGAAAGACGTTGTCTGACAATTTGACACTGCGATGGTAGCGCCGTCTGTCGGATCCAATGTAAAACATTCCAAAGTCAACAACTACTAATAAATTAAAAATTAATTAACAAAACATTGTCCAGCGGACAAAATTGTGAATCTAAACCATTCCCAGATCCCATTGAACACACACAAAAAATTTCATCAAAATCGGTCCAGTCGTTTGAGAGAAGTTCAGTGACATACACACTCACAGAAGAATTGTATATATAAAGATATAACAATACCGCGATCTAGTAATATGTTCCGCCATCTATTGAGATAATATTGTAAACTAAAGTATAATCGTTGCATGAATAAATAAATGTTATAACAGATTCCTGTATTAAACAATATCTTTGATTACACAATAAACACTTTTACGCGATATTTAATCTTTTGTATAACATCTTAAGACTTCTAATCCTTTAATACTGAAGATGGAATACAATACACTTAGTAAACCGCAATCAAGCCTTTGAGATTCGAAGTGCTACAGATTATACCAATTGGATAGATTCGATATTAACAATTGCTCATAGAAATATATATGGCATGTAGGTATGTTTGTAGGTTAATAGTTTCATCGAGTGAGAAGGATA
Source organism: Papilio xuthus (assembly GCF_000836235.2). NCBI lineage: Eukaryota > Metazoa > Arthropoda > Insecta > Lepidoptera > Papilionidae > Papilio > Papilio xuthus. The sequence continues at coordinate 6,327,095 of NW_013531726.1, read as the reverse complement.
AATTTAATTAATATTATTCATTACTAGCTGTAGCCTGCAACTCCGTATGCGGAGGATTAAAAAATAACATAATTAGTAGCCTATGTGTTCTTCCAGAATGTATTCTTAATTTCATCGAGATCCATCCATCCATCTAAACATTCACATTTATAGTATATAAGTAAGAAGTAAGATACATGCACACACAACAGATAAATTCTGTAACACAAGCTGTCGCCTGCGACTCCGTCTGTGCGGAATTAAAATAAAACTTAGTAGCCTATGTGGTCCAGGGTAAGTTTTACATCGATGCCAAATTTTATCAAGCTGTGTTGAGTCGTTCTGGAGATACAAACATTCATCCATCCAAACATTCGCATTTATTATTAGTAAGACTAAGAAAAGTTGTCAATACTTAACACAATAGAACTGATAATTTATCCAATAACAGGAGGAAAAAATTCTCAGTCTACTAATTTTAGGTTTCTAACTTTATTTCGGCTGATTAGAGTATCCTGTACGATAGTGGTGTATAAAAAACAAAGTAACGAAATATTAAATCAACTTCAACTTACAACTACCAATAAAGTATTAAAGAGCAAGTAAACGATTAAAATAGTTTTCAACGATTGTAATAACATAGTTAATAAAGTTTGAGCAGAACAATGAAAACTCTAATCTACGCTCAAAAGTGCGACTATCAAGTTAAATTGATCAATTAAAACTTTATGCAGACTTCCAGCACATCAAGAAGTTGGTTATAAAACATTTGCCAACGAGGTTATTTAAAATTTTATTTCCTCTTTTTTTTTAATCTACATTCTTTTTTTTAAGATGGGACAGTGGTAAAGCCCGCTTTAACATCTTCGCACGAATGGGCCCGGCTCTCCCGGTGAAATACCACGACCACACAGTAGACAGGCGTGAAGTGGAAATAATTCCGCGTTTCGTTTGATGAGTGTGCGCCCCGTAGGCCTAATTAAGTCCCTTTTTCTTATAAGGAAAGGATGGGAAGTGGAAGTGGACTTTCCGGATGAGAGGATGCATGGACAGGGAAGATATTTTCTTTCCGTGCATCCTCTCGTCCGTCGATTAAAGGTACTCAACGCATATGCAATTGCGTATGTCTATGGGCAACGGTCTCTTTGGACCTAATCACCCGCAACTTAAGGTTGGTTCCGAGCCCCTTAGTGGGGACGTATAGCGAGCTAATGACGATTTTTTTTTGTTCTGATGAATTTAAATTTAGAATAGGAAAGATCTTTATATCAGAAATACAGATAATAGTTAAAATATTCAGTCATTATTATCAGGAAATTCCAAAGGCAATGAATTTCAAAGTCAAATGTAAGTGTTTGAACAAAATGTATCCTTGCATATTTACGATGATTTGGAGTCACATAGGTATGACAATAAAATGTAAAAGAAAAAAACTATATTAGGCACGTGATTTTACCCGCTTTTTGTAACAAAACTTCCCGTCCCGGAGGCCTAATTTAGTTCTCTTTCCCTTCCCATCCTTTTTCTTATAAGGAAAGGATGGGAATTGGAAGTGGATTTTTTCACTTTGCTATTTCATAGATTTTAGGTGGCCACTCGCTCATTTGCCACCTTATGAAAAAAAAAATAAAACCAAACGATATCTCATGTGCCATTTCTTTTAGCTCAAGCAAATCATTCCTAAAACAGTCCAGATGAATTCTTAAGGATTTAGAATAACTGGGTGTACAGAATTGTATTATACAAAATCATATTTTTAATTGTCATCCCTCTCGTTTTCTTTGAAAAGAATAGGGATAGAAATATTTCTACAATTGCTTCGTTGGTGAAAAATCGTAGTAACAAAAGTAAATGTAACGTACAGACAATGAGAGTATTGGATATATAATTGTTAACATTTACAATAATCAGTTGCAGCAAATATTTTAAGACTTTTTTATATTTTACTATCTTTATTGCAATATAAATTTTAAAAAAAATTGTCTACGTTAACATAACTAAACATGTATCCGTTAAAGAATAGTCTGAATTTGTTATTATTTCTTAGCATTTCATTAGTTGATTCATCTTTACTAAGTGATATTTTAAATATTGAAAAACTAAAAGAAGTATTTGTTGCATATGAAGCGAATCTTCACAAGACATTGAAGGTTGCACCACCTTATGTAGATTGGAGAGTTAATGGCAAAGTGTCGCCTGTCAAAAATCAACAAACTTGTGCTGCATGCTGGGCCTTTAGTGTTGTTGGTACTTAATTTATACATATACATACATCCATTTAACAGTGGTAGAGCCCGCTTTAACATCTTCGCACGAATCGGCCCGGCTCGCCCGGTGAAATACCACGACCACACAGAAGACAGGCGTCAAGTGGAAGCTATTCCGCGTTTCGTCTGATGAGTGTGCATCCCGGAGGCCTAATTTATTCATCTTTCTCTTCCTACCCTTTTTCTCATAAGGAAAGGATGGGAAGTGGAAGTGGACTTTACGGATGAGAGGATGCATGGAAAGGGAAAATGTATTCATTCTGTGCATCCTCTCCTCCGTCGATTAAAGGTAGGCTACGCATATGCATTTGCGTATGTCTATGGGCAACGGTCACTTCGCTATTTCAACGATTTCAGGTGGCCGCTCGCTCGTTTGCCACCTTATGATATAAAAAAAATCCATCTATAAATATAAATAAAATTGAAGTGTATGTTTGTAATATTAAAATAACTGTTCTTATTAATACGGTACACACAGTGAAATAACACTTTTTATAATTTTTGTCTGTCCGTCTGTTTGTTAAGGCTAATCTCTGATATGGCTGGACCGATATTGACCGGACTTTTAGTGACAGGTAGCTGATGTAATAAGGAGTAATTTAGGCTACGTTTATTTAAGGAAAATTCTTTTATTTTACAAAAATAAAGTAATGTTGCAATGTCCAAGTACTGTCCAGTACCGCGCGCAGCTCAAAAACAGTATTTCACGCGAATGAAGTCGCTGGCACAGTTAGTTAAAAACACTGTTCTTAAACCTACGCTAGACTCACTTAGTGCAGATTTTCAATGAGAAATCTAGTTGTTTTGGAACCCAATAGTATTTAACATTACATTTAGACAATATTATAATATTTTATCTAATTCCCAGCTAACATAGAGAGTCATCTGCAGATCTATCTTCAACAAAACGTTACATTGTCTGAACAGTTTCTGATAGACTGCGTCCCAAGCAGCAAGGGATGTGGTACAGGATCCTTGATACAGACGTACGCGTAAGTATAAAACTAACAATTAAAAAAAACATTTGAGCTGCGCATGAAATTATTTGTTTACTAGCTGTCGCTCGCGACTCCGTCCGTCCGGATTTAAACGCAATTGGCCCAAAAGGATAGTCTATTGCGACCTGACCTTAACCTTCTAAATTTTTTTTAAATGAGATTTGTCATTCGATTGGTAAGTAATGATAGAAATTACTATAGAAAAAAAACATATAGACGAACAAAGGACCTGCTCCTTTTTGAAGTGGGTTAATAAACACTTTGCTATATTAATCATTTTTTTTACCAACAGCGAAATAGTTTCTATTCTTGGCGGTGTACTGTCAGAAGACAATTATTTTCCTTATGCCAATACGAAGTTGGAATGTAGATGGCGTAAGAGTGCCAGTAAACCAGTACCAGTGATTGGCTTCAAACGCGTTTATCCCAACGAAGACGTCATGGTTGAATACCTTGCCTCCCACGGGCCGCTTTCAGCTGGTAAGCATGTACTGGAAAGTAGTAAATATAAAGGCATAATTCTTTATCAATCAAATTTTGTTTCAGAATTTATTAAACACGCTTAATTTACTGCATTCATCGCAGCTTAACGGCTATGCTATATCTTACCGTGGGCTTCTGAGGTAAAAATCTTAGTGTAATACAAGTGGACGAAACAGAGATAATGAAATGTTTTAAATTGATTTTAGTCTCAGAGACCCACAGTAAGTGTCGATTTCCATTAGTAATATAAATTACCTTAAATATAGCAGTTATTATTACAAAACCTTTTTTCTGACCTGCGTATCAAACCTTTATTTTAGCAATAAATTCAAAATCAATGCAAAGTTATGGTGGAGGCATCGACGAGCCCTCTGATGAAAAATGCTCGCCGAAACATCTGGATCATTCGGTCCTTATTGTCGGATACAGTACGTATGGTAAGACTGCAAACGTTCTTATTATCGATTTCAAACATCTTGGCGCAAAATCGCACTAGTTGTGGCGCAGTAGGGAGATAACTTTGAGCCACCAAAAAGGTCTTAACGGTCTATACCAGTGGTTCCCAAACTTATTTTGTCTACTGCCCACTTTGAGAATAATTATTTTTTTAGCGCCCCCATATTTTCACATATTTAAAAACCACTATAACTTCAAATTAAATTAATTAATTATTGTGACCTATATGTTTATTAACGGAGAATTCTAAACGAAACTTTTACTATAACCCGCAACTTGAGACCTGCAGCGCCCACAAGTGGGCGTTATCGCCCACTTTGGGAAAGACTGGTCTATACAAAAATTGAACAGAATAAGTAAACCAACCAAGTTTGCCTCCTTCCTAAATAAATATAGGCGCTTCGGAGTTATTTGTATGGTTTTTTTTAGAAATTTTTAAATGTCAATATCTTTATAATTTCAGTTTCAAAGGAGACCGGTAAATCTACCCCGTACTGGATTATAAAGAACTCTTGGGGAACAAATTGGGGAGATAAAGGGTATTATTACTTAGTACGTGGTAGGAATGCTTGTGGAATAGCAAGCGATGTATCCTTTGCTTATGTTCAATAAAACATCTGTTATAAATAACAAGCCTTTTATTCGTATAAAAATTCAATTCAAGATTCTTCAAATAATATTATATACAAACGGCTAAACACTCACGAATGTTCGGTGTCAGCACCGGTGTATAACGGACCGCGTCCGTGAAGAATACCAGTTCCACTCACCTTAATAAACAGCTCCCAAAGGGTTCGAAACTAGTCGGTGCCGACACGGGACAAATATAAGTGAGTGTTTAGCCGTTTTTTTGCTTCGTCATAAATAATCGAAAAATATTATAATTTTCCTTTATAGTTAAGTATAATCTAAAACTGATTCCGTTTTATGGTGTTAAGATGCAATTATTTTGTAAACAGAGAGATGAACTGAGGGAAATCACGTTCACAAACAAACAAAGAATGTCATATAAAGAGCGCACACAAAGGTTTAACAAGTCAGTTCGAAGTTCTTTTGTGAAGTGAATAAAAATGTAAGCATTTTTTATTATTATTATTCCTTCTACAGAATAACGCGATCTTTGGCATAAATAAGTACTTTTCTGTAAAAAAAAATAACTAAGTGTTTTGTCCAAATTTGTCCTGTAAAGGTCTAAAAAGGGGGCAAAATCTTGTTACTAACTTTTAAAAAACACGCGGACGAACAAAAAAACTACTTGTAATTATAAACCTCTTCCCAAATGACCACTAAAATATTATAAACAAACATAGCTTACTTATACATGGTGAATAAAATTTATGAATAGTTCTTATTTACTTATTAAAGTTTTTGCTTTACAGGTATTTTCAAGTACTATTTTTTTCCTCAGTACAGGTTGTGCTAGGCCTATGGTTTCCCGGTCCCACTCCCGATCCATTTGAAACCGACTTCAACTGGGTACAAGATGATCCTCAGTTTGATTGTATCGTTCCTATCACGTACTACAAAGAGATACGTAACTGTGGCACTTTTATTAGAAACAATTTGATCGCCACGTCTGTTATACCTCTAGAGGATATTTTCAAATATCCTACATATATGAAGGTTTATATGATACAAGATAAGTATAATTTCTCGAAAGGTATGTACGGAATACACAGCGTCGGTGACATATGGGGTAAACAATATTTCTGGGTGTTTTGGGGATACAAACGATACGAGCGTAATCCTGTCCACGATCTTATGTTCCTGTACGTTGCCCGCGCAGTGGGTAACACTTCCAACGCGGCAAAGAGAGTACCGTACTATATGCCTGTGGCCAAGCAGTACGCCCTTGAGGAGCCGAGTGGATGGAAGACGGCCGCATTCGCCCTGACAGACTGGCGCCATGTGAAGAGCAGTTCAAAGCTAGTGCCCATCTACTGGGACGAGCCGGTGCTGGTGGACTGCCAGGAATTCATCCCCAAGTACTGGGGCTACTTCATTTGCATAATGAACATCGACAAATACCCCGTCATTCACTCGGGAGCACCTTTGATACAAAACAATAGAATATGGGGTGTCGCCTCGTTTTCGTTAAGAAGAGGTAAAGAAAGCATCTATGCATATACCGATCTGAGACCATACAGACGTATGATTTATGGTTTTTATAAAAAGTTTTTCGCGACAACGCCCGGGTCGTGGTTTGGGAAGTAACTTTATGTGTGACTCTGTATGTGAACCAACATTTAAAATATTCACAGTTGAATGACCTGCAAGTACTGCCTGATAAAAGCTTAAAACATTAATTAAATAATAATAATCTATCTATTGTTATAATAATCGATAAAATGAATAAAAGAAAAGCACGTCTCCGTATACTATTTTTATGATTGAATATTTAAAGAAGTCATTCTTATGTTTACTTTGTAACTTGTCACTGCAGATTTATTTTTAAAGCCTAAAATTTTATTACCAGTAGTTATAATCTGATGTTCACTGTATTTTTTTATATTTTACAGAAGGAAATACGTAATATATGAGGTTGTGGACTAAATGATTATTCAGTCTAAATGAATACATCATTTGGTACAAAAGCTAGCCAACATGTGCAAAATTTTCAAAAGTTTTTCAAAGGTTGTTATATCTCGCATTGAAATTACAATAAAGGGAAGGAAGAAAAACGCTTCTAGCACAATTGCCTATATATTTAACAATGATAGAACCCACCACAACAGTATTTGTTGAGTGCACGAATAGGCCGGGTCGAAATACTACGGCCACATAGAAAACAGGCGTGATGTGGAAGCCATTCTGTGTTTTGTATGATAAGCGTGCGTGCCAGAAGAAGAAGAAACAGAAAACGAAATAAGAATTGAAAAGAAGACGCTGCTCACCAAAAAATCACAACTTAACTTATTAAATATATATTAAGTAAAACGACCAAGTTAACTATGGTTATTATTTTCTTATCAAATAAGAACACCCTAAATACTCGTAAATCAATCAAGTGATAGATTCGAACCCACAACCAGATATCCAAACCCTTAACAATTATGTTTTGAAGTTATTGTCGTTGTTTATTTGGGAACTGGTATATGTAACTTACGTTTTATACTATTTTTAAATTTCGAAGGCGCCTACGATAATGTATAGCATACATTCCTGCTTGAAGAGATTAGAGAAACGGGCATCCTTGAAAAATATTATCAACCTAATAAAAATTACTTTGAACAACACAAAATGTATGGTTAAAGTGCAATCAGACTTTTCCATGCCGGTGCCACATGTAACGATTTTCGACAGGGTGTTGCACTTTCACGTCTTTAATCCAACGTAGTTCTAAAAAATTGTATCGGAGACTTTAGGATCATGACTTACGGACATATACGATAAGTTCAATCAAACCCTTGAATATGCAGACGATATAGATATTACAGTCAGGAATAGGCTCGAAAAGTAATGTGCATAATCTGCTCTTGAAGAAGCATCACAAGAAGCCCGGTTCTCACTTATATAATGCATGCACATAAAACAATGTATAAATATGTCTCAAAAACACTACTTAAAAAGAACTTTCATGGTAGTAGTAGCTAGATTTTTTTTTTACTTAGGGTAATTAGTAATTAGAAAGAACGAGATATTGACAGTAATTGACAGCTGGTAAATGCTATTTGGGCCTTTTAAAATACTTTTGTTTCAATCTGTTGATCCGGAAAATAAAATTGCTACACTACAAGACGCTCCTGAGACCTATCCACAGTTATGATTTTAACATCTGTACTGTCAGCATAAAGGTGCAGACCACCCTGCCGATGTTGGAGATAAAAAAGCAGAGATGTAAATTTAGTGCTGTTTGTGAGAGAAATTAATTGCGGAAACATTTTAATCAAGGACAGTATGACTTCATCCAAGGACCTCATAGCTTCTTTCATAAAGCTAACCAGATTGAAATAAGCTGGTCATGTGCAGAGGATACTAAGTCAGGGTGTCCAAATGCCTGAAGAATCGTTGAGATCGAAGACCAGCATAGATGGATATACACTGTAAATTGTGACACATTAAACGTTGGTATTGTAAATTGGAGAATATTGACCACGTACAGACCGAAGAGAAGGAAATTACTCGGCCAGGCTAAGGTCTACAAATAACGCAATGCTAAGATGAGCCCTAACATTACGCAAAGTCCTAGAGTGACGGCCACGGACAGGTCGATGCAGCGTGGGCAGGCCTTCCGCAAGATGGACCGATGACCTAATCAAGGCTGCGGGAGCGTCCTGGATGCAGGTAGCATCGGACCGGTCATCGCAGCGATCTTTGGAGGAGGCCTATGCCCAGCAGTGGGCGACTTATGGCTGAGAAAAAAAAAGATGAAGAAGACCTCTATTCAATGAAGACACACGGTTACAAGTAATAATTAATTACACATTTTAATTATTACATTCTGTAATAGTAGCTACATACAGATATTTTGTAAACAGAAAGATGAACAGAGGGAAATCGGATTTACAAACAAACAAATAATTTTATATAAGACCACTCAACCGTTTGCCAAGTTAATTTGAAGTTGTGCATTGAAGTGATAAATATGTAAGTAATTATTATAACTATACCCAAATGAACACCAAAATCGTGTAAACAAACACTAACTATGGAGCTTAGCCAGTACTCTTTCATATTTTTATCAGGACAGTCGTAATGTGATATAAGTTTTGAGATAAAGTGATGTGAAATTGTTTGATATGGTTATTTGACGTGGGAAAGTGATTTTCTGGATTTTTTTATATCATAAGGTGGCAAACGGGCGGCCACCTGAAATCGCTGAAATAGCGAAGTGACAGTTGCCCATAGACATACGGAATTGCATATGTGTTGCCTACCATTAATCGACGGAGGAGAGGATGCGCAGAAAGAAAATATTTTCCCTTTCCATTCATCCTCTCATCCGGAAAGTCCACTTCCACTTCCCATCCTTTCCTTATGAGAAAAAGGGTGGAAAGGGAATTTTGAGGGGTTGTTGGATTTACGAGGAACGTAAAATATGTGGAGTAAAAATACGCTATCATTTTCAATCGTTAACACATCTTTCAAACATCCATAAACCTGTTTACTCCAAACTACCAAATTATTGGACTGAATACCATCGACCTTTCACCTTCAGTACGCAGTCATGATAAATAAACTAATTCGGCCATTGGTGGTATGTACATACAGTTACTTACTTTTTTTTCAGGTACATTCAAGTAATAATTTTTTCCCTAGTACCGTCTGCGCTGGGCCTATGGTGGGTCCCCACAGCCGACCCCTTGGAATCGGAATTCACCTGGGTAAAAGATGATCCTCAGTTTGATTGCATCGTTCCCATTACTTATTACAAAGAGATACGTAACTGTGGCACTTTTATTAGAAACAATATGCTCGCCACGTCTGCTATACCTCTAGAGGATATTTTCAAATATCCTACATATATGAAGGTATATATGATACAAGATCGATACAATTATTCAAAAGGTATGTACGCAATACACAGCGTCGGTGACATATGGGGTAAAAAATATTTCTGGGTTTTTTGGGGATACAAACGATACGATCGCAATCCTGTCCACGATATTATGTTCTTGTACGTGTCTCGTGTGCTGGGCAATACTTCCAATGCGGCAAAGAGACGGCCGTACTATGTGCCCGTGGCTAAGCAGCACGCCATTGAGGAACCGAGTGGCTGGAAGACGGCTGCCTTCGCTCTGACGAACTGGCGCCATGTGAAGCGTAGTACCAAGTTAGTGCCCATCTACTGGGACGAGCCGGTGCTGGTGGACTGCCAGGAATACATCCCCAAGTACTGGGGCCACTTCATTTGCATATTGAACATCGACAAATACCCCGTCATTCACTCGGGAGCACCTTTAATACAAAACAAAAGACTATGGGGTGTGGCTTCGTTTTCGTTAAGAAGAGGTAAAGAAAGCATTTATGCATATACCGATCTGAGACCATACAGACGTTTGATTTATGGCTTTTATAAAAAGTTTTTTGCAACAACGCCAGCGCCCTGGTTTGGAAAGTAACCATCCTTTTTGAAACACTACATATGTATATAGTTATTTAAATTAATTGCAAGTATATATTGCCTTTTATTGCTTTAGTCTTGAAAATAAATGAGACCTTCATTTCAATCTAGCTTCTTTGCTGAACATACGGAACGAACAATGACACGGTTCTTGATGGCATTTGTATTTTTTCCCCGACAGTGAAAAATAAATAAAACAACGTTGAATCCTTTCAATATCACAACACAAGAAGCAAAAACTGCACAAAAATAAAAAATAAATAACACATAAAAACACAACATTAACAAGAAACACGAAATATATATTATACAAAGAGTGTTGCAATGCTGACCGGATAAGGTTTCACTCAGCTTTGTATGCTGGGTGTTCCTCTCTGCACCACTCGGCGCTGATCTTCCGTGAAATCCCATAGCCCCATCCGCACGCCAGTTACAGCGGAGGAAAGCAAAACATAAACGTAAATATTAAAACGAAAAAGTTATAAAAGATAAAAAAAAATATTTAAAAGTGGTGAGAGGATTAAAATTCATATTTTTTAAGAAACTTGGTTAGGACTTCTTTTTAAAATACCTATACGTATTCATCAGTAGCCTGTATTCTATATATATCATGGACGGATACCCGTTCGTATCCTTACGACCATGATAAAAATTAAAAGTGTATAAAAATTAATACAGCTGACTGTACTACAGCTTTTGTTAATATTATGTGAAGTAAAATATGTTAAACACGTAATTATCATGATGTACGCGCCAAATAGATTCCCGCAAGCAGTTTGTAGCGTAAGAGAAACAACTTCATAACTAGAGAATATTAAATTAAGCTGGTACTCGTAAGACGGCTGTGATAATGCGCTTACGACAACCAACTCCTTGCAAATTATATATGCTAATTTAATGCACTAAATATATTCAGAGAGCATAACCAACATGTAATCTTTCTCTTTTTAATATAAAGTGGCAAACGTGTAAGTGGCCACTTACATTCGCCGAAATGGCGAAGCGACGACTGCCCATAGGCATCTGCAATTGCAGATACCTTTAAACGACGGTATGCCTTCCTCCATCAAAAACATGCAGGACTAAAATCAAGCCTCCGGACCTACTCCTCAGACTAAAAGCAGAATCACTACCACTTGGGGCTTGTCTTCTGTGTGGTGGTGGTAATGTATCGAGCCGGCTAATTGAACCGATGTTCTTACTGGCCTCTACCACTGTTTGTTTGTTTTAATTTTATAATAGAAGTTGGCTTGAGAACAGTGCCGTATGATTTCGCTGCCTAATATAGCATCGATAAAAAAAGTTACATTTTTGTTTGGATAAATGAATGGATAGATGGTCGGATGGATAGATGTCTGTTTGAAGGGATCTCCAGAACGGATAAACAGCTCTCGATTTAATTTGGCATACATATAGAAGGCACAGTTACAGTCCAGAACACATAGGCTACTTAAGTTTCTTTAATTCCTTGCAGACATAGTCGCGGGCGACCGCTAGGTTTTATATAAATGTAATTAATACTAAAGACGACGGAAATGAAAAGATCAGCACGCACTGTTGGAAGATATATTTATATAATAACTAAACTTTTAAATAGAGACAAAAAGGAAGAAAAAAATATAACATGTTCTAAATACAAAAATATAACAATTATGAGTAAAAAAACGTGTAAAAAGGTTTCATATCTGTGGATAACAAATACTAAAGCTAAGACGTAATTCAATCAGGCTCGGGCATCCACGTGAATATAATTTGATAAATCTAATTAAACAAATAAGATTTCTCAATTTTGTGCTTCACAATGTAGAAAAGTTTTACAAAATATATCACTTGGCTTAAAACTTTGAAATAAATTACTAATTCAATAAGAACTTGAGGTTAAATTAAATTAAGGAATCCTCTCCCTGATCCGAGGTTTCTTTATTAGGAAGGAATTGATTAATTCAATGTTCAAAGTAATAATAATTTTCTTATATTAAAGGACAACAGCTTAGAGTTTTTACTAAAGTAGATTTCCATTGCATGTTTCTAGACAAAAATAATTATCATTTCTTTTTAATTATACTGGATTTCGGTCTATCATTGAACAGTGATGATTACTAAAGAAAAATATATCGATCAGTTCCGTATATTTTCTAGATTACAGTATTAAAAGAGTAACTAATGTTATCTGCCATCCATCCACCACCATCTGCCCGCGACTCCATCCGCGCGGAAATAAAATAACATAATTAGTAGCCTGTGTGTTCCTCCAGACTATGTCCTACATGTGTGCCAAATTTCATCAAAATCGGTTGAGCTGTTCTGGATATACCTTCAAACAAACATCCATACATCTAAACTTTCGCATTTATAATATTAGTAAGACTAAGATAATATACATCAGGAAATCGTTGAAAATTTAATATTTAAATTTATATTATACTAAAAGAAAATAACTTCAATAACATTAAATTTCATTTCATTTGAAAATTTTAACCAAGAAGTCTATAAAAAGAATATTTAAAAAATAAAACCACTACCACCAGCTTTTTCTTTAGTATCTCATATATAGTATCTCATTAAAACAAAAGATTAATGCTAAGACTTCGCGTCTGATAAATATAGAGGTTTCCAACACGTTGTAAATGAGTCGCGGTCGAAGATTCCATCTGTTGTGGGATCAAATAGGAAAGAATTTAAAACGGAGGAAATCAAATGGAGTTCCGATATCTGCCTACCCCTCTGGGTGATAGACGTGAGTTTTGTTGTCGTAGAATTTAAAACTTGTTTAGAAGTTTTTGATTTGTTTAGAGTTTGATTATTTTTTTTATTCAAATTATCGTGTCTTAAACCCAAACTTAATTGAACTATATGTTTAAATTTTAATATTTTTATAGTCATTAAGAAGTTACCGCCATTGTTTCCGAGTAATAAGTAACAAAGACCGAGTTATATAAAAAAACAGTCGTAATAAATTCCAAATTATTTTTCGATATTACGTGGTCTACTTGACTTGAAGTACCGCTATTCTCCAAATAGCATAATAAACATCGTACGCGAAGAAAAACAGGCCTCAAATAATAATATAAGAGAAATTTTTCTTACAAAAGAAATCATATTTATTACACAAGAATTGTATTACATTCTGTTGTAAGAAATGCAGAAATAATAATAGTCTACTGAAGATGTAAATGACAAAACTTTGGATACATTAAAAAAAAAACAGTATTATTTTCATCATCATTAGCTTACTATACGTCCCTACCGAGGGGCTCGGAGTCTACCCTAAGTTAAGGGTGATTAGGCCATAGTCAAACACGCTGGCCAAGTGCGGGTTGGTTAACTTCAAACATATCTTTGAATTCCTTCTCAGATATGTGCAGGTTTCATCACGATGTTTTCCTTTACCGTAAGAACGTCGGATAAATGTACATATGTAGATCGGAAATCGAAAAACACATTGGTACATGGCGGGGAGTACTATCTTATTTCGTACTAATATTATAAAAACGAATGTTGGATGGATGTTTGTTTAAAAGTATCTCCAAGACGGCTGCATGAATCTATCTTAAATTTGGCATTAAGTTTTTTTTAATTCCGCACGAACGGAGTCGCGGGTGACAATATGATAAAAGTTATAGTTAAAACCAACGGTTAAAGTTCACATATGAACGGCAAAATATTAGCTTCCTTCTAGGTCAGTCGGGTGAAAAGAATTTTACCGTTAAAATATGTAAAAACTGTTTACCTTGAGTGTGTTTGATAAATTGCTTTTTGATGAGAATATGTATCAGGTGTAATCCCGTGGGAGTACTTATATATCACGTCTTAATGGATTTTTGTATAAAACAATTATTACATAAGTGTTTAATACATAATGTGATACATATTAAATTTAAAAATAATTATTGATGACCATTTATAACCTAAAAAGCTAAATTAATTTTAAGTCCTATTAAAACAATCTTATTTCTTACTAATATTATAAATGCGAATTTTTAGATGGATGGATGTTTAAACGTATCTCCGGAACGGCACAGATCGTAATGATATTCGGCGTAGTTGTAGAACATATTTTGGAAGAAGACATAGGCTACTCATTAAGTTATTTTTAATTCTACGCGGACGGAGTCGCAGGCGACAGCTAGTATAGAAATAATATTGTCATTTGTCTTACTTTAGTACTTTACATTATAGTAATTCCTAAAGAGCGAAATTTAATCAAATTTTCAGCGAAAACTTATAAAATTGTGATCATTGAAATACTGCTTTGAATTTAGTTACCAGGGCGCCAGAAATGGAGAGCTCTTTTCACACAATAAAAATAAGACGATATAAAATTTATTTTCTGTCTACGTCAACTTAATAAGTAACAATGTAGCGTAAGTTATTGAGAAACTTTGCTCGTATTTATAGGTAATGCATTGGAAATTATTAAACTACTAGCTGTCGCACGCGACTCCATCCGCTCGTTATTAAAAAAAAAATATTAGTGTATGTTTTCTTCCGGACTATATTCTAAATCTACATATGTCAAATTTCAGCGAGATCCATACAGCGGTTCTATAGATACCTTCTAATCGATCCAATCATCTATCGATGTATACATCCAAACGTTCGCATTTAAAATATTAGTATAATATTTTGATTTAAGGTGAACTAACTTAATATTGCCAAACTTCGTATTATAATGGAGACGTCCTTTAAATAGGTTATGAATTCGATAATTCAGATCAACAGCCTCATCTTTGTCGAGCTATCTACTAACAAAATTTTATCAGTTTGTTACTCTTTTTCAGTTCAGTCAATTCGTTACTTAAATCTAAAGGAAACATGGTTTTATATTATACTAGCGGATCCGACAGACGTTGTCCTGTCTACACGTCTTTAATTTGTATAAATTAATATGAAGTTAATATTTGATGAAAATTGTGAATCTAAACCATTCCCAGATCCCCTTGAACACACACAAAAAATTTCATCGAAATCGGTCCAGTCGTTTGAGAGAAGTTCAGTGACATACACACTCACAGAAGAATTATATATATAAAGATTTCATACTATGACTCAAATATAAAACAAATCGCTTCTTAAAAAGATGCATCGGTTTCTAGAGAATAAATATAACATCGCTTTCTGCTTTTGTACCAAGAATATTATATTTTGAACACGTAACGCGAATTGGAAACTGTAAGGATGAGTTTCCATTGTCAACATACTTGTATAAGAATTTCATCTCTCGTAAAAATAATTAAAATAAAAGTTATTAATGAGCCTACGTGTTCTTCCAGACTATGTTCTAAAGCTATCCCTAATTCCATAACCTAATATGAAGGTCATCATCATCACCGTCAGCTCACTATACGTCCCCGCCGAGGGGCCCAGAGCCTACCCTAAGTTAGGGGTGATTTTGAAAATACGTCATAACAAATCCATCTATTCAAACTAAACTTTCACGTTGATACTAATATAAGTGTAAGTATAAGATTAGTGTCATAGAGCTTAAGATTTTGTTTGTGTAAATTTAATTTGGCCCAGTATTTATATATTGTACTAGATTTAAATTTTACCTAACAGTAATTAGTATTCCTCATAGCTTTGAATAATTCTAGTAAATATTGTATGTTACAAAATAGTGATAAATATTGTGCAAATATATCAACAAAATTCAAGATAAAAAACGTTCGTTGGCTGTAGCAAATTGCTGGACGTTACGGATTTCCAATTTTAGCGCAACCACACGTTAGTGACGTCACACGCTTATCCTATCTGTAGTTTGTATGTTGGTTGCTTACGAGTCCCTTACTGTTATGAATTGTCATAAAATTTATGTTATCTGTACTATTATAATAGGAAAGATTTGTCTTTTTGTATGTAACGAAATTGTGAAAACAGTTATTTTTTTTTAGTTTATCATTGTAATAGTGTCATCTTCTTAAAGAATCATATCATCATCAGAAAAATTTGTATTACAGTTCGTACAGCGCCTCTATCGGGCTAAAATGACAACATCAATCAAAAACCAAAAACAAAATTTTGATTTAATTGTTACAAGCCGCTTGTGCAAATATTCGTGCTAAGCTCACTCACTGTTCGAAAGACGCTGGTTCCAAGATATGTAGGAATACTTTTTCTGTAAAGTTTTTGTCGTTACGTCAGCCAGTATTAAATATTTGACGGATGGCTACAGGTGCGTTCGGATAAACTTTTGAAACTTTTTAAGACTTATAAGAAGAAATTATATAAAGATATGCGGTAAACTTGGATAACAAATTCCTTGAAGTTAAATTAAAGCAATAAACCATAAAAAATGTAAAAAAAAATTTAACTTTTTAATAATTTTGGCAAACGTTGTAAATGCGTACCTTGACATTCAAATTTTTCTTCTTTAATATTAAATACTTCTTACTAATATTAAAATTGCGAAGGTTTAGATGGATGTTTATTATCATGTAACTGCAAAACCGCTGAACATCTGTATCTTTGGAAGACAAATAAACTACAGAACTCAGTTTTTTTTTAATTTTAGGCAAAGGAAACGTCGGGCGACTGCCAGTTATTATATTTAATACATCTCCGTATTGTACATTAAATACATTTTGGGCTATATACATATACTGATGTCGCAATGATATATAGAGATAAATTCTTGTAAAAAGAACTTTTAAAACTCGTCGGGTTTTACAGTTTTCGACGAAAAAAAAAATGTTCATACATTCAGTGGCAGGGCGTCGCGTCCGGTGTTGCAAGCTAGTTTTACGAGTGCACTCCGTTTTAAAAATTGACACTCATCAAAAATGAGGAAAATATTGCATCCGTATCCGGAAACTGACATATGCCATATGTCATAGCAATATACGGTGTCATTAGAACTACAACAAGCCAACTTCTAAATTAGTTCATAATCATCATCATCATCAGCTCACTATACGTCCCCACCGAGGGGCACGGAGCCTACCCTTAGTTAAGGATGATTAGGCCGTACTCAACCACGCTGGCCAAGTGCGGGTTGGTTGACTTCACACATATGTGCAGGTTGCATCACGATGTTTCCTTCACCGTAAGAACGTCGGATAAATGTACATATGTAAATCGGAAATCGGAAAACACATTGGTACATGGCGGGATTCGAACCCAGGACCTGCTGATTGTGAGTCAAGTGCTTGAGCCACCGACGCTCTAAATTAGTTAAGAATATGAAAATATTTAAAAAAAATGTTTTAATCGTATAAGTAGGCAAACAAGCAAGCTGCCAGCTCAAGTCGCCAAAATAGTAAGAGGTCTATAATTTGCCTTTGGCCATAATCATCAGTCGGAATGCAGAATGCCACTTCTCTTCTATCTTATCTGTGGTCATGTCATTGTATCTGAGCGGGCCTTTTGCGGACTCTACCACTATTTGCTACACATATTGACTGTACACATATATAATCTTACTAATATTATAAATGCGAATATTTAGATGGATGGATGGATGTTTGTAGGTATCTCCGAAACACCTGAACGGATATTGACGAAATTTGGCACATATGTAAAACATTTTCTAGAAGAACACAAAGGCACATAATTTTTAAGTTTTTGTTTAATTCCGCGCGTACGGAGTCGCGGGCGATATCTAGTATTGCATAAAATAAGTGTATTCAAATAAAATGTATGGCAAACATTATTATCAACTTATAATGTTTATAAATTATAATAATATTTCAAAAATGTTGTATAAAATCAACTGAGTAAACAATACTTTTAAATTTCGCTAACATCGTTTTAATTTGTCACATTCAGCGTTTACTGAACAGTTTTGCGGACCTTTTGCATCCTAAGTAAATGGAGACCGCCACTTTGCAAATTCTCTCTCGTTAAAATTCAACCATCAAAGTATTTCTGTCTTCGTAACATTGATTTTTAAATGACAGGACCTTTCAAGCGCACGCATTCCCTTGTTTCGGAACAATAACATAACATATAAGTTTCATTTTTAAGTTGCTTAATTCAAATCCAGTTTACTTATTTTTTGGAATTGTAACAAATAACTCAAATAAGTCATGTTATGGTTCTAGCAAGCGATAACTTAATGTAAAAACTTAGGTAAATCCATCAGAAGTTAAGTTAGAGTGGGCTGAGTGGATGTCACAGTGAACTTTGGTTAAACAACTATACCCAATGAACCGTATCTAATGGCATAACCTTGTTTGAACTCGCAACTTAATCCTTAACTTGTTTAAGCCGAAGCAATAAGTTAAAATGTTAATTGTAATAAACACGAGGCATTTGGAAACTACTGTTTCACGCTTTATTTAACATCTACAAAAACAATATGTTCAATCAAATTCATTTATATAATAAAAGAATATTAAATCTATGATATTAAATAAAATATTAAAAACGAATAATTAACAAAAATTTATTATTAAAAAGAGTTCCTTTAGGCAAGGTTCCGAAGATACTGGCAGTGTTCCCCCTTTGAATAGCTATACTAATTCTTTGTCCGAGGATGCTGCCAGCTCTTCGGTCCCCTGTGACGTCGATTAACTTATTTGGTATTTCCTTAAAAAGCCTTTAAGCGCTAGGATCCCACGCTGTCTCTCCTTAGTCAAAGATAATGACAGTATGTTTTATACAGAAATGTTGTTCTAAGAAACCAACGGTAAGTAAGTACTTTTACAGTAACTTTAACGTTTCACTTTATCAAAGTCAAAGACCTCGTGTTATTTCAACAGAGGCAATATTAAAGTTTTCATTTTGTTATACAAATATTTTACTTCATCTACAAAATGTTTGATATCAGTTATCAAACATTCCCAATACAAGTAGTAGACAAATATTATAGAACTCAATCTAAATTATAAATATACGTAAATAAAAATGCATGTTTTCTTAATTAAATAATATAAAAGAAATATAAAAAAATAATACGAATACTATAAATAAATTTGCAACAACTCTCATATCTCAGATATCGATAAAATGTAAAAACAGTAAAAAGTAATAACTTGACTTACTTTACTTAAAGTCCTATGTCCCCGCAGTGGGGCAAAGGGCGTCCACAGTGCGTTCTACTGGGTTCGTTTCTTGAATCTGTAAAGTAAAAAGTAATAAAATTTTAGTATTTATTTATTATATCTTAGTATTATTATTTTATTTTAGTAATAATAAGATATATAATTATCTGAATAAGATCTGGGATACGCCGCAGTGCTCCGCCGAGGCGAGCACAGCTAAATAATTTACTTAAGTATATCCTGAGAAAAGATTTATATGGAAGAACTGAAGAACAAAAACAGGAAATAAAACCTCTTTTGTTGCATTAAAATTATGCCAAAACTTTAACTTACTATTTGACATTACCAGCAAAGTTTACAGGTTAAAGTTTGAATGTCCTCGCGAAAACGCAACTTAAGAAAGTGCAGTTTGTGTTTTTAAGTCGTTACCCTAAAATATTATAGCGACTTTTAAAATTATAAACAACTAGTGGCTCAGAAGATATTGAGTACAAATATCAAATTTAAACTTACTAATTAAATCCTTAAATAAAAGTTCGTTTTATATACAGATTACTATAGATATAGACAAGGATGTTTGACCTGGCGGGCATAAGTCAAACTAAATTATGACAGCTCACTAGCGCCACCCTGTCAACGTCAAAAATGTACCATATGATCCTTTTCGTACTGTAGCTGTCGTGTCATGATTTTTCACTTATGTCATTTTCTATATCCATTTAGGTTTGCTCAATGGGTCAGATAATCGTGTTTGACTATACAACGTGTCCCAAAATTCAACGATAAGTCGGTACTAGTGTATAGCCAGGACTTTGAACATTTTGAGTTGGATTTCTTTGTATTTTTCCTCATGCAGTTATTGATCTGGCTATAAACCAGTATCGACTTATTCTTGAATTTTGGAACACGCTGTTTATAAGAAATATATGTCTGGCATGCGATAGCAGCGCCACACTTACCGGCTTAGTTAAGATTGACACACTGTATTTTATTACGTATGTCTTTTGTTTTCTCTATAAAAAAAGTTTTCAAGTCAAAAATAGCTTGTTTACATTCTAATATCGAAAAACGAAACGAAAATATACCAGAAATAGATAACAGCGACATGGAATATGATTTATGGGACATTGATTTATTAACACAAACAATACATTGCCAACATTATTTATCATAATAAGGAAAATTCTTTTTGTAGCAAGTAAAGTTAATTTCCTTACTGGTGGCCTTCCTTAGGGTGGTTTAATGGGTAATACTCAAACAATCTCGTAGCAAAGATTTTAGTGCAAAACACACTAGGAACACAGATTAATTGCAGTAGCATTGGAGGCTTTATTGTAATACTAGCTGTCGCCTCCGACTCCGTCCGCGTGGATATATAAAAAAACTTAATATATAGATGAGTTAAATAAAAAGCAGCTCTTCAAGGCATAAATTGGAAAACAAATGAATAAATAATATCCTATGTCCGTCTCCTGGCTCTCAGCTACCTCCACACCTCTGCCATATCGGTAAAGCCGTTCTTGAGTAATAAATAGTGTAACTAACACGACTTTCTCTTACATATATATATATATATATATATATATACTATATATATACATATATATATATATATATATATATATGTTGAAACGGAAACATAAAACCTGTTATCTTTTTATCTTAAAGAAAATGGAAATGATGATTTTTTTTTGTAGAAGTGGCGTAATGGAAATTCATATCAAAGAAAGTATGAATATAATTAAAATATATTGTTCTTGATAACAAGACTTCTCTCTGTGTCGTTAACGTTTCAACGTATTCAAACGGTAAGTTCTATTAAGAAAATAAAGTGGAAAACTAAAGCTCAAAGAAAGCAACTATTCCAAGAGAAACTAATGTCTACAATATAGTTTTTTCAAAGACAACATTCGTTCCCTTTTCATTAACTAACATCTTACTTCTTATTAATATTATAAATGCGAATGTTTAGATGAATAGATGGATGGATGGATGTTTGTTTGGAGGTATCTCCAAAACGGCTCCTTAGATCTCGATGGAATTTGGCATAGATGTAGAACATAGTCTGGAATACCACATATGCTACTAATTAGGTTTTCTTTAATTCCGAGCGTACGGAGTTGCGGGCGACAGCTAGTATTTCAAATTAACAATTGACTACAAAGAATATGAGATACTGTGTGACCACAAAATCAAATATTTGTCATATTGGCAGATATTTCTTTTCTTTTTCTTCTTATAAAACGAGCTACGTTCTTGTTGAGGTCTTGTTTTCAATTTGCAAGTTAAATGCACTCAATAACTCTGAGAGGACCGCGTCAACTTCAAAGAATAATTAACTCAGCTAATATCTCTAATTTTACTGTGACCAGACACTTTGTGATAACGCAAACTTAGTTCTCTTGTCTTGTGAACTTTTCTTTGCTTGGAGCAAACTTTCTTAGCTGGATTCTGTTAACATATTATCGAATAAAGGTAAAATATAACTGATACTGTTATGTAATAAAACATCTTAGAAACAAAACAAGATAGATATCGCAAAGAAGTTAGTGTAACTTCTAACTCCTTATAATGATAAAAACTAACAATCAAATTAAATAAAACCTGCATTCAAACAATAACAAAACATAGAGCACTTCTTGCCAATAGCCTAATAGGTAGAAGACAGAATAATAATTACGTGATTGTCTTTAAGTATTCAAACAGAGATCTGATCAGCTATTTTAATAGCAGGCAAAGTTGCATGTAATTCTGGCTACCCACGACTCCGTCTGCGTAAAATAAAAAAAAATAAGTAGTCTATGTGTTATTCCAGTCTATGTAAATCTATACTAAATTTCAACAAGATCCGTTCAGTCGTTCCGGAGATACCTTCAAACAAACATCCATCCATCCATTCGCATCTATACTAACATTATAAAGCGGAAGAGTTTGTTTGTTTAAGCGCGCTTATCTCAGGATCTACTCTTCCGATTTGAAAAATTCTTTTTTTGTTGGATAATCCATTTATAGAGGAAGGCTTTAGGCTATATAACATTACCCTGAGACCAATAGTTTTTTTTAATTCTGCGCGAACCAAGTCGCGGGCGACACCTAGTTTATAATAAGTAAGAGTGACATAAAAACACATTAATTGTAAAACAAAACACTTCTACGAAATAAAAAAATACATGGAAAGTGTTTAGAAAAACTTCTTTAAAATCGGATGAGAAATTTGATGCATTCGAAGACTAAACTGTGGGGCTTTTCTAAATAATTACGTGTCGCGAGCAAGAGCTTAATTACCTATAAATTTAGATAAGGTCGGATACGTTCCTGGCAAAGAGCTGGCTGCTATTATCACAAGACTAATTGGGTACTTACCATCATTATAACATTTGCCAAAATAAATTACCACGATTATTTTGAGTGAATTTACGAGATAGGAAATATAACTACATTATTAATGTCTTAGTATAACAGAGTAAGTAACGAAAATAAGTTCATAAGATACCTACTAAATCATAATATACTATAGAAAGTTCTATTACCAATTTCTTGATCCCCTAGATCAGAGATTGCAAACAAATGGCACGCAATATTTTGAACATGTCACTAATAACAAAATATTTTATATTATTTAGTTTAATTTTTAGTTTGGTTTAGTTTAAGTACATAGTGTATTTGATATAGTACAAATTATTAGCTTATGTCTTAGTTTAAATATTTTATATTTTAGTTAAAATTAAATTAAATTTATGACCTTAATATTTATTGTATATTAATATCGCAAAATTTATTATACATCACAAAAATGTGTGAAGCAGGTATCCTTAATATGAGAAACGAAAACGAGTGTTCAAAATAAAAGCATCATACTCTTCACTTAAATGTTTATTAAGAAATTATATAACTTTACCAAAACATATATACAACACACTACGATTTAACAAATATAAGTAATTTGAGACAACACTATTCTCTGTTCATTGTTACAACTCACTCTTTTTTACACTGAAAAATAACAAAACACTACTCGATAAAAGAAAGAAAAAACGTCACGGCGCCACTATGTGCCAGTAACTATTTAATTTTTTAGTGGCGCCCTCTAACATGTCGCTAATTACGCTTAGACAACGAGTGATTCCTTTGTTATGAAATGTTGATAGTAAAAATGTCAAAATTATTTGATTGCCCTCCAAAACCTCATTTAATATTTCTTTTTTGAAAACACGTATATGTAAAGGTTTGCCATCTCCGTTTTAATAGCAAGCATTTAAAACAAAATAAACTTTGTATAAATTAATAATTAATTTCCATAAAGTACGTTATAAAATCATGCAGCAGGTCCACACCTGATACAGTTTCTCATTAAAAATCAATTTATCAAACCGCGCCAAGATGAAGAACTTTGCAAATAAATTAAGGTCAAAATCCCTCTTACATTTTCCTGTTAACCGCTTTTATATTAACATCATATTAAAATTGGAAACAGAAAAAACGAAATTACAATTTCCAAAATGACTTAAAAATAATTTGTCACAAATGCTTAAAATATACAATATATGGAGGCAGTAACTTCGCCATTTCGGCGAATCCAGGGAACTTGCCCTTTTGGCAAAAACTCTGACTAATATACTGAAAGTCGATAAATGTTCACTTGCAAAGCGTCCGTTAATGAAAGTGTAACCATTAACGACTCTGAGTACGGCATTAGGTATTTTTTAATTTTAATATTTTCTTTGAACAAGTACGTACAAACAACATAAGCCAAACGCTGAGTCAGCGGTTTCCAAACGAAGTTGTTGAACAGTTGTTGCAAACGTTTTTCCCTGTAACGGAGTATCCTTCGCTTTATTACGAAAGGAATTTCAAAGATTAAGTAACTTTCTCAAGAAGTTTGCTCTTCTATCGAATATTTTACAAGAAAATAATACTTGAAATATTTCAAGTATCAACCTGTATTGAGCCAAAATAATTAAAAAAAAAATGTTTAACTCGTATTCATCATCATCATCAACTGCTGGGCTATGTCTCTCCCAATACCTACCACGGTTCGCGGTCTTCCGCCTACCGCATCCAATTACTTCCCGCCGTGCGAACTAAGTCGTCGATCCACCTGGACAGGGGATAGGATGGACTAAAACTTTCCTTCCCCATCTAGAGTCGCTGGCCCAAATATATGTAATTCGCATTATATATTTTATTAAAAATTATACTTAGGAGTGAACCATGACGGTGCCAAAAAAGTTTTCCGAATGGTTTAAAAACCAATCTCAAGTCTATTTTAGAAAATATTAATTTTACTCTCAGATCTTTAAATTTTAATGCAGTAGACAGATTACGTGGCAAAGTAACATACGTACTGTGAGGTAAATAGTAAATACCAGAGCCCGTTAACAATTTTGCGGTTACCTCGCAATTAGTTAAACACAAGAGAAGATCGTTTATCACACGGTTACGTTAACATAACAAAGTCTCACTATCAAGGTGACACCTAACTCTTGTACCAATTAGTAACAAAGTATTGAGGTTACAATCAGCCGGGGCGAGGTTTTTAAATTAAATATCATACTTCATACGAATGTTTAGATGGATAAATGTTTGTTTAAATGTATCTCCAAAACGGCTGCATGGATCTTGATGAAGTTTTGCACAGATGTAGAACATAGTCTGGAAGAACACATAAGCTACTCATTTTGTTTTTTTTTTATTACCAAGTGGACGGAGTCGCGGGCGACAGCTTGTATTACATAACTACGTATACTCAAAATATATCTAGTATCACATATTTATTTATTTATAAATAAAGAAATTATCATTTATTTTTAACGGCTCGTAGCTTCCTCTCTGCAATTGCCGATATCAGTCGCTTCGCCATTTTGGCGAATTCAGGTGTCCGCTTTCTCGTTTGCCACCTTATAAAGAAACTGACTGACTAAATTGTCTATCAGCCTATTTTAGAATACGCCCCTGCCGACTAGCTTTTATAGACATGCCACATACCCCGGTTTCGCAGGAAGCAAAATAATATTCGATTTGCATAGAATTGTTTGAATAAGTTTCCAATGTACGCTATTAATTAAACTACTTAAATTATGAAAATACATTTCTTTAGTTGCTTTGTGTCTCAGTGTAGTATATCATGTCGAAGCTATATCTCTAAACATCTATCGATTCCACTTGGAAGGAATCCAAATCTAGCGATATATCAAGTTTTCTCGTTACTTGGCAATGTAATCATTCAAGACTTCTCAGTGTTTCAGTTAAATATCGTATCCTTATACAAAAACACATTTATTTTATAGTAGCGGTTAGCCGCGACTCCGTTCGCGCGGATTGGAAAAAAACATAATTAGTAGCCTGTGTGTTCTTCACAGACTAGTTTCTACATCTGTGCCAGAATTCATCGCGATCCGTTGAGGCGTTCTGAATATGCCTTCTGACAACCATCCATCTATACATTGAAACTTTCGCATTTATAATATTAGTAACATAAGTGAGATAAAAATAAAAGTTTAAATAAAATTAAATTCCGTTAAACAATCTTAAGAAGTAACATAATCTTTATTTATCTTATTCTAAATGTAACACATTTGTAAAACTTAAAGACTTGAAAATGCTAAGTTTTTAAATGATAGCATTTTCAAGTCTAAGTTTTTAAATGATAGTATAAAAATTCACCTCCTACATCGCTAAGTTTAAACATAGGAAAAGAAAATCCAAATTAAGCTCAACACAACTTTATTGGCTAATTTTATCCTAAACATAAAAGATTCGCAGACAATTTCGTTGAAAATAGCTAATCCGTTGTAAACTTCACTTAATTAAAGTTACAGGTTTTATTTAATAAATTTAGATTAGTACAAATATATATATATATATTTATATATAATCTTGATTGGGATTTTAACAGTATATTAGAGAAATGCTAAAAGGAATTATCTACTATGGCATTTATGAACCTTTTATTTCCTTAATAATATAAAGTAAAAAATATGTAAACACCAAAACATACTTAAAAATCATTATCTATTATAAAATCGTAAGTCTAATAAAATTATAACGAATTTGTGCACCCTGTATATAACTGTATGAGCGAGCTCACTAATTTGCTGTTAACAAAAAAAGGGACAGACGGACCACGAAGTGATCCTATAAGTGTTCCGTTTTCTTTCTATGAGGTACGGAAATCTAAAATTAAACTTACCTACTGTTCCATTTCATAGCGTCGTACTAAAATGTCTTGACAAACCCGCAAAGGGTTTATAAACACTTACTGTAAATTTGTACAGTGTTCCTCGTTTATAAAAATAAATAAAAAAACTATGACAAACTTCGTAGTCGTCAACTACATGCATCCCCCTGCGAGGCTGAAGCCTATCCAACATTTTAATAGTGGTAGCCACCTGGTACCAATATTTCATACACTAAGCTCTAAGCTTTTGAAAATTATGGTTTACGATAGTGGAAATGAGGGATTCGAACCCTCGAATGTCCGTAACCTTAACCACTAAGCAATTGGTGAATGAAATTTACAATTCCGTTAACCTTGTTTAACTAGTAGATAAATTAGTAAGTGCTTGATAGTGTTTAAATGTTGTTAACTATAAATTCCTTTAGCTACAAATCAAACTAAGAAAGTTTTGATAGCTCAGAGTAGAGTTCACTTACTGGCAACATGGCATTTAATTTAACTACTGATTTAATATTAATAATAACTAACCCAATGAGTTGTCCATTGCAAGATAGATTTTACGTTTGAATTCAAACAATAGACAAACAAAATAAAAGAAATGCTAAACATATAAGCTAATTTTATTATATTGGTAGAAAGCTTCATCTTACTAATATTGTAAATGCGAATATTTAGATGGATGTAGGGATAGATGTTTGTTAGAAGGTATCGCCAGAACGGCTGCATCGATCTTTCGAAATGTAGCATAGATGTAGAACAGTGGTTCCCAAACTTATTTTGTCTACTGCCCACTTTGGGAATAAATATTTTTTTAACG
This sequence comes from Papilio xuthus, assembly GCF_000836235.2. NCBI lineage: Eukaryota > Metazoa > Arthropoda > Insecta > Lepidoptera > Papilionidae > Papilio > Papilio xuthus. The sequence continues at coordinate 6,299,873 of NW_013531726.1, read as the reverse complement.
CTCCCATATTTTGACATATTTAAAAACCACTATAACTTCAAATTAAATTAATTAATTATTGTGACCTATGTATGTATATTAACGGAGAATTCTAAACGAAACTTTTACTATAACCCGCAACTTGAGACCTGCAGCGCCCACAAGTTTTCGTTTTCGCTCACTTTGGGGAACACTGATGTAGAACATAGTCTAGAAAAAGATAGGCTTGGAACACATTTTTTTTTTAATCCTGGGCGAATGGAGTCTCGTGCGTCAGCTAGTTATAATAAATTATTGTAGAATTATATTTAATAGGTTTACATCTATTTTATGGTCCATAAAGAAATAAAAATGTGACAAAACATTAACAGATATGTGATCGAAAAAAAAATACGTTTTTCCGACATTTCTGTTACGAGTTTCATTTATTTAAAAATATTTTAGTGCATCGCTGGTCGCTATCTGCGTCCCAACGTACATCCGATGTAACGTGGTCAGAGCGTTTTGTTTTACATTTTCACTACTGGTTTTTCATTTTATATTTATTAAATTGTTTTAGAAAGTAAATATAAATTAATAGTTACATCAAATATCTCCCTTAATACCGTAGAAACCGATCGGAGTAATGACATCCAGTAAATTATAGTTTAAAAAAAGTAACTCAACCGAAGTCTCATGTTATCGTGGACGTATAGTAATATTATACTAGCTTCGCGTAATATAACTCTTAAGTATCGAATATAGTAAAGCTCAAGAATTTACATTCCTGATATTAACAGAAACTCTCGGAAATTCTCCAACTTTGAGCATTTAGAACAGTGATGGACAGATTGTTTTAGTTTGAAAATGCTTATCAATGTACTGTAATGCATTAAATACACGAATAATTTGCTCGATTCGCTATCATTTTAATTACTCAAAAAGCGAACTTTGCTCGAATTAAAAGATTACAATTCAAAGGCCACAAACAAAAAAGATTTTCAACTATAAAGCACACCAAAGAGCTTGACATGGATAAAATAATTACATAGTCTTGATGGCAATCTACAAAACCCCTGTCCTCAGCGGTATTTCTAAATCACTACGACCTAGGGTCCTTCAAGAAAAGAGCGTATTATCTTCTCAAAGTTCCAACGCATCTGCGGTTCCTCTGGTACTACAGATGTCCATGGGCGTCAATAAATACCACGATGTTTCCGCTGCTGATTTACACTTCAATGTCCACAAAGATTGAAAAACTATAACTATACAACATAGAGCTTAATAAGTATGGAAAAATAATTACACTATTGTTTTTTTTAATCATCTTGAAGGTTTCCTTACAATTAATTGTTTAAGATAAGAATTTTCTAGAAATTTTGTTTGTAGGATTTACTTGAACGGCAACTTCGCTCAACTCGTTAAACTGTATTTAGCGGAACAGGTGGAGTTACCGTAAATTATTTTCTAATTAAACAAAAATTATTATAATAAACTACGTAATAAACACTGTTAAATATTATAACCTAATCTCTTAAAAACTTTCGCATAGATGTTGAAAATTTATATATAAAATTCTCGTGTCACAATTTTCGTTCCCATACTCCTCCGAAACGGCTTGACCGATTCTCATGAAATTTTTTGAGCATAACACTTTTACACAATTTAAATTTAACACTCAGCTAATGTTTCAATCAGGCCGTGTCGGACTATGTGTCCGACAAGCCATACTTCCATTCAATACCTCGCTGTGGCTTCTCGGACGCTTTTTAATCGAATTGTTGTATACAGCGTGACCCGATAGACCCCATAAAACTTATAAACAAAGCGTCAATTTTTTTCGTTTTTCGAAAAATCATTCTAGCAGCTAACGTGTTAACATTCAACCGAGCATATCTTCCAGTCATTAATATAATTGAAATCTACCGCCAGTCCGTGTACTTACTATTTTTTTAATTTTTTTTTTATAACAGAAGGGGCAAACGAGCAGCGGGAACACCGAGGTGTTCTACGACGCCCATGGACATCAACAATACCAGAGGAACCGCAGATGCAATACTAATATATATTTGTCTATAATTCTATCAGAATAATAATAACGCAATAATACCATCTTTGAGAAAGATGCAGTCACTATACTAGTTAGGATTCTAAGAGTCACATCCCTAGAAGTATCTGCTTTTATAAACTAAGTCAATAAAGCAACCGTATTCATTGGTTATTCTGCAATACCCACGCATTTTGGATACACCGAAAATGAGGTCAACACCAGGTCTTCCTTTGAGATATCAATCCATTCGAATCGTTGAATCGTACGATTTCGAATCCTTCAAGAAGCAAACGTAGTAATCAAAGGCTGACATCTGAAATTCCTCTGATGCTGTTCCCATTATCTGTTTGCCCCTAGTCTTAAAAAATTAAAAATATAAAAAAAATCTTATCCAAGAGTATATAACGGATTTCGACCTCTGTAATAACGATTAACTGATAATTGATAGAAACGCAGTCGTTTTGCAAATTAACGTACTCTTGCATAGTTATTTTACAATTACAAATATTACGCGAGAATTAACAGTACTTTAATTAAAGCTTTAATTAAAGCTCAATCATATTGTAATTAATTTAATCCTTCATATACCAGTTTAAAGGTTTCATAGTTGCTTCGTTAATGCGTCTTCTTTGACGACCCAGACACTAATAATTGCACCAGCACTCAAACATTCGCAACTATTGGACTGTTTCAATCTATGCAAGGGTTTAAAAACTGATTGGTTCTTTTTATACCGTTCAGCCGTGGGTTTTTGAGACCAAATTCCTTGTTTAAAACATATTGTTTTGTAAAAGAAAATGACAGGGATGATGATATGTTTTACACAGAGATTTTGGTGTTAGAAACCAACTGTAAATCGTTAATTTTAATCTTTTAACAATCAAGCTAAATTCAAGTTTTTTTTTATAACAGAAGTGGGCAAACTAGTAGTGGGAACACCGAGGTGTTCAACGACGCCCATGGACATCAGCAATACCAGAGGAACCGCAGATGCATTGCCGGCCTTTGAGGTGGTGATAAGCTCGCTTCTTGAAGGACCCTAATGTGTGAACAATCTTCATAGTTTGTCTTATTTAATAAAATAAAATAATTATTACACATAATCATTTACTGAAAAATCACATGTTTTTCTCTTTCGCGTGATTTCAATGAATATCACGCGAGCTTTAACGAAGTTCATCCAAATATGACACGCGAACTATATATTAAAAGTGATTCCGTGAGCGACAGTAAGAGGGCGCGACTAAATATAATGTAACTAATTTAGGTTAATCGTGAAACGGACCGAACAATTAATTTAAAACGTACACCAACTTATCATTGCTTTAAATATACGGACCTGTTTACGTTTCAATGGATATTTAAAGTTGAATGAATTTCAAATATATGTTCTTCATAATCTTACTTAAGCATTGGGTCATAGCCTCATGTGCTTTACGGTCAAATGTCTTGTAAAATCTTTTTGAATATAATCATTAGACTTCTTAATGTTATAAATGCGAATGTTTGGATGGATGGATATTTCTTTGAAGGTATCTCCGGAGTTGATTTTAATGGAATGGCGTTGTGGAATGGTCTGTCCTCGGCGGTATTTCCGGCTACGACTTAGAGTCCTTCAAGAAGCAAGAATATCACTATCTCAAAGGCCGGCAACGCATCTGCGGTTCCTCTAGTATTGCTGATGTCCATGGGCGTCGTTGAACACCTCAAGTACATCACAGTCTGAACGGACACATAGGCTACTTACTATGTTTTTTTAATTACGCACGGTCAGAGTCGCGTGCGAGAGCTAGTGTCAAAAACCTTTAAAATTTGTTACATACTATGTGTTTCTACGGCAGAAACACTTGTAAATTAACATATGTCCCTTTCATTTCTTTTCAAAAAATAAGGATAGCAATATGTTTTATAAGAATTTTTTGTCTGTGGAAACTCACATCAAGATTGAAATTCACTTTTTTTACAGAAATATAAATGTAGTGAGCAACAAGAGCTACAACATATGTATGTTATATGGTTTCGACGCAGCAATATTAACGTTCATGTTTGAAAAATATATCAAATAACAAGATTTAAAAATTTGCTATTATTTTTTTAACATATTTTGTTTCGAATGTTTTTTATCATGTTTTTAATTTAATTTTGTAATATCATATTAATGCAAAAATTTGCCTCTAAATATTTTCGTTACTTTCGCATTTATAATAAAATGCTAGCTGTCGCCCACAACTCCGTCCACGCTGAATTAAAAAAACGTAGTAACCCATGTGTTCTTCCAGATTAAGTTCTACATCTATGCCAAATATCAGCAAGATGCATGCAGTCGTTGTAGAGACACCTTCAAACACATCCATCCATCTAAACATTCGGATTTATAATATTAGTAAGAAGTTAGATATTTGTAAGGATAAAAATACTAACGTCAAAAAAATCTTCTTAAAATAATTGTTCGTTATACACATACGTCCCGACACTATGACAACCGTCTATAAAGTACAACATTAATCCTTATACAAAATTAATTCGATACTTCATAGGCGTCATTTGTCAAACTATTCAATCTTAAATAGACATACTATAACATTATTCATCATAATTCTGACTGCAGACATAAATTCTAACCGTGCGTTTCCACAGACAACAACAGATATTGCTATCCTTGTTTTTATCAAAGAGTATGAGCAGGACACAAAACATTTTAGTACATTCGGTAGTAAATCCCAAGATAACTTCAAAACAATTCTGTAGAATTTTTATCTTAACAAAAATGTTTCTAATTGATGTTAGGTGAACTAATATTTTATATGAGTAATAAAACGTTGCTCTTTCGTCTTAGCGATAAATTCAGAGAAACCTTATCGCGCTTTGTTTATGAGGCTATATCATAAGTCAGGTTACATACGATATCTTGTCAAATAACTTTGCAGACATCTTGTATTATAAACCATCAAACCGTTTAAATCTTTATAAGTTTGATTTTCGAACAACCATGGTTATAAATATCGCTGAGAAAATATATATATTTTTACGTCGTGATATCATAAGATGTTTTTATTATCGTAAAGACTAAGTTTTTTTTTTATATGTATATAATTTTACAGATAATAATATTTATAATCTTTATTAATTTAATATTAAATTTGTATAAAAATTAATATACAATGAAATGGACCAAGTAATAAATTTTATTCTTAGAAATTATCATGTTACTTTATAAAATCTGGATTCTTTTTTTAAATTGTGTTTTTTGGAAATTATATTTAAGTACTAATTACTAATAAAATGATGAAATATGAATAATATTTTTTGATCTTACCGATAGAAAAAGTTAAGTTTATGTTTAAGTTGATTATCGTGAAAACACGAATAAAATTACATTTTCTAAAAATGATTCCTAGCTAGATCGATTTATCCCCCCGAAGCCCCCTATATACTAAATTTTATGAAAATCGTTGGAGCCGATTCTGAGATTTTAATTATATTATATATATACATATATATATAAAAGAATTGCTCATTTAAAGATTTAATTGCTAGATATAAAAAATAAAAACTTAATTACTAACCGATGTGTTCTTCCATGCTATGTTTTACATCTATGCCAAATTTTAGCGAGATCCATACAGCCGTTCTGGAGATACCTTCTAAAAACATCAATCAATCAAAACAATCGCATTTATAATATTAGTAAGAAGTAATATTACATGGATGACTAAAAACATAAACTACTTTTGCATAATATATAAAGATTGATTAACTTAAAATGTTTCGAGCAAGTCTACAAAGTTCTCTCATTAGCCTTCAAGCGCCGGACGGACGAACAAACAAACTTCTACTAATTTGTACACGGCAGCATCTTCATGTTGTTTTCTATCTTGAACTGCTTTCTTTGTACAGTTCTAATGAAAATACTTTCACAAATAAAATGTATTTTAGTTTAGAAATGAGTACATGTATTAATTCGATTCTTCTACGTTGCATATTAATTAATCTTCTTCTTCTAGTGCCCCTTCAGTCTTGAAGGTTGGCCGCTAACTTGGAATATTTGGTTCTGTCAAGCGCAAGGCGAAACAGTTCCTCTGCTAACCTATTCCCCGTCCACTCCCTGATATTACGTAGCCACTACTTTTTCCTACGTCCAGCGCCTCTCTTGCCTTCAATCTTGCCCATCATTATCAGCTGAAGTAACTTGCTTGACGCGCTGGAGCACCGTCTCGTTTCTAACTTTCTGCGTCCAGCTAATCCGGAGCATACGGCGATAACTCCACATTTCGAATGCCTCGAGGCGTCTATTAATTAATGAAAGGCAAAAAAAACAAGCTTTGAAATAGTATTAAACGCTTTACCTTCACACAATCAACTTACCTTATGTTAGGATTACTGTATCTTTAAAAAGGTAAATATATAATATTAAAAATCAACCGTGGATTTCAGACATCAAATTCTCTGTATACATGTATCGTCATCACTGTCATTATCATTGATAAAACAGAGTTAACCAACGGATTTAAACGACTTTCGTCTCACAAACCCACGTAAAATAAGTATCTTATATAAGGAAACTTTCCCTTATATATTTTTAAAACTGAACAACAGTAGTTCAAGAGTAAAATATAAAATTGACGTTAAGAATGATGTATCGGTAACGGGTAATACTTCAATATACTGATATTGTGCAAATGAGAAACGATGTGATGGAATATGAAAATAATATATTCAAAGTGTACGTTACCTATTTATACCAGCAAATCATTTGAAATATAATTTTAGACATTATTAATTAGAATCCTATGGCGTGAATGACGTGCTTTCGTTACAAAGTCCAGTGTCTGAATGAATAGTGAGGGTACTCAAACGTCGACATTTTAGTAAGGCTAGTTTTAAGTCAATACACTGACTCATTCCCGGATTTTCTTCCTAATAATAAAAAGATTCAATTGCCTCTTGAAGTATCCTTAAATAAATATTATATTGCTTAAAACTAACTAAAATGAAATATATAGAAAAAAAGTGTTTTTTGTCATAAAGGTCAATCAATAAACAAATAGCATAAATTTAGTCAAAAAATAATTGTAGAACTAAACAATACATGTTTTAATTATCGCCGCTTCAATAATAAAATAATAAAAAAAGAATTGTCGAAATCACTGTATTACAATAGTCTTCGAAATTGCAATTTAATCAATTGTTTAACAAATTCTCATCCAATTAGTTAAAACAAACAACTAATTACATTCGATTGTTAAATTAAAAACAAATATGAATTTCCTTCTGAATTCAAATTAAGTTAATTCCATTTTAAATACAATTTAGTGTTATCTCTTTAAATTAAAAATGTTCATTTTGATGATATCGGAGATATAACATGCATGTTTGGATAAAATACTTGTATTTTTATTTCTCTTTGTAATCTGTGTCTGATTCAAATTTCATCTAGATTTTTTATTACAAAAAAACTATAGTATTTTTAGGAATATGAGTAAGAATACTTTGGCGCGAATGGCGCGCTTTCATTACCAAGTGTCAAATTAGTGAGAGGACATAAACGTTGACATTGTCATAAGGCTAGTGTTGCGGCGATACACCGGCACGGTGTCGGATTTTCTTCCTAACAGTATAAAAGCTAGATTAATCGCTAATTGGTGCTTCCAATAAGTTACAAAGGGGTTTTAATAGATTTCAAATTATATTATACTTATCTCTGACATAATCTGATGATATATAGTCGATCCTAAGTAAAAGGGAGTCCCAGACCGTGATATTTTTCTAACCCGACTTTCGCCCTTGTGATAATTGTCCGTCCGGGCAAGACAGTGACTCTCGCTTATAGCGGTTTTTCGCTTATCCAGGTTTTGATTTTTATTGGTATACCCTTACTTTACATAGCTGTGAACAATTATCTTGCTGTCAGTCTGGCAAAATCTTATCATCATGTCATCATCAGCTCACTATACGTCCCAACAAAGGGGCTCGGAGCCTACCCCAAGTAAAGGGTGATTAGGCCATAGTTAACCACGCTGGCCCAGTGCGAGTTGGTAGACTTCACACATATCTTTATTTTTCTTTAAGATATGTGCAGGTTGCATCACGATGTTTTCCTTCACCGTAAGAACGTCGGATAAATGTACGTATGTAAATCGGAAATCGAAAAACACATTGGTACATGGCGAGATTTGAACCCAGGACCTGCAGATTGGCAGGCAAAATGTTATTAATATTATAAATGCGAATGTTTGGATGGACGCATGAATGGGTGGATATTTGGTAGACCTCCAAAACTGCTTAACAGTTGCAATTTGGCATAGATTTAGAATAGAGTCTGGAAGAATACATAGGTTGCTAATTTTCTTTTACTATCGCGCGGACGGTGTGCTAACAACAGCTAGTATGTATTAAAAAAAAATGACAATTTATCGAAGACTTTCCAGAGCGTGAAATTATTGATATACCCCCTCTATCTACTATTGGTGTAAATTGGGTATCGGAACTATACAGATGTTTAATGAAAAGCCTAAATTGTCCATAAGCAATTTCCTGGCCTATCTAACTATACAGCCGCGCTCATTGGCTCATGAAATCGATTTGCGTTATTGAAGGCCGCTCAAATTATTTGCTTTACATCCTACTGTCGATATCGGAACTCTTGTAATTTTAATTAATGTTTATGTCACCGTTAAATTGTGAATATGTGTTAATTTATAATCTCGTTAATTTTAATTTAAAAATAATTTAAAATATCATATTCGATAAAATTAACTTGCAAAATAAGTTCACAATATTGTCTTTGACAGACTGAAAGATTAATCTCTACTATAATTATAACGAAGAAAGATTTGATTTTTTACATTGGAAAGGTACACTATCCACGTGTATAGGCTATACTTATCACTATTTTTTTTTATTTATATTTTTTTTTAATCGGGAACAACTGCCGGTACTAAATAAAACTAGGTTCAAAGATACCTATTTTTTACATTTCAGAAGCCATAAAAATAGTTTAAATAATTCCATCAAACTTCTCATTAACATTCATGTATTTTTTCGACATATTTTATAATATTTTATGAGTATTCATTACAGTAAAGTTAACATTAATATGAGGGATGTAGGACAGATGTCATTTCGTAGTGAAGTCAGGTTTTTATTTACGAGGTCATTAATATATTTTATTGCTACATTTACATACGTTAACACGCGAACTGATTTTGTTTTACTTAACATTATACGAAATTACATTTTACGTAATATTCATACGAAGTTCCACATTTAAAAAAATGATAAATATAAATTCTCGTATCACAAATTAGTTACCATACTCCTAAGAAACGGCTTGACCAATTTTTATGAAATTTTATATTCATTTTCTGTGAGTTTTAGAATCGATTACTATCTTTATTTTAATCTTGCGCGGTTGGAGTCGCGGGCGACAGCTAGTAACAAATTAAGAGTTTTTAAAGCGCCTCTATACGACATTCCGAGATGTAGAGATGCAGAAGGCTAATTGACATTAATATATAAAGTGTTACATGTCAGTCTGTTGGGCAAAGATAACCCGAAACACAACACTGCAAGTATAATTCTACTCTGGTATTAATTTAAATACATTCTCGTATTAAATAAAAATATTAAATTAACGGAAGAGACTCACTTATAAAATGAGGGTACATTTAAAATATCGTACTACCTCTTTACAGGCAAATCTTGGGTCAGTATAAGCGGCGCAATAAAACACTGGGACCTTGTCACAAACATGAGCCTGTTACTGAATACAACCATATTAAAGGGTCCACTCGGAATTTAAATAAACAACAGAACAAAACCGAGAAATATTAATTTACTGAATACGACCGGAATAAAATTTATTTAAACAAAAGAAATTGGGTCATATAAAATACCGTAAAAAGTGCAAAGACATTTTTACTGCATATAACAGATTGCTTAGCGTATATCGTTATGCTGTCCATCCTCTCCCCTAGTAAATCCCCTCCCCTCTCATTTCCTTATTGTAAACAGAGAAGGTCACTGGAATAGACCTATTGACACTACATTCCTCAGACGAAACTTCTACAATTAATCTTGGTTTGCAGGCTCTACCACTGTCAAAAATGAGTTGCGCGAATTTTTATTAAGTCAATCAAGCTAACCGTGGATTTCTGAGATCAAAATTCCCATTTAAAACATGTTGACATCTGTGTTTCGGCAAAAATAATGACAGGGATGATGATGTGTTTTATACAGTGAATTTAGTCTCAGAAACCAACGATAAATATTTCAATTACCTAAATATTTATTATCCTAAATGTAAATATCATAGTACAGATGTAACATTTGAATAGCGCTTTAGCAAGGCCTTTGAATATCAGGATTTTAGAGCTTTTGTGCTCGGTGTACGCTGTAAGCTCTTAGGTAAGCTCACAGACAAGTTTTGGGATTTAATAAGTCTCGGGTGAAATATGAAAAGCATGTTTCCATTTTGAATTCGATAGTCGTTTGTACGTAAACTTCGAAGACATATAGATTCTTCATAATTCGAAATTATTTGTATGAAACAACGTTATAAACCTTGCGATAAACAATCAAATTTTTACTGTTTAATATTTTTAATCAAACTATTTAGAGAACATCTTAAATATTAACAAAAGCTATACGTTATGAAATCTTATATCTTTAAATGAGCAATTCTTGTATTTATATATATATAATCTCGGAATCGGCTCCAACGATTTTCATAAAATTTTGTATATAGGGGGTTTCGGGGGCAATAAATCGATCTAGCTAGGAATCATTTTTAGACAATGTGATTTTATTCGTGTTTTATCGATAATCAACTTAAACATAAACTTGGAAGAAAAGTGACAAAAAGGAGGCATTGGAGTAGTCTCAACTGAAAAATATGACTCTTCATGACATCATGACACTTAAATATAATTTCCAAAAAACACAATAAAAAAAATACCAAGCAAAGCTCGGACATCCAGGTACTAATTAATTAAACACGTATTTGATAAAGTCGTTTAATCGATGGAAATTCATTAAGAAAATACGAACATTTTTTCTAAAGATTTCTGTCTCAAGCACAAAGCGTATAAAATCATACTTTTCGTATATACAATACTCAGTACATTTCATCTGACACATTTCTAAGAAAACGAACGTCTGAGTTTAGTGAGGACAGTAATTGACTAAGAAAGTCATGAGACTTACTCTTTTGTTTTCCATTTCATTATAATGAACGTGGTATTATTTTTATTGACAAGTCTTCGTATTAATATTATATTGATTATCTTAATTTAATTTAACGACAACTTGGATGAGTGATATAAAAAAAATCCCATATTCTATTTGAATACATAGAGTAACAATTAACAAAACAGAACACACACAGAAGACAGGCGTAAAGTGGAAGCAATTCCGCGTTTCGTCTGATGAGTATGCGTCCCGGAGGCCTAATTTAGTCCTCTTTCCCTTCCCACCTTTTTTCTTATAAGGAAAGGATGGGAAGTGGAAGTGGACTTTCCGGATAAGAGGATGCATGGAAAGGGATGATATTTTCTTTCTGTGAATCCTCTCCTCCGTCGATTAAAGATAGGCAACGCATATGCAATTGCGTATGTCTATGAGCAACGGTAACTTCCCTATTTCAGCGATTTCCGGTGGCTTTAAAAAAAAAAGATATTATAGTACTAGGAAGGTCAATGTTATGTAACTTACTTTACTAACCCTGGGTTTCTGAGACCCGAATCAGTGTTTAAAAGATATTATTATTTCTGTTTTTTCAAAGTTGTTTCATACAAAGGATATGTTTTATTCAGAGATTTTGATATCAAAAACCCACGGTAATTAGCTAGGGCTAGTTGTAATTAACTTATTGCTAAGTAGTATTAGGCAGAAAATCCGACACTATGCCGGTGTATCGGCGCAACAGCCTTATTTAAATGTCAGCGTTTATGTTCTCATTAATAATTGTGGCACTTGACTTGGAAATGAAAGCGTGCTATTCACGCCAAAGGATTCTAACAGTGTTTAAAAGTAGTAAACAATAGTTATCAATTTTCTATAAAAACTATGTTAACAACGATAAACTATGTGTCTGAACGATGTCAAAACTAAACGTAACAACTATAAATATGTAAGACGGACGACTTAGAACTATGCGACTGTATTTTTCAGAAAAACGTTCGGAAAACTTTACGTTTCTACGCGTAAAGTAAGACAACATATTTACTTACTTTAAAAAGCTGATTTTCTTTAAAAATATAGAAAATATTAATATTGAATACACAATGTTTTGTTACTTTATTAACTCTTGTTGTTTAAAAATATTTATTCTAGTTGGAAAATTAAAAATTTCTAGCAAAATATAATAGAGAAAATGCCAATAGCAACGAGAAAATGTGCCAATTATGTTTTGTCCTTCATTCACGTTTGAATACTCGACATAATTTAACTTGAAATTAAAACATAACATAATGTACAAGCAAAATAGATTTCTTATTATCGTAAATTAAAATATTACTGTATATTGAATATAGTTATTATTTTTCATACTTTATTTTGATATTGAGTACTATGGAATTAATTAAATTTGATCAATAATCTTGTTTTGTATTCCATTTTGTATTCATATTGCGTTTATGTATAATTTGGTTCATCAACATCAGCTATACGTCCCAAATGAGGGGCTCGGAGCCTACCCTAAGTTAAGGGTGATTGGGCCGTTTTGGTTAAATTAAATTAACTATTTTATTGACGCTGGTGGGTGAGCCGAATATCATCGGAGAAGCGAGAGCTCACAGACTCCGATGACTGGGCCATCTCGTGAGAATAGAGTAAGATTGAAAGACCAAAGCAGCGTATCTCGGGACCCCGAATGGCCGTCGGGCCAGGTACCGCTGGCGAGACGCCGTAGAGCTGGACCTGCGGAAGCTACAACCGATGGACTGGCAGGAGAAGGCTCAAGACAGGCAACTTTGGCGATGTCTATATGGGACGCCAAGGCCCACTTTGGATCGATGCGCCAGCGGAGTAGTATAACTATTTTGTAATTATTACTAACTATTGTGAAGTTCATACAATTTATCTTTTGGTGTACCATCTTATTAATATTGTTAATGTGAAAGTTTGAATGGATGGACGTTTGTTACAAAGTATCTCTAGAAGGTCTCAACTTATCTCAATGAAATTTAGCGTGGATGTAGAACATAGTTTGGAAGAACACATAGGCTACTAATTAAGTTTTTAAAGCCGCGCGAACTAAACGAAACGAATAAATGATAACATCATCATTGTTGATGTATATCTTTAAGTAGTCTAAGCGATATTGCTAAGTTATTGCACTATTACTTATAAAGATTTACTATAGTGGAAGAGGAATAAATTTAAGCACTTAATTCAAGTTTATTGTTAAAGTTTGCAAAAGGTAAGTTCGCAACGTAGTGTGCGAATATTGAAAAGTTGGAAGAACTATTTAAAAACATAAAAGCTAGTTCTTTATAGGAGAAAACATAAAAAATCTTATTATAATATTATAAATGAGCATGTTTGGATTAGATGGATGGATGTTTGTTAAAAGGTATCTTCAGAACGGCTAAAACGGATTTCGATAAAATTAGCATAAATGTAGAACATAGGAAGAACGTCTGGAAGAACACGTAGGCTACTAATTATGTTTTTTTTTCGCGAAGACGGAGTCGCTAGTGACTGCTAGCAGACTTATAGGTAAGGGGATATAGCATTAAGGACGATAATTTCTCAGTGCTTTGGCTAAAGTCTGGACTTGTACTTACCTACGACTTAGGGTCCTTCAAGAAGCGAGCTTATCACCACCTCAAAGGCCGGCAACGCATCCGCGGTTCCTATGGTATTGCTGATGTCCATGGGCGTCGTTGAACACCTCGGTGTTCCCGCTGCTCGTTTGCCCCCTTCTGTTATAAAAAAAAATTAAAACATCGATATTCAGAGATTAACACTGACTGAGATCCTGAACATAAATCATTGTCCAAAACTTAATCCTAGCACTAAATCAACCCTTTTTGACGCTAAGCTAGATCGAAAAAGACAATCCGATTTATTGGAATATATTCTTTGTCATCGTACCAACTATAGATAGAATTTTTGTATTAAAAGATATTACATATTAGTTATTAATTTTGTAGAATGATTTTACTAGATTTTGATTACGACATCCGACATTTTTACATATCGATATTTTTATAACGATATTTTTATAAATATACTGTCACGTCAGTTTAGAGTTTGAGTTTAGAGGCTTTATTCTCTTTCCCTTCCCACCCTTTTCTTATAAAGAAAGGATGAAAAGATGATTGTGGATTTGACACAGGGGACGCATAGGAAAAGGAAATATTCTTCTTCTGTGCGTTCCCCCGCCATCGAATAAAGGTAGCGCATCTATAGTTGCAAATGTCTATGGGCAGTGGTCGCTTCTCTATTTCGGCGAATTAAGATAGCCGCTCGCTCATTTACTATGATATAAAAATTAAATAAGATGTGAACATACTTTTTATAAGTAAATCAATTTATTAAAATTATCTATAACCGTTCTGTTTGTTCCAGATAGAAGATTTGATGTATTTGTAATAACATCCCTAAGCATTGCTTAAGTTGAAAATTTCGATGACAATATAAATACAAAGCGTCCCTATTTAAATACCACAGAGTAGGATAATCTGTCGGTTGAATTTTAACAAGAGTTTAATTTGCAAGACGGCGTTATTCATTTACTTAGGATGGCGAGGGTCTGCGGCGAGGAAAGTGCTGAGAGGGAATTCTGTTCCACCAAAATTCATATTGATGACTACAAATTTTGAAAATTAATTATGATGAATTTTAATAAAATTATATCCCGCTGTTTATGTAAATCATGTTTCTACATTCTAGACATTTTGAACAAATATCGTTTTTATTTCATTGGATTTAAGGAAAAATACCAAAAAAAGTATGAAATGGATTGGGTGAAAGATGACTATTTTACCGTTAAAAAGCCCTACATAGCTGAAAAAAGTGCAGAGAATTGTAAAACACTAAATAATCTTATTAATATAATCCTACTAATTATGTTTCTTTTATTCCGCCAGGACGGAGTTGCGGGCGACCGCTAGTTGTATAAATGTTTCCATCTCTAAGCTATCCACCGGATTACCTTTATGGATATCCAAATGGATTCATATCTGTATTCGGCTGCGGTAATAAACAACTGTTAAATCAATTTATCTTACACCAAAACCTGTGTTTATTGCTCGTACGTTTCTATTTGTTGCATGCAGTGTACCAGTGCTAGTAATACAAATAGAATTACAACCTTGTGCGGGTATAGACCGTTGGACCGTTCGTCGAACTGATCAATTGAATATTTTACCATTGGGCCGATTGATCGGTAAGCTTATCGACTCAATGAGAAACAGCCCCCAGTTACTAGGAATTTTCAATCATCATCAGATCACTATACGTCCCCACTGACTGGCTCGGAGCCTACCTTAAGTTAGAAATGTTTAGGCCGTAGTTCACCTGACACAGCGTTGAATTTCTTCGCAGTTATATTTAAGTTGCATCACGATGTTTTCTTCACCCTAAGAACGGCGGATATTGGTACGTGACGGGATTTGAATCCAGGACCTGCGATTACTAGTCAAATGCTTAACCCTTGAGCAAAAGACGCTCTTGATTAAAAAATCCGTGTCGCAGTAGACAGTCTTCATCAGAAAATAGTTTTATATTTTATCAATTGTTAAATACAAAATTACTATTTAACTTTTTAATCAAATATCTTTATTTCACTTGGCTGTGTCGTAAAAACTACAGCGTTATGCAACCGTACAAGACTTAACGTACAAAGATATTAGCTCTCAAGTACGAAGTAAAAACTTAACAAGACTAGAAACTTTTAAAAGCCACAGAGATAACAAAGCTTCCAACAAACGGACTTATCTTTTCTATTTTAAGTTGCTTTACGACTTACATCTTATATTTACAAGAATTTCCATAATTAACTACTGCCTTGTATTAAATTAAAAAGATATTTCTACTCTCTCATGTTTTTGTTGTATGATTTTCTCTGTCGAAAGAAACAAAAACATCTTGCAATTGTTTTAAAGTTGCAATTTGTTTCTACGCGAGTATTTCAAACCTATTGTAATCTTACTAATATTATAAATGCGAAAGTTTAGATGTATGGATGTTTGAAGTTATCTACAGAACAACTATACAAAACTAGATGAAATTTGGCATATAAATAGAACCATAGTTTAGAACAGTCTTTCCCAAAGTGAGCGATAACGCCCCCTTGTGGGCGCTGCAGGTGTCAAGGGTGACGGTAAGAGACCCAGAAAGAAAACCTGGGGGGTGATTTGTAAATTTATTTAGCTAGAAGGCCTCTTAGACAACGACTGCATGAGTTCTCGACTCTCAACAAAAACTTCATCAACTAATATGAATTAAAAGATTGCTTAAACTCTAATATGGGGGCGCTAAAAAATATTTATTCTCAAAGTAGGCAGTAGAGAAAATAAGTTTGGGAGCCACTGATCAAGAAGAATATATAGGCTACTAATTTTGTTTTTATTTAATCCGCGCAGCCGTAGTCGAGGGGGACAGTTAGTATTAAATAAAGAAACAAAAACCTATGAAATAGGGAAGCAATGAACGAAAACATGAATCAATATCACGTCCGAACGAGCAACGACTGCGAACAAAGATAAGCGGATATGTTGTGAAACAATTAACGAATAGTATATAAATACTCCAACGCTTCACAAAACATCTATAAAAATATCCTTATCACTCTTATTCTCTTTGGAAAAAACAGAGACAACAATATTTTTAACATCGCAATTTTGGCAGTGAAAATGTTATAGTTTCCATGCAAAAACAATTTGAAATCAACAAAAGCAAACTCTTTATTCTTACTAATATTATAAATGCGAATATTTGGATGTATGGATGGATGGATGTTTGTTAGTACGTATCTCCACAACGGTACAGCTGATCTCGATGAAATTTGGCACAGATGTAGAACACAGTCTAGAAGAATACATAGGCTACTTAATAAGTTTTTATTTAATTATGTGGAAACGGGTTCGTGTGCAAAAGCTAGTAATATTATAAAGAGGAAAGATTTAATTTGTTTGCATTGAATAGGCTCAGAAAGGACTGAACCGATTTAAAAAAGTTGAAAAGCTACACTATTCCCGGATGACATATTTATTTCTTGATTTTTCTTTAAATTCCGCACGGACGAAGTCGTAGGCAACTGCTAGTATAAAATATCTAGCTTCCAGACTTTCGTTTTAATATATTTATTATATCTACTAAATTCAGGGTAATACGTGACCTAAATAAAACATGTGATTATAAAAATATTTGCATTCACACTTATTTACGAAAGTTATTTTTGCGCGCCATTTCGACTATCAAATTTTAATATAAATATAACGTAAAAATACAGTGACATAAATTAATAAATTTTTTGCAAAGAGTAATGAAATTTATAAAGTTATTTTATGTCATTGAAAAAAAAAACGTTAGTCGAATTATTTTTAATGAAAATCATAATACACTAAATTCATTTTTATTTATTTTTTACATTGAAACTCTTTAGAAGAACTGAAAAGAACACCGGACAGTATCTTACATAAAACTTTAGTTAATGTCAGCGTAACCGGAATGTAGTTATGTAAAATGTGGATTAAGCATTGCTCCTGCAAATACAAGAGTAAACGCTTTGCCAAAATGCAAAGTCAGTGTGTACGAAGCCTTATTTATAGCGCAATGTGTCATTAAACATCGCTGCGAACGTAGCGTCCTCTAACGACCAAAATATACAACTACAAATATTGACTAACTATGATAATGGAAATACGATTCAATCCAAAGAGATTGAAACCGCTTCAAGTATTTCCAAACGGTATATTAATTTTGCATTTGAAAATTAAACTGTCAGACAGTCTTTAAATGGTTAAGTAGATTTCCTATACTACACACTAAGGGTCTCCCTTAACGGATTTAGTGAGGCATTAAATTTTAAGGAATGGCAATAATTTTATGTTCAGGTCACAACTAAGCTACATCTCTTTCAAGTAAAACCCAAATTATTCTGGTTTGACATCTTGTTATCTCTATTTTTTCTTAGAAGAATGAAAGAGACGACAGTATTCCTTTATACAAAAATTTAGTCTGTAGACGGTTTCGGTTACTCAATTCTAGAAAACTTCGGCATTAGACGTGACGTCACGCATGACCTTTATAATTCTGTAACAGATATAGAATGAAGGAAGAATTATATACAAATAAGATTAACCCACGGAAAACAATTCGCTAAATTAATATTGCAGAATATACGAGTACTTACTGCCCGAAGCAATCTCTGCGTGCTTGTCCCTGGTTACATTAATTTAATTTAATGAATGTAGTAATTTATATATCATTTTTCTTAAGAATATCTTTGTTAAACTATGAGTTAAACAATTGTAATTTATGCTGATGTATAGAAAAGTAACTTACGCTATTTTTTATGTTCTGACGAAGTCGTGGATAACAGCTGATTTTTAAATTATCTTCAAAACCCGAACACTTTAATCTAAATTATAGCCTTTTCACTAATTATTAAATTTCGATTCTGTGACCTTTCACATTTGTTCGTAAATTGCCTTCAATTAAGATCTTTTCAAAGTATAAATACTTCAAAAATACGTCTTTGAATAAATATCACAATTTGAGACCAATTCTACGGGTGATTTACATTTTGTATTATTTAAATTATTAAAAACTTGAAGCTTATTTCTACAATCTTATCTTAGTTTTAAAAATATTTTTAAAGCATTAATAATGAAAAAAAAGCCTATAACATAATGTAGAATATAATATAAATTTAATATTAAATCAAAGCGCTTTATGTTTTACCGGAAATATTTACAGACAGCGCCTTACGCTTTGTTGTAGCAATTAGTTTAAATGAGAAATTGTCTCTATTTTCTGTCAGTAGAAATTAAATTGTCGCTATCCGTTTTCAAACGAATATTGTATTGTAATTAAATTACAAGTATTAAACCCAAGCGGTTAAAATAATTATCTACCATGTTGGTAACACGAGACGTACGTAAACCAAAACGTTACGGTGTAATTCTGTATCTTGTACGTAATTAAACCATTCTGTTTCATATGCGTATGTTTTAATACATAACCAATTCATTTAAAAGCTAATGTATTTCGACACATCTAACGAAAAGAGTTACATTTAAAGAGGTCATTTAATAAATGTAAAACTAAACTAAAATATTGATACGTAATGTGACGTGGTCAATGCTTATTAATATTATAATTGTGAATATTTCGATGTATGGACCGATGGATGGATGTTTGTAAGAAGGTATCTCCAAAACGGCTCTATAGATCTCGCTGAAATTATTTTTTTAATTCACTTAATTATTTTTTTTTAATTCTACGCGATCGGATTCACGGGCAACGACTTGTTAAATTAAAAACAAAAAAATAGTCTCCTTTAGGCTACAGATAACTTGAACATACATAATCAATAAATCATAAAAAATCAGGCAAAATATTACAACAAGAAATTATATATCTTTGTATCATTAAAACATATTAAACGTACTGTTTATCAGACTAATTACATAAAATAATTTAGAGCTAAGAATTTCACGTTGCGAAGGAAGCGGAGCTCGAAAGGGGCGACTTAATGAATTGCTACCTAATCAATTTAATTAAATGGTTACTTTGTAACATTATTAATTCTCACAGCAAATATATCTAAGAACTAACTGTCGCCCGCGAGTCCGTCTACGCTGAATTAAAAAAAAACACTTAAGTAGCCTACGTGTTCTTCCAGGCTATGCTGTACATGTATGTCAAATTTCATATACCTTCAATCAAACATCCATCCATCTAAACATTCGCATTTATAATATTAGTAAGATAAAATATTAAAATAATTTCAATTGACTACGCACTAGTCAAGAGTTTGCTTGATAGATATTTGTTATCGAAACTTATTACAGAATAGAATGATACGTCATTTTTTTAACCATATTGCTGCCGTAGTCAAGACTACAAGCGACAAAAATAATCGAACGTCGTCGACTTAAATATGTTACTGGCTGTTAGTTACGCGAAATAAAAACTACTTAAAACAAGAGATATTTCAAGTCGCTTTCGAATAGATGTTAAAAAAAAACGTAGGCATGTAAAGCCCCTGACGATTTAGAGCTAAATTTTGTTATGACATGAAGATTTTTACGTTTGTGCAACGTACACGTAAAGAGCAACATTCTTATAAACATAAAACACTAAAAAGGATGTTAATTGACTAAATAATACAGAACAAAATGACTTTAATAATGTAGAAATTAATAAGTTTCCTTGTCATACTAAAATGCTACAGTATATAATATTGTTAACACGAATAAATACAAAACACACGGGACGAGTCGAGCTGAAGGATTAGTCTTGTCATCTCCGTGCAGCAGCTTAATTTAATATTCTCTAGTTATAAAGTTGTTAGCATTACAAGCTGCTTGTGGGAATTAATTTACAGAGTAGATGTTGGAAATAAAGTGTTTATGTTGGCAACACTAAAGATAATTTCCATCGTATAAGGTTGGCAGTACTGAAGTATACGTATTTGACGCCAAAACCGTTGTAAAGATTTGTTATTGTGTTCTTCAATATAAGTACTTATTTGTCCGCGCTAATAAATTTAATTAATTTAAAAAAAGAAAAATTAATATTAGAAATCTTGTAAAAATTCATTTCAACAGACGTTGTGTCCTCATGTATATTGCTATGTATATATCTTTTACATAAAAATATCCCTTTATTTAACAAAATTTACGCTTCAAACTCAAGTTAAGCATTGTTAGTGAGATGCAGTTAAATAAATCACAGCAAAAGCTGTCCTTATTTAATATTCAGGTCTCGTGACAAGAAGTTATTTCGTTTGTTCGCAAAACTAAAGTAGAGTTTGTCTAGCTGACGCGGTAAGAAATGAAATCTCCCAACTGACAGAGGGCAGTTGAACGTTTTCAAAATAATCATCTTAAAAGTCGTACAAATGGAAAACATCGAACCGAGTGAAAACAAGTGCATATAGTATAGTAATATAGTTTCAAACTATATGTTAATTTATCTAACGGACTCTTCAAATAAGTCGATTAATTAGCATAGTCATAGCTATTTGAAGATTGCCAGAAGTACCCCTTAGTGTAGATTAAGTAATCATTTAACTAGTATAGCTCGACCAGAAATATTACGAATAAATATGAACTAATTGCTTTGCAAAAGGATGTAATAAAGAACCCAATTGAAGCCCGTTAGCCAGGATATATAATCTTTTATTTGCTAGTCATATAAAAATTATCTCTATTTGTGTTATAATATTTTTATTTTTGGGTTTTTGGTTTGGGTTAAGGTGGCAAACGAGCGAGCGGCTACCTGAAATCCCATAAACATACACAATTGCATTTGACTCCTACCTTTAATCGACGGAGGAGAGGATGCACAGAAAAAAAATGTTTTTCCCTTCCATACATCCTCTCATCCGGAAAGTCCACTTCCACTTCCCATCCTTTCCTTATAAGAAAAAGGGTGGGAAGGGAAAGAGGACTAAGTTAGGCCTCCGGGACGCACACTCATCAGACGAAACGCTTGCTTGCTTCCACTTGACGCCTGTCTTCTGTGTGGTCGTGGTATTTCACCGGGCGAGCCGGGCCAATTCGTGCGAAGATGTTAAAGCGGGCTCTACCACTATTCAATACTGCAAACTAACACCAAATAAAATCGAAATTTGATAGAACTATAAAACAAGTTTGTTAATATTGCAGTTTTAAAGTTTTTAAACGAATAAGTTAATCTTTAGTTCCACTACTACAATGTGAAATAATTTCATAAAAATAAGATATAAGAAGTAGTGCACACAAGACTTAACTCACAAAGCTAACACCTCGACAAACATCTCTGAAACTCAACAGAAATGGCGCAACTTCGTATCAAAGTCGCGAATATTTAATAGGACGTACAAAACTTTTGCTCGTGCAAACGCCAGCAAAGATATTGCATAATAGCGCACTGATAACACTGTTAAAGCGGAACTTGTGGCTTTAGTCTTATTTATAACTAAGTTTATATAGATATTCATACTCTCTAAAAAAATACTCTTTTTGCAGTCGCTTTAATAAAGAAATACCGGCGAGATCCATATTAGAACACTGTGAATTTTGAAAACATTGACAACGCCACGACTGCCAGTACTTTGAAAAGAAGCGCCCCTCTGTTAAGTCGGCAACGCATTTTCGGTTCCTCTAAGGTTGCGTCTTATCAAGGAACATGAAGGATCCCAGTGATTGTCCTTATTCATAGGAGACCGTGAAATTGGTGAAAACATTTTAAAATTCGACTCACCATTAATAAAAACCACATCTTACTGAAATAAAAAATTCAAATGTTTAAATGGATGGATGGATGTTTGAAAGTATCTCCAGATAGACTAAACGGATCTCGATGTAATATGGCATACAGATAGAACATAATCTGGAAGAACACATATTTATTAAGTTTGTTTTTTATTTATCGCGTACGGAGTCGCGGGCGACAGCTAGTCGTCTATAAATATAACTCTATAAAAATAAACCGATGATAAAATATAGCTCTAAGCTTTTGTGGTTTTTACTAATATATGATATGATAAAATGCCTAAAAGAGTATTTAGTCTTTTATTAATATACTTTGTTACATTTAAACTTCATAAAGAAGTCATTTTGAACATTAATAAGATCCACAAAACAAACAATAATAGAATATTCTAGAACTGAAGCTTGCGTTCCCCGTCCGCTGCGAGCCGCTTATTTAAGCAGCCAGTTAATCTGTATAATGGCCCTATTCCGCTGTTGCTATCAACGGTACGGTTACTAAATGGCGCAGTTTAGTTTGACTTGATTTACCTTTTGATTTGAAATATAACGTCCCTTATAAGCAAAATAAACTGAAATCATAACATTAATGCACCGTGGAAGTAAACTAGTGTTTATTCCAATCAATTCCAGAACGTTCGGCAATAATAACCGTTAGTTTCTGTCAAAACCTCTGTATAAGACAAATCGTCATCTTCAACACTATCTAAGACAAAACAGAGATGCTTCAATCGGGAATTTTGGTTCCAAAAACCAATATTTTTTTTTATATCATAAGGTGGCAAACGAGCTAGCGGCCACCTGATATCGCTAAAATAGCGAGGTGACCCCTGCCCATAGACATGCGCAATTGCATATGCGTTGAATAAGTGCTAGCTCCATTGACCATTGTATTTTTAATGTTTTTTAAATCATGTTTTACGAAACTAGCTAATTAACATTATAAATGAGTATCTTCGATTAAAACGATTTTAGTCAACATTGAATTATTAAAGTATTAAATTTCAAGAACACTGAAGTGTACGATATAAAATCCGTTAACATCTTAATATAAAGAACTGCAAAATTCACTCTAATAATGAAATAGTTGAATTTAATAAAGATCTGTAAAAGATAGAATGAATAAATTAATTGACAATTCTATAAATTATTCAATGTTCCAAAGCTTCGCAAGCAGCGCTGAGAGGAATCATCGAATATTCCCAGATCACTAATAAATCCATTTCCGTTGATCGGCAACTTTGCAAGATCTATGTTAAATGTTTTATGAACCGATCTATATTGAATTATTCCTGCAGTAGATATTGCTATTGTTTTATGTCCGCTTTTAACCTACTAGTAATCAAGGTGCCAACAAACACGTGAGCACAAAACTTTATCGTTTTAAAACTTGTAATAAACAGTAACATTTGATAGTAATTGCATCTTCGAGTGTATTCCCATTAATCGCAATTTGTGTGTCACTTGGTTTTTCCGCTAGCAAAACCGAAACTATTATAAAACTAGCTGTCGCCTGGGAATCCTCCGGATGGCATTAAAAAAAATAATGAGTAGCCTATGTGTTCTTCTAGACTATGTTCTACATCTTAGCCAAATTTCAGCAAAATCCATACAACTGTCCGGATACCTTCAAACAAAGATCCATCTAAACATTCGCATTTATAATATTAGTAAGTTAATCAATCATCATCTTTAAAGGCCGCCCGTCAATGCATTTGCAATTCCTGTGGTGTTGCTGATGTCCATGGGTGTCGTTGATCACCTCGATGTTACCGACGCTCGTTTGCTCCATTCGCTTAAAAATATCAAAGCTACAGTCAAGTCACAATATGTAAACTTTTATTATTTAGTTTGTCTACTAGCTAACCTCTCGATTGCCGTTAAAATTAAAGTTCAGCTTGTACGATAATTAGGTAATTATCACGCTGGCAGTTTAATCACTCCATAAAATTATATTTTATGAATGGAACAGCTAATTTCGATCGATTAATGCCTTTTGGCTTGAGTAGCGTGACCGTGTACGTTTCAACATTATTTTACGCGATGCGACGTTGATAATGAGGGTGTTTGCGAATTTATTTTAATATTTAGCACCAACAGTTTGTGATGATTAGTGTTGTTAGTTTAATAATCTCTTCCTAAATCGGATACTTAAATAATCAGTTTAATCCTCTTTTATTTTTTTTAATTTGCCTTTTGTAAATTTAAAACATAATAAATATTTCCATCCATAAAAATTGTGTGTTCGATTTTGTAGAACATATGCTGTGAACAACTATAACAAAATCTGTGTAAGTCATAAAACGTATCGTGGCTGCATAGATAAAAATGCAGGCAACCAACAATAATAAAACTACCATAATTTCATATAATTTGCTAATTTTGAAATCGACTTGTTTCAACGTTAAGATCTGTTATACCCGCGTACATCATCTTAAAGAAATGTTTGAATAATAATAGAATTATTTGAACGCTTTCTACCTATTATTTTCCATTATAAAATTCAATTAAATCTTTAAACGTCAAAACTTGCTGTATAACAATTTTACGTATAAATATTTAATCTCTACGAATGGATGAATTTCAACAGACATGAAATTCATACGATACATATTGTTTGAAGAGCAAACTCTATTGAATAGGACACAAGTCAGAGACATTGAAGATTGTCTGGGAAGTCTGTTGTCAATAGTACAAATGGATGAGATACGACGCTTGTAGCGAATGTTTGAACTAAGTCTAAATGCTTTGTACATCATACGTAAATTCACAAGAGTGTAAACTAAATACGATAGAGACGAAAGGAATAGTAGTAATAGTGTGTTATTAACATTAAACTCTTGAAATTTATGAATTTATATAACCCACCTTTTATTTAAATTTGCCGTAATCAGTTAATTATCTTGAACAATCTTTAATCTAATAACGGACACGTATGAGATGAGAAAGGGGAATAAAATTTATAAACTATTATATTTATCGTCCGGTGGTGGTAACGACTAGTTTCAAACCCATCGGGGGCCCTTCATCAGTGTGGGAATTGATTTATTTCGAGGATGCGGCCCGTCGCTCCCTGCGCGCCTGAGCTCTTAGGGCTCGCCTCGTGTGTGCGGGGGCGCAGCGTGGGCCGGCGTCGTCGACGATGTTGATACGAAAGCGTCGGTGGTGTTGTTGTTCAAGTTTCGCAATAAAATTATTTATAATAAATCAAATAAGAACGCAATTAAAAAGTAAGTTCTGTATATTCCAGATTCTAAACCAATATCACAAATTAATTAACAAATCCATAGTTTAAATAACCTCTCAACGATTTATTCACGACCCAAATATGATAGCAAATTAACCATAATGGCGGCGACGATTTCGCATGTGATTACAATTATCGAGCGATTTAATATTTGACGTGAAATTAACAGAGACTAACAAATTACAAAGTCTATTTTCATTATCATGGCTTAATCACAGTTCTAGCAACATAGTATGATAAATTGGTACGTTTTAATTGTTCCATTTCGGATGATAGTAACAGTTATTTCCATCTAATATTTTTTTTACGAATGGTTGGTTCCTGAGACCAACATATCAGTATAAATATCGACATCCCTGTTTGGCAAAACAGAGATTACAATATGCTTTTAACGGAGATTTGGATCTCAGAAACCTATGGTTCATGAGTTCTTATAACACTCACGTAGGGTCAACGTAACAGTTTTGTCCTCCTGACCTTTCTACTATCCTTATCACAAACAAAAAACTAAAGAGGAATTTCCAATGTAATATATAAATGCATATATTTGTAAACACACTGAAGAATAGTAGCAATAAAAGTGCGCACTCATCGCCTGAGATGAAAGTCAAAAATTGTTACACGCAGAAAGGGAGAAAATCCATTTATCTTTCGTTCATAACGATGACGCATATAATGGGAAATTATCCATTTTCTGTGCGTCTCATCCTCCGTCGATTAAAGGTAGGCAAAGCATCTGCAATTGCGACTGTTGATTGACAGCGATCGTTTCGCTATTTCGTCATATACAAATGGCCGCATAAAATGGTGAACGACACCATTTTATGGCATAAAAAAAGTTCGACATGTCACCACCGCTATAAAGCTTTGCAAACCTTAAGTGGCGATGGGCCGGCCACATTGCCCGCAGAACGGACGGCGGATGGGGCCGAAAAGTCCTAATGAGGCGGCTGCGGACGGGTCGACGTAGCGTAGGTAGGCCTCCCGCATGATGCACCGATGACCTGATCAAGGTTGCGGGAGTGCATTGGATCGGGCATTGTGGCAATTGATGGGGAGGCCTACGTTCAGCAGTGGATCAATTTACGTTGATTATGATGATGACGAATAATAATAATGTCTGTCAATTTATGATCTCTTAATTTCAAATTTATCGAAAATCACAAACTTCAACTTTATGTTAAAAGCTTTTGAAAACTTTATTCATTTATAAATACAATAATAAAGAAATAGAAACGGTCGTTTACAACTTTAAAAGCTCTCGAGAAAAGTTTTTCGCCGGATCAATGCCTTGATAAAAATACTGTAATAATACTATTTTATATCATTAGGAATAGACTTGAATATATCAAGTATTTCTTAGTATTATGCATATAAATTTATAAGTTATATATTTAAAAATATTCAAGTGTTTTAATTAAGTGTAAAATAGAACGAATTAATAGGTCTGAATTGTAAAATGGAGTAAGGGCATAAACCAACTAAACGGTCAGACCTGGACAAACTAGAGTCTACAAGACCGCCATATTTTCTCACTTATAGTGGTTTCCCTCTTATCCAGGTTCAACTGTAAGTTACCAATAATTAAAAAATTACAAAGAGGAAAACTGTAATGTATTACATAAATACTGTACGTCTCCGTAGCATGGAATTTTACTTGTGATATCAATAAAAAGGCAAACGAAATCGTACGGAACAACTAGTTTGGAATTATTAGCAAAAAAGTGTACAAAATTCACTTGACAGACGATACCAACCATTAAACCTTACCTCAGGGACGTTGGGAAAATGATTTTTTTTTCTTTTAGTAAAGTTACAGAAAAGCGGAACAACTTGAAGTAGAAAGCTGGTACAATTGAACAAGTTTTCCTTTTCCTTGCAAAGTTCTTTTGTAACAAAGTTCAATATTCCTATTCATAACTTATCACCTTTTTATTTAAAGAGTAATAATTACGCGACTACTTGAAATAGACACGATTAATGCAGAAAGAATTCTAAGTTTTTTTTTTTTTAATTTATTATACAAAAACTTCACATAAGATATTAAACGTCGGTTAGACAGTAGTACTAAAAACCCACAGGGTTTAGGTGTACTTACTGGTCGCTTATTAATTTATAAGATCAGCAAATTAACAAATACGTTATTAACCATTTCACAATTATATAATATATAAACAAAAAGACAGAGATTAAACGGGTTTTTTCAGACTATAGTAGAAAGACAAAAAAAAAAGTGAAAGCATTGATTCAATCTGGTCACCTATTTAGACATAAACTGCATTAAACTTATATATAAACGCGGCTAAACACTCACTTATTTCGTCCGGTGGCGGCACCGACTAGTTTCGAGCCCATCGGGGGCCGCGTCCGCGAAATAATACCTAGTACCACTCATCCTGATGTGGGGCTCCCGATGGGCTCGAAACTAGTCGGTGCCGCCACCGGACGAATATACGTGAGTGTTTAACCGTGTTTATATATCAGTTTAGTATAATGTGTCACGAAAGTTTGAATAATTTAATAAAATGTATTCTTCAGATTTAAATTGTGCTTATTCTCACATAGCCCTCTATGTGTTTGAAATTGATGTATTCAAATCAGATTGGATGGTGTGAATTACTAGATTTTTTCTTATCATCATAATAATCCCAAGGCCTTATTCAGCACGCGCCAGATTTTTCATCTGACTTTTGTATTTTAGATCGATCTTCAGCCGTAATTTCTTTCAATACACCACGCAGTCCATCCATGTTTTTCTAGTTTTAATTTTGTCTATGATAAATGTACTACGTCTGCATCATCATCTTGTTAGGTATATCTTACTAAACTTGCATATTACCAATATTATAAATGCGAATGTTTGGATAGATGGATGGATGTTTGTTAAAAGGTATCTCCAGAACGATTGCATGGATCTCGCTGAAATTTGGTAAAGATGCATAGCATAGTCTGGTAGGGAAGGACATAGACTACTAAAGATTTTTTTAATCCGCGCGAACGGAGTCGCGTGCGACAGCTTATACTATAAATAAAAATCAGATGTCAGCGACGAATGGAAACATGTCGCGATAAATGTTCATTATAGGCTGCAGAGGCCAGCGCAGTGTTGTTGGGGCAATAGTTCACTTGATTTTGGCAGAGTTCGCGCGCACAATAATTTTCAATGCATCGTATTACGCGTTTCTATTTTATAGCTAAAGTTTACGTTCGCATTTCAATTTGTAAACACGTTAGTGCTGCAATTATACGAAATGCTAAAACGAAAAACTGTCATAACCAGTTTGCTACAGTAATTAAATATGAAACTGTAAAACTTTTTAAATAGAGTACGGTATGCTTATGCTCAAATGAAAACTCAATTTACACACTTTATTTATATTAACATTAATAAAATATGTTATGCATTCAGTATGTACTCAAATTATTACGAACAGTGGTAAGGAAGACGACGATAAAAAAATTATTAATTGTCTCGACTTGTCCCATACAACATAAATTTTGTCAAAGTTTTTTAACGAGTTTGTAGCTTAAGGAAATTTTACCATGCATACAACTGCGAAGTCTCTAATTTTCCGCGAAAATACTTATCTATGACAACATACACTTGTAATGTAACTGGCTGTCACCCGCGACTCCGTCCGTGCGGATCTAAAAAATTAATTAGTAGCCTATGTGTTCTTCCGGACTATGTTCTATATCTGTACCATATTCCATGGAGATCCATGCAGCCGTTCTGGAGATACCTTCTAACAAACATTCATCTAAACTTTCGCTTACAATATTAGGAAGTTAGCTAAAGTTTAAATATTATACTTGACACATTGGTATATTTGCAGTCGCACGTCGTTGTACACTCGATCGCACCGAGTGCACTGACGGAAGTATACACAATGCAATACGGAACTTTGTGTTTGTGCTCAATTTGTGCATTGAATAAATATTTTGTGTTAAATAAATAACACCAATGTGATAAATGCCGTATATTTAAACTAGCTTTCGCCCGCCATTTTCTACATCTATGCTACATTTCAGCGGGATCCATACAGCCATTCTAGGGATACCTTTTTACTAACATCCATCCGTCCAAACATTCGTATTTATAATAATAGTAAAAAGTTTTAGCCATTATTAGTTAGAATCCTTTGGCGCGAATGACGTGCGTTCGTTACAAAGTCCAGTGTCAACATGAATAGTGAGGGGACACGAAAGTCGACATTTTAGTAAGACTAGTGCTGGGTCAATACACTGCCACGTTTTCGGTTTTTCTTCCTAACAAAAGTAAGATGCGTAGGTACGTAAAACGAACTCTATAAGGACTTTTTTTTAACCCTTTTTAAGGAAATTACGCCAAAGGACGAACGACACAGATAAAGCGAAGAAATGTACAAAGCCATTTAAATTAAAAATAAAATAGCATTGTTCAAATTTCGAACAATAGACGTTCTAGTACCAACTGATCACTATTTGAATTTCTAAAATGCAATTTTATAAAGTATATAAGTCCAGTATCGATTGAAAAGTTAAACATGAATTTAAAGTCCCGCTGGAGTGAAATATCGCGACATCCATTATACGGGAATGTTTGCCCGGGAACTGGGAGTAAAAAAGTTTAAAAAGTTGGAAGAGACTTTATGATATTTTCCCTCGTTCATAAGTTTGACGTTCCGCTGATTTCGAACTAAACGACCCCTGTCGTCAGGTGGAGACTATTATTTGTTTTTTTTTAATATTTAATATCAAAAGCGTGGGATTATTTCAACGTGTACGTTTTTACTAAAGTTTTTCAATCTCATCATCATATATAAATATTTTGTCAATTAAGTTAAACTTTATATTACTTTACATAAATTTATATCAAAACTGTTAAAAATTATAATCGAACTAAAAATTTATATTTCATATCCCGACTAAAATAGACCTGACGTATTCTAAACATATTTCAGGAAAAATGAACAGGAAAATATTATCTTAAAAGTAAAAAAAAATGTACAAAACCTTTATGTGCTACGTAAGGTAATAAAATCGAGCATTAATGACCCGTACCGTCATAACCGTTGAGTTTAAGTTAAACTTGTGTTTCCACTGCCGAAACATACGTTGAAAAACATATTGCCATCTCTATATTTCCAAAAGAATCAAAGGGATAACAATATGTTTTTATAAAAATGTTTCGGCATTGTCACAGGAAAAGCAATCAAATTGTAATGCAATGAAAACGCCATCACAATTCACAATCTGACAGATTACGGGTAAAATGTCAGCGTGAACAAAGCGCGCGATGTACAAACTCGATTAACTTACGAAGAGAACTTCTCAGCTGTCAAGAGAGGTAATCAATTTAGCATGAGCAGGGTCTATATACTTTCCTGGTTAATCCTCTTTACAACAAACGTGATGTACATTCGTTTACTGATTCGTTGTCGAGTCCGTATACAACTTGGCATCCAATGTTATTTGTTAACTGAAGACACAAACTCTTCGCGTCTTTAAAACTTTGCCGTATTTTTGTGCCGCGCAAAAATAAGCCTTGATGAAATATCAAAGACCACGTAATGTTACGTTAATTAGAAAACTGTTTAGTAATTGATCAAAAAACAAGAATATGAATCAAATGACATCTAAATTTTTAAAATCATAGGCACGATGGAATGAAATACAATCATTTTTGGCGTCAGGAGCAAATATTTACAAGTCCTATAGCGTCTGGGTTAGGTGGCATTTAAATCGTCTCGGTGATCATGCTCGAATGCAAAAATGAGGGGTCCTGGACCTCCGTGGAACGCAAAACTCTCAATATGGTTCCACAGTGCTACCGCAAATAGGTCCACGCAACGTCACCGTCTTCTCGGAATACAACCATACATTTTAATGTATGGTATTAATTAACTATAAAGTTACATACATACGAACCCTCCTGTCAGTCAAGCAAAAAAAAACAATTCACGCAAAAAATATTTTAAAAAGCATAACATAAAATCGTTTATAATTTTGCTTCCGCGTCATGACAGGAAAAGTCGAAAACCTGTTAACCAATTCAAGTCACGTTTACCTTCTGTAGGATTAAAATGTTTAGTTCACTTCCCCAACACTCCTTATTATAATATTTTTCATGTCTGTAAATGATTGACGTAATATTGCGCGTCTTGCGGAAAATTATCTTTATGTACCTATTCATGAAATGGAACGCAGTGTATCTTGATTTTTTTTTTTAATTTTATGACCTGGTAACATAGACATTTAGGTCATATCTTATTTGAGTGTATCTTGACTAGACCTTGTAATCAAAGAGTGCTTACCCAAGTTCAGAGAGTAAGGTTTCTAGAGATATCTGCCTTATTTAGTTTTGACTAATCTTGCTAATATTATAAATACGAAAGTATACATGGATGGATGGATCTTTGTTAGAAGGTATCTTCGGAACGATTCAACGGATCTTTATAAAATTAAGCACAGCTGTAGAATATAGTCTCGAAGAACATATAGATTACGTATTAAGTCTTATTTATATCGCGTGGACGGGCGACTTCTACTTACTTTATAAATAACTCCCTAACGAGTGGAAAGTTACTAAGGAACAAAAAAAATCTTGCTACAGTCCGATTAAAACGTTAGGTAGAGAGAAGGTAATGAGATTAGCCCGCGGGGACACAAATTCGCAAGCCTCGTAATAACTTGCAAATTATTTCTGCCATTTTAATTGCTCTTATTTGTTCCAGGGACCTTTTATTTTGTACTCTTTCTAATAACTGGCTTATTACTAAGTACTTTTTGTTTTGCCTTCCTTTGTTAAAGGAATTTGAAATTGTATTTAAATTTCACTTATATTTTACAACGAATCAGTATGTACACAACGAAAGCTCCTAATCAGTCTATTGAAAGCAAGTATTCCAACTTTTTTACTGCTTGTGGATACCATTTTTGTTCCCTTTTGCTCTGCTCGTATTAAAAGCTGTAGAGTCAGCTGAACCGAACAGCTAGCGCCATCTAGTACTATGAAAACATATGTTAGAAACATCTTTACTGTTTTAGGGACAAATATAACGGTCAAAATGAATGAAAGCGAATGTAACTAGCTTAAAATTCTCTTGAATTACTGACCCCATGTAGCATAAATTAATTGTCTCTGATCATTCTTGTAATTTGACTTGTTCATTCTTCTGGTCTATATATTTTAATAATTTGTAGGTATTGTCTTTATACCATGTTTCGGTTAAATATTTGGAATTTGAATATGGTAGGTTGAGTGCCATCTAGAGTTTCATCAGAAAAGTATAAGGTGTCTTTGTTGCCATATCTACACTAGGAATAAATTGTCTCGAATAATATATCAAAAAAAAGCAAAAAGTTTACATTCGCATATCCTCCACAACGAATGTTCTAAAAAGAAAAAAATAATAGTTTTAATGTTATATAGCACTAACGTTACTTTGAAAGTAATACGCCGTGAAATGTTATTGAACAATATCTGCATCAATAAAAACCAATAGTAATTTCTGAAAGATTTAATCAATTAAAGAATTAATTGTTCGCATAATAATAAATAACTAGAATTTGTTTGTAACGATCCACATCCCTACCCTAATAGGTTAACACATTGATGAAATAATTTGCTTTGTCCTTCCGGGAACCATATCCCTTTATGCATTTAAATTAACTCAATTCACTTATAATTCATTCTCTCTCAAACGTGCTGTTGTTTATTATAGTCAGAATCAATTCAACAAGTGATTTGTTTATAACGTCTTTATTTAATTTATAATTTTTGTAAATGGCAATTTCAATAAAGTGAGACATCGCCCTGCTAAAACGGTGTCATGGCGGTTTGACTTGGTTAAAGGTTTTTTTGCAATAACTTACTAGTTAATGTGCTTCTTAGCGATTTGATATTTGATTTAAGTGAATAAAATCACGTGTAACTAAATAGTTAATAATGCGTGAATATAAAATAGTTGTGTTGGGCAGTGGAGGCGTGGGAAAGTCCGCCCTGACAGTACAATTCGTACAAGGCATCTTTGTGGAGAAATACGACCCAACCATAGAGGACAGCTATCGGAAACAAGTGGAAGTGGATGGGCAACAATGCATGCTGGAGATCCTCGATACGGCCGGCACGGAGCAATTCACCGCAATGAGAGATCTATATATGAAAAATGGACAAGGTTTCGTATTAGTGTACTCCATCACAGCACAGTCGACGTTTAACGATTTGCAGGATCTCCGGGAGCAAATCCTGCGGGTGAAAGACAAAGACGATGTGCCAATGGTTCTGGTGGGCAACAAGTGCGACCTGGAAGCGGAGCGCGTGGTGGGCAAGCAGCAGGGGTCCAACCTGGCCAACCACTTCAACTGCGCCTTCATGGAAACCTCCGCCAAGGCCAAAGTCAATGTAAACGATGTGTTCTACGACCTGGTCAGACAGATCAACAAGAAGTCGCCTAAAGAAGACAAGAAACCACAAAAAAAGCCTATCAAATGTATCTTCATGTAACTGAGGAAGACCATGTTGCGTCTAGGTATAGAATATTTAATAATTTGAAAGACTTCTCGTACCCGGATTTGGCTGTCGGTTCCAAAAGTTAACTAAATCGGGTGAGCATTGTTGCTTGTCAAATATCTAGCATTTGGAGGATGCGCATATGTTGAGCTCCATGTTCCAGCGCTGCGGCGCAGGTGGAAGATGCACAGGCATCATGGGTCCGCATTTATTCCTATTCTCAAAAAAATATAATATCATTGGTGCATTAATTTGGTTTTTATTTCGAGAATAGACTCATTGTCTCTGTGCATCATTCACTATAAAAGAATTCCAATTGTATTGTGTGGATGGCATCGGGTTCAGAAGTTCACAGCTAATAAATTATCCAGCATTTGGACTTTACGATGTTAAGTATACTATGTGAGAACCCTCCGTTCTGTTATCATTTCAAGAATTATAATACAAGAATATATACATTACTTTCAATTCAAGATAGTTAATAACTGCTGTTTATAGTGTATTTAGGTATATAAGTTTTGTTTCAAAGGGCAATGTTGAATGCAGACAGCTTCTTGTCAATTAGGTTAAACAGGAAAACATACACTTAAATTACTATATGATTTATCACATTGCACACAGCTGAATAAGAGTACCTAATAACTTTGTGAAATGTAGTTAATAGTAGTTAGCCACCTTTTACATTATAGTGATTGTAAATAGTGCTCAAATTATCCATTTATTGTAAATTATCTCCTAAAATTTTAAACAATGCCTTTGTTTGTAATTCATATGTTAAAAGTATTAGCATTTTATGAACAGGTTCATACAAGTAACATTACAAACAAGATGAGTTTTTTTGCACTCATTTCTGCATTCCTTTGTGTTCAGTTTACAAAATGAGTTGTATAAAGTCAAGTGCCTTTCCACAGACATGTGTATACTGCACATGTTTGTATAGATTTGTTATGTGTCAATTGTTTTGCTTTATAGGTTATCTTTGGACCAGCATTGTTATAAATTTTAGCAACATCCTTATTTGTATGCTTTTAAACATAGTCCTGCTGTCTGCATTTAACAAGCCACTAGGTAATTGTAATATTTTCAAACTTCTGAACTGTTAGTATGAGAGATGATAGTGCTGGTTCTGGTAGGCCTGAACCATTGTATAATGTTTAAATAAGTAAGAATACATTAAATTTTTCAGATATATTATTGTCTTGTTATATAATTCAAATGTATCGAAGTTGGTACTAGTATACCGCTTAGATTTCGGTAAGTTTGAACAAATATTAGTGAGCCTTAGGTGAGTGCACCCACCCAGTGTAGTGTCTCCGTTGCCCAGTGGCTCGCCTCGGATTGTACACTGTGCCACACAGACTCTTAACCCCTAAGTATTAATGAAAAATCTAAAAAAAATTATCGTTATTGTAAATGGATTAAAGTTTTATGATTACTGGCTCATTTTTAATGTAAATTTACATCAAATGTTTTGCTGCTATGGATAATTTGTTAAATGAAAAAAATAATTATAAATATAAATGTTCCGATATTGTTATGGGATTAGATGTTTCCTCCGTATTGATTTCTGTTAACTTGTAAGATCGCTGCACAAGGATATTGGTAGTAACTTGATCTGAGTTCGATTATATTTTTTATATATATCAAACAAATTAAGAACTCTTGTATATTTTTATCTTTTCAATCAATAATCGACTTGTACAATAACTATTTTTTCTTCTTTTTTTTTGCAAATTTATCAATAAAACCAATTTAAATATTTATGTTTTGTGTTGAATTTTCCTCGCGTATATTTTGCGTTTGGAGGTGCGAGCGTGTCGGTTGCACTACGGCGCGGTATCGCAATGAGTCAGCTCGCCCTGTACCCGCCGCACACCGCCAAGCCATCCTCCAATTGAGTCGGAATTTTAATGGAATTAATTTAATTGAAACAATCACTACCCCACTACTATAATTTTATTGACTTTACGGTGTACAAAAGTTTCATAAAACGTGTTCACAAATACTAAAACTAAATTACATATAAGGATACAAATAATGGCAGTGTACGTGGCGGGCGTATGTCTATATTCTAGTAACATAAGAATTGACACAGTCCAATGACAATATGAACACAATACGCCGTATAAAAGCGATCTAAAGTATTGCAAACGAAATGTTATAACTACGCAAAATTTCTCAAATTGTTCGCTTGCCCGTAATGTGAAACAAGGTCTCGTACATAGATCGAGCTCACTACGGGACGCGTTAACAACGAAACATATTAATTAACATAAATTTAATGAATTACATTGAAAGCTCGTGGGAGGCGTTATCTACATACAATTCATTATATAAAAAATGTTAGAACACATTCCCAAGGCACAGATGTTTTGGTTACATTTACAATGAATTATTTTGTTTGAAACTATTCATTATTGACACAATATTTCTTGATAAACATAGACAAAATTACGATAAGTTATCCACACATTAGCTTATGACATTTCGGTGCAGGAAATTGATATCTATTTGGTATATTAATAGTTTCGAGCATGTTTGTATGTACTCAATATGAAGATTTATGTCTGGTTAACAAACTCTGTATGAAGTTTATAGATTTTTCATATCAAATTTAAAAATACGTCTTACGGAATATTCTCAGATGTTATACTTTTAATAACAAAAACCAGATGAATTACAAAGAGAATTCTATTCATATGACTCATTTAATTTACTTAATGCATGTAGGAGCTAAACCAACACAATCCTTTTTTTTCAAAGTAATATATATTTGCCTAAAATAAAAAAAAAGTTTGGTTGTGCTTCAACATGCTTTAAAATCTGAGTAAATATTTACGACCTCTTTTCTAGAATCTTTTAATGAAGTGTCCGTTATTTACGTTAATTGTGTTAAAATGTTATTGGGGAAAATTCCATTGGAATATGTTTTCCTCAACGTATTTAAATACTACGTAATTAAGTGTACAACAGTTTTACCTACGTTAAGACAGTGCCTTACAAAGTATAAATAATAACTTCAATAATACTACACGAATAAAATATTTATGACTAGTTGTGACTAGAATAGGACAGAGTTCTTGTATTGACTAGTTTAGAAAATTACTACAATTCAGTTAAATAAACCTAAAAATCTTTAATAAAGTTCTCGATTTGGTCCCGAGAAAGTTTATGTTATGATGTTATTAATGGATCAGGATATATCTGAATTTATGTCTAGATAACCTTGTCAATTATGTCTTCACTTGTTACCAGTAAGATTAAATTTATCAAATTATGATGATTCTAATCGTTTTTATCAAAATAATCATCAAACATAAAATAGACAGATGTATAAAACAAATACGCTTAAAATATTTAACTTTAAATATCCAAGTTTTATAGGTCAAGTATTTAAGTTGAAAACTGCGTATTTAGTATGTGACACATATTTTCAAGGCCAATAAAACGAAGTAAATAAGTATTTAAGGCGACTTTGCAGTACGATGAATTGATGATTGAACGAATACTCGTAGTTTTACGGTTGACTAAACAAGCTACCATGGAATTACATGATATCAATTTTGACTATGAATTACTGGAACACATACGAATCGTATTGATAAAAATACGTAGGTTAGTTTCATTTGAATATAAAATATTTTTAGTACTAGAAACACTATCATGTGTTTTCTGGAAGTAGAATAGAAACGATTGTTTCGTTTTCTGATTAGAGAATTGTGCTGTTTTGTGCACAATAGAAGAAAGACAAGTGATAATATTGTGCTTAACAATAAACAATAGTTCATTTTTATGTAAATAGAAAATACAGTACACATAAATAGAATATTTTATATTTATTTTTTGGATCGTAGATTAAAAATATCTTCGAATTTTTGAAAAATATTCGATCTTAATATTTAAAAAGACATTATTTTCCGCATTTCTTTCGTTGCGATATTAATTTAAATACAGATTACATAAATCAATTTTAAAAACTCGTCTAAATGACGTATTTATTCGGGAAAATAGCTGTATTTTTGCATCGAAAAATATTTTCTCACTAGTGTGTTATATTTAGAAGCCATGACAAAACTTTTCATTATTCTTTTATCTATCTTGAATAGAATCTCAAGTGTGAATGCATAAGAGTCTGTGAGAAGAAATAAAGCCTTATATGTAGAATTAAAAAATATAAGTTGAGTCACAAAGCGAGACCTTGCATCGTTGATAAGTACGAGCGTGAAAACCTACCTTTATATGTATGTTTTAAAATTTAATATATGCGAAGGCCGGTGATACGAACTTGAAGTGGCGCTGTAATTAGGTCACATCTGTATCAAGTGATACTTTCTTGTAAGGTTAATGAACTTGCTCGGCTTAATCTTGAAAGTATTTTTTCGGAATAATAAAATTGAGTTTTAGTAAGAAAGATAAACCTAACTGTAATGAACCGAATCGTGCTAAGGACCAACGAAATTTGCTTTCAAACAATAACTTTAGCTCTTTTTTTTTGGTTTAACTAGATGAGTTTCTATACATTGATGTTAGGAATGTATGGATGTAGAAAGATATCAAGTTCATTCCAAATACAAAATATTTGCCAACCTCTTTGTTACGTGATAATAACTATATCCAACACATCTAAGATCTAGA
Organism: Papilio xuthus; assembly: GCF_000836235.2. Classification (NCBI taxonomy): domain Eukaryota; kingdom Metazoa; phylum Arthropoda; class Insecta; order Lepidoptera; family Papilionidae; genus Papilio; species Papilio xuthus. The sequence continues at coordinate 6,261,057 of NW_013531726.1, read as the reverse complement.
CATTAACGTCAGAGTTGACTCATGTTTAGCGAAAAAAAATGACTTCCTTTGTACTTCCGGCTGTTCTGACCTCAGTGGTATGAGTCAGCGCCGACTCAGGACGAATTGTGACGCCGTCTTCACACGATTGTAATCTAAATCATATGAGGACGTATGTATAGCATACCGGTTTATGACAAAATGTGGCATTTGCTTTAGCAAAAGTAGCATTGTATTCATTTGAATTGCATTATGTACTTTATCCTTATAGAACAGAGTTGATATTTCAATAACATAATTTGTAGTCAATGGAATAAAGATCAGATTGTGCGTTACGATTTTTTTTAATTTTTTGAATAATGTTAAATAAAAATTAAAAATTGATCGTTATAAAGGTTGCTTGAAAAGAAACCCACGATAAAACTATTAAGTTGAGCCGATTTTGAGTAATTTAAGGTAAAAAAATACACGTTATTTTGATATGTACACAAATTCACTGTAATACATCGTATATCATTTACCGTGGGTTTCCGAGACCAAAATCCGTTTACAACTGAATTTAATGGAACGGATGATTTTGGTGTCAGAAACCCACGGTTAGTGAAGTAGACAGTCATTGAGTTGCAGATAATGACAACAATTAAGGTCGTGTGACTTACAAAGGTTACGAGATAATTGCACATCGCGGTATCCATTTACTATGTATATATATGTATGTATTACATCCAATGTATGGATAATGATACTAAAATTAATATCGTCAAGTTACGTCATTCGTTAAGGCCGATGACCAAAATCGACTTATTTTGAGCCTTGATCCGAAAGTGGGCGAACATGATAAGAGGGCGTTGTAGTGACCTAATATAGAAAAGGTCGGGTCTACTTATAAATTGCATATGCAGTAACTATGGATAGAGAGAACAGAAAGTTTTTTAATAGGGTACTGGAATCAGTACCGTTTATTTACCGAGAACGTGACTAAGAAATAATTAGAAGTTAAACTAATCATGTACCTCACATTACTCACAAGTTTAATTATGGAGGCACGTGGATTGCGTAAGAAATAATATTCAGCGAATACTATACGCTTAAAATAAAACATTGTACCAAAAGTTGAAAATTCAAAAAAACAAACTATTGTAGAAGATATTCAAAACAAATTCGGAAATTGATTTAGGGAAAAAAACCTAAAAAAAATGTCCGACAAAAATTTAATTAATCCATATTAACGCCTTTATAGATTTACTACAATAATGATCTTAATCGAATATGCATAATTAAAATTATGACTCAAGAGTTTCAACCAAAAGTCACTGTCAAAGTTCTCATCGTTCATCCTTAACAGACTAACTAAAATATTTTTACATACGATGTAATGACCCCAACAATCTATTGCACTTTACATTTACCTAAGTAAGTATAGAGTATATCAGTAAGAATGCGGGCTTCAACAGTTTTATTACATCGCCATGTGTGTGAGGGACCGGTCGGCGCGCGCCCCGCACATCTGCCCACTGACGTCACGGCCGACGTGAGGACACACTACACCGAACAGTAACAAATTCATGACAAGACGGTGGAAACACGATTTCAAATTTGAAAATAAACTCATAATCTAAAAGAAATAACCAAAGAGTATGTAATAACTTCGTATTAAGAGTCGGGAAGAACATTTTTAAATAGCCTAAAATTTGTACTCCTTCATTGTAAGTAAAATAAATAATTCGAAATTAAAAAAAAAACAATTACTAACTACATTAAATGTATGAAACTGATATAATTTGACATCACATCATTCAAAAATAGGTTGAAATCAGTGTTTGTCGAGAGGGTATACATACGAAGATTTTTTTCAATTATTTTTTTTTGTAAATCGCTCTTTGTACCTTTAATTTAAACAATACCAATTAATATTGTATTGTAACAGAGTAGTGTGTGTCCGCCCTAACCCGGACTCATTGCGTTGATCTAGCGAGGCATTATCACATCATATTTACATGGTGCGTCAATTTTTTGATAACGACGATAGATTTTTTTATATATTTACCGATTTTAGTACATTCACCTTCCGGTATACGGAATTTGCAACATCACTACCAAATATAAACAGTTTTAATGACGTCTGATAATTGAAAAGTGAGTTCCCACTGCTGAAACAAAAATAAAGACGGAGGCCTAATTTTTATCATCTTCCCTTCCCTCTCTTATAAGCATAGGAAGTAGATTTGACAGAGGAGGGGACGTATTTGGAGGGGAAATATTGTCTATCTGTGCGTCCCCTGCGTCAATTAAAGGTGGGCAAAGTTTGCTTCTTTATTTCAGCGAATTTAGCTAGCCTTTGCTCATTTGCCATCTTATAATATAACAAAAATAGTGATTTTAATTTTTTCAAAGGGAATGGGATACAAAAATGAGTGTAAATTAATGACCATCAAGTTAAATATATCTGTTTTCCTGTTAATGTGGTTAAAATCACTCCAACTTCATTTAATTTAATGTACAACTCTCCTTGTTTTACACGTATGAATGAATCGTAATAAATATAAAAAATAATCTTATCGTTGGTTTCTGACATCAAAATCTCTGTATAAAACATTTTTAAACGAATATTTCGGTCTCGTAAACCCACGGTTACTAATTTCGTGATTAATTGGTAACGTAATTTTATATCAACATTTTAGATTATTTTTTTTAATAAATTTGTACGTTTGAACAAAAACTCTGTTTAAACATTCTGTCCAAAACAATAATAAAACCAAAATTACTCTAAGATTTATAACAACGCCATCTTTTTGAAAAAAAAAACATAAAATAAAACTTTTTGTATCAGTGTTTCTTCAATTTTCGTTATTAAACGCCAGGGATACGTTCTATGACGTACATTGAACCGCAATTAAATACATGTAGGTACATGTTTGTGACGTCATCAGTCACGTGACCACGTTGACGTCATCAATATGAACGTATTATCGTGGTTACTTTGAGGAGTCATAGCTATCGTTGAGAGGCGGCAGGCTGTGTGTCAGCGTGTTGTCCAGCTTCCTTGCTTCGTGTTCCAGTGTGTACGCATCTAAAGCAGGGTCCTGGAACAAGATAACGTGACGTAATGGATCACGTATTTGACATCAAGCAAACCTCAATAGTCCTTAAAAGATGTTAAGTCTCTATTAGAGATGCTTTATTAACGTTGTAAAATCATAGTATTTGAATATTATATAGAGCGAGATATGGAACGTCGGTGGCTCAATGGTCAAGCAGTTGACTTGCAATCTGCAGGTCCTGGGTTCGAATCCCGCCATGTACCAATGTGTTTTTCGATTTCCGATTTACATTTGTACATATACGACGTTCTTACGATGAAGGAAAACATCGTGATGCAACCTGCACATATCTGAGAATTTCAAAGAAAAGTGTGAAGTTAATCAACACGCAGTTGGCCAGCGTGGTTGACTATGGCCTAATCACCCTTAACTTAGGGTAGGCTCCGAGCCCCTCAGTGGGGACATACAGTGAGCTGATGATGATGATGATTATATAGAAGTAAATACATTATACATAATATTTTCCAACACATTCTGTAACTATAACTAACGCACTCAGAGTCTCCCTTAGTGATTACGTTGGTAGGATTAACAATTTAGTATATAACATAATTTTTATATGGTAACATTTTTTGGTTTATTATAAGTCTAGCAACACTGTATTATTATTTTTATAGTGAATTGTGAATATACGCAATTTATACAAAACTCCGGGGTTTTGCCTACAAAGTGATAGACTAACTAACTATGGGTTTCTGAGATTAAAATCCCCGTTTTAAACATATTACTATTTAAGATTTTTTAAAGATGTAAGTGACGTAAGTGATGACGATATAATTTTTTAATAGAATTTGGTATCAGAAATCCACAGTGAGTGATGTAAAAAGTAAAATTATCAAGAGAAATATGTGTACCTGTGAGACAGCGCGCAATGAGTCTCCGAGTGCGGAGCGCAGTCGCTGCACGTCGCGCGCAGCTCTCCCACTGCGCGCCACGTACGCCTGCCGTCTGCGCAGCTCAGCTGACAGCTGGGTGCGCAGCTGCGCCGCCTTACATTACAAACATTACCTTTTGTATAGTCAAACAAGTATGGCCCGATGGCGCTGCTAAGACCGATTGGAATAAATATTTAAAACCTACATAAGCATAGAAAATGGCATCAAAGAATAAATTTGATATATACATCAGTGCAAAAAGACCTTTTTTGACATTGAAAAGAGGGCGCTAGTGAGCAATTATAATTTAGTTTATCTTATGCCACACCGGGTCAGATATCCTTATCGGTCTATACAAAGCAACTATCGAATTACAAGTTTTTCTTATGTTGTACTCAGAATCATTAAATTATTATTAAAGCAAATTAAAAAAAAACACCAAAAAGGCTTTATTGACGAATTAGCACATTTGGATTAAAAAAGGAATACCTGTGCTTCTAGACGGGCGATATGCTGCCTGTGGGAAGCTTCGCGCGCTTCCAGCAGACGCTCCGCCTGCAGCGCCGCCTGCCGGTACTGCTCCACATCATCACGTCTGCTGCCACCGCTTGTTGATAGCTCCGATATGTACCGGTTACGAGCTACTGATAGCTCGGCCTCCTAAATACAAAAAAAGGTTCACACACAACGTTCATCAACTTACGAGAACTTTGCCACTAGCGCGGCCGTAACGTTAATTGAACTAAAAACGGTCTTAAGAGAAAAAAGCTACTTTCATTTCCTTCTTTTAATTTTTTTAATCTGTTTCCCCTTTTTTTTTAAGAAAATGCTGACTGCCTAATATAATGTTAGGCAGCTCTACATCAAACGTTACATTAAGACACAAAACGATAGTTGACACTTTATATTCGTGATACCTTATCAGAGAGTTCCTTCTCCAGTCGACGTATCTTCATGCGCAGCTCCCTGTTCTCCAGCTCCAGCAGACTGAGCTCCGCGCTGAAACTCTTGCTTTTGCATGTGCACGACTCCTTAACATCACGCACCGAATCCTTTGTCGAATCACCACCTGGGCCAAATAAAAATCAAAGTTGATGAAGCAATCTACATTAGACCACCATCATACATCTGAAATTATGTTCTTGCCAGCGATTCAGGCGAAGTTAAGGGCTGCAAAGATTTTTGAAACATATAGTTAAAATTGCTGCTCTTGGCTTGAAGCTCCTTGAAGGTTGAGAACCTTAAACTGTTAATTACGCCTCGTTTTAGCTATAAAGATAGTTATTAAAATAATGTATTACCGGAGTCAATATCACAGTAGTAGATTGGCTTATCCCGATCGTGGCTCTTGCTGCGCGCGGCGGAGTGGGCGAGGGGGGCGTGGTGTGCGGGGCGTGTCAGTGCGGAGTTGGGGGCGGGGCCGTGTCGTGCGGGCGCGCTCAGCCGGCGCACGGCGTCCTGCAGCGCATCATTCTGCGCGCGCAGCTCGGCGCGCTCGCGCTGTAGTGCGTGCAGCTCGCGCTCCGTCTCACTGTCCCCACTCTCTTTACCCTCCCACGTATTTAAACGTAACTGTGATTCAAGACCGGACCTAGGATTTATACAATTGATGAAAATCTTACTTCTTACTAGTATAATTGCGAATGTTTGAATAGATGGATGTTTGTTTTAAGATCTCGCTTTGACATAGATGTATAACATAGTCTGGGAGAATACATAGACTAATTATGTTTTTTTTAATTCGGCGCAGGAGTCGCGTCAGCTATTTTATTATAACTGTGTTTTCTTAGTTATAAGCTAATTGTTATGCTTACTTTTGCACTTCTATGTTTGCAAGTTGATTGGTGAGTCGATGCACTTGGTCTTCTAATGTAGCGTTGACTCGCTTCAGTTCTCCCAGCGCGGCTTTAGCACTCTCCAATTTTTCTGACAGCACGCGTCGCTCGTTTTCACACGTCGCTGTAAATAAACCACATTTTAATTAACAATTACCTTGAAATGTAAAATCTTCTTGGACAGTATTAAATGATCTAGTTTCTTACTTATTGGGGTTTTTATAAAGTTTCTAACTTTCGCCTGCGACTCCGTCTGCACGGAATTACAAATAACAATAAGTAGCCTATGTGTTCTTCCAGACTATGTTCTACATATATGACGGTCGTTCTGGAGATACCTTCAAACAAACATCCATCCATTTAAACATTCGCATTTATCATATTAGTAAGAGAAGAAATCTAAGAACAGGGCATTCTATGACAAAAATAAATAAAAAACATGGCGTGATTGTTAAGATTCTGCATTAGAAGAAGTGTAGCACTGACCAACAGTCTTCTGTATCTGCCTGAGTTTATCGTTAGCATTCTGCTCGTGGTTCTTGGCCTCGTTGAGTGCGCGCTGAGTCTTGCTGAGGTCAGCGCGCAGCTCGCTCTCTGCTGCAGCCGCCTTCTGCAGCGCACTCGACAGCTGCTCCACTGTACCCTTCAGGGAGGTGCATCTGTCTTCTAATGAAGCGATAGTACGCTGATAGCCTTCGCAACGCTCTTGAAGTTTCTAATACAAAAAATTAAAAAAATACTTCGTTATTGATGGTTTAAATTATTGGGGCCATGGAATAAAAAAAAACGAAAGTTTTATTTTGGGTTTCTAAGACATTGTTATCTCTGTTTTGTCAATATAATGACAGGGATGACGATATGTTTTATTCACAATTTGATCTCAAAAACCAACGGTTAATTATGTTAAAATTACTTTTCAGTTTAGAACCGTGAAATCGAAAGCTTTATATGTTTCTCTGCCTACCCATCTATGTGAATCACGTAAATATGTACTTTTAATGTACCTTGAGAGCAGCATCCCTGTCGCGTGCGGCAACTGCTGCGCGCTGCACGTCGCCCTCCAGCTGCGCACGTCGCACGTCCAGCCGCGCAGCACGACCTGACAATAGTAACATTGTATAGTTGTTTTCTGATATCTTAATAGCTTAACTTAATGGGGGCGATAACCTTGAGCCACCGAGATATTTGAAAAGAACTATACCACTTCATTAAAAGTTACAAGCAACAAAAAGATGAATTACCCTCAGCGGCAGCTAACGCCTCCCTTAACTGGCCGACCTCTTGAACTCTCTCTGCTAATTGAACGCGCAGATTCTCAGATTTGTTCTGCAAATAAATATTATAAATAATTTAATGAAGAATCTTGAAAAAAAAACGTATCACTGTTAATAGAAAATTACCTCATTTTGTACTTTCTCTTCAGTGACTGAGCTCAAAGTCGCCTCCAGACTTGTGATCTTGTCTCTCAAGTTGTTCACCTCTGTTGTCTTTGATTGTATTGACTCGTTCTGAAATATCAAACAAATATATTTAAAAGTATTCGTGAACAAATAATTAAAGAAGAATCTTTGAAATAAAACAAGTATTTAGTTAACGTATGAATACGTAACACTGCGTACACTACACGGCCACGCCCACACAAATCAATTTTGATAGCTATTATACTTTTTTTTGTTTAAGTTTTAAACTAAGTGTCGCCCGTGACTCTCCGCGCGGGATTAAGAAAAACAAAATTAGTATTCTATAGGTTCTTCTTAACTATATACTATGTCAAATTTCATCGAAGTCTATGCTGCTATTCTGGAGTTACTTCCAACAAACATCCATCCATCCATTCAAACATTTGCATTTATAATATTAGTAAGATATTTTTTTTCACATGTAACTTTTCCTGCAAGGTAAGAGAGAGATTTTCAAAAGATCTATAGAGTATATTCATGGTTTTTACATATCCTACTGCAAGCTACTTATAAGTAAATTTGACAAATAAGGTGCAATCCGCGTCAATTCTTTCAGCGGTTTAAAGTGACTCACGCGCCTCCCTGCACCCCTTTAACCCCTTTTATATTAAAAATAGTATTCTGCCTCCAAATAGCAGTTCAAACATACCAATGCATTGAGCTGCGCCTCCTTCTGCGCGACGGATGTGTGCAGACGAGCGCGCTCCTCCTGCAGCCCGCGAACATTGCTGCTGAGAGACTGCAGCTTGCCTTCACCCTTGCCTTGCTGCTCTGTCGCATCCTTTAACTGCTTCTTCAGAGATTGTAACTGACATTTGTAGTCATCCTGGACAATAAACAATTATGTATAATTAGCTGTCGCCCGCGACTCCGCTCTCGTCTGCGCTATATTTAAAAAAAAAACTTAAAAAGTAGCCTACGTTTTCTTCAAATTTCAGCGAGATCCATGCAGTCGTTTTGGAGAAAACTTTTAACAAAGATCCATCCATTCATCTAAAAATTCGCATTTGAATACTAATACCTGTAGCCCCCGACTCCGTCCGCTCGGAATAAAAAAAAACTTAATAAGTAACCTATGTTTTCTTCCAGAATACTATGCCATATTTCAGCGAGATCCGTTTAGCCGTTTTGGAGATACATCCAGCAAAAATCCATCCATTTATAATATTAGTAAGATTTGAAGGTAGTGATTAAAAAGGGTATGTCTATTCCCATCTCTTTCTTTTCCCTTTAAAGACAGAGACAACAATATGTAGTACATAGGCGTTAGAAAATTCCACTGTTACCTTTTCTCGTTCTATTTGACAAACTTCATGCATCAGATTGCGAACTCCTTTCTTAATGAGTTCAGGATCCACGTCAATTATCTCATTACGATCTTCTGAATGGTCACGACCTGGAATAACAAATATATTAGTCTACATGTAAAGTAACTTTTTTTAATTTAAATAAAAAAAATTGTCATATCCACTATACTATAGAATCTCTTCTGCACGTAAGAATTTGCTGACTTATTAAAATGCAACATTACTTGTGATCCTTCCTGCACTAAGAGCACATCAGGATTTCCTATCTCCTAGTAAACCTAATAGTTTGTAATGTTATCAGTACATTTGTAAACCGATATTTTTTTTAATTGTGTTTAAAATAAGTAATTTTTTCATTATTGTCCCCGTCTGACTGACTAATACGTAATAGACTAAATAAATATAATTATAATCATACTAGCTGTCGCTTGTGACTTCGTCCTTGTGGAATGAAAAAAAACTTAATTAGTTCCCGACAATTTCCATGAATCTTTCTCACCTTTTAAAGCTTCCCTAGACCTCCACAAACATTTTAAGACTAAGATAAGATAAAGCGTTCAGCCATTTTTAAGTTTTAGCCAGTCTAACGAACAATTATTTTTTATATAAATATATACTAGCGGACCCGACAGACGTTGTCCTCTCTACACGTCTTTAATTTGAATATTATTTAAAATTTGACACTGCGACGGTAGCGCCGTCTGTCGGATCCAATGTAAAACATTCCAAAATCAACAACTACTAATAAATTAAAAATTTATTAAAAAAAACATTGTCCAGCGGACAAAACTGTGAATCTAAACCATTACCAGATACCAGAGACCTTGAACACACACAAAAAATTTCATCAAAATCGGTCCAGTCGTTTGAGAGAAGTTCAGTGACATACACACTTACAGAAGAATTATATATATAACAGTGATATAATGACCTCTATGCGGGCTGTATCTCCTGGCAGGGCTGGCGATGCGGCGGCGTGGTGCGAGCAGCGTGCCGTCTGGCTGCACGCCGCAGACACGTCGCAACGTGTGCGCCACTGAGGACAGCCGCGCCTCCGCCTCGCGCCGCACCGTCTCGCTCTGTGACAGCTGACCCTCCACCGCACGCGACCGGCTCTCGCACGCCGACAGACGGGTCTGATTACAAACATACCAAAAAAAAGTTTTAAATTGGCAACTTATAACAAAAAATCATCTTAGCTGTTTTTTTTACATCATAAGGTGGCAGACGAGCGAGCGGCCACCTAAAATCGCTAAAACAGCGAAGTGACCGTTGCCAATAGACATACGCAATTGCATATGCGCTGCCTACCTTTAATCGACGGAGGAGAGGATGCACAGAAAGAAAATATATTCCTTTTCCTTGCATCCTCTTTTCCGGAAAGTCCACTTTCACTACCCATCCTTTCCTTATAAGAAAAGAGGTGGAAAAGGAAAGAGGAGTAAATTAGGCCTCCGGGACGCACACTCATCAGACTGCACGCGGAATAGCTTCCACTTGACGCCTGTCTTCTGTGTGGTCGTGGTGTTTCACTGGGCGAGCCGGGTCTGTGTTTTACTTCGTCTATTTATTAAGTCCTTCTCATTTTTATAAATTAGTTTAAAACCACAATACACACCTTAAGTTCTTGTATCTGTTGAGTGGCATCCGCTAGACACACCTCTAAATTATGTTTGAGTTCTTCCAGGCGACGTTCTTTAGAGCGGCAGTCCTCCAAGCGAATTACAAGCTCCTGAAAAAAAAAAAGTTTTAATAGTTAGTTACAGCGCCATCTATCGTAATTAATACAAAATGTTGGTTCAAGTTCTGCATACCTGGTCTCTAGCACGACAGGCCTCCTCCAGATCTGCGCAGCGTTGTCTAGCACTACCCAAGTCTGTCCGTGCAGCTTGCAGCAACGCCTCCAGTTCTGCACATCTCCGCTTCGCTGATCCTGCTTCACTCGCACACCGCTCACGTTCCTCGCTCTCGTTTTGTAACCTGTAATTATTAATACGATGATTGTAGATCAAATGAAGAGAAAATAAAGTTCCTAGAATCCTTATTTTATTGAGCTAATTACGTCCATTGTATATGAAGAAAATACTAATATATATCAGGCATTTTATATGATTTTGTAGAAATTATTTCAGATATCTTGGCTGCTCTTAACTTCTTGCACGTCGCTGAACAGAACACAATTTCAGCTGTGTTGGGGCCGCAGCAGGATGCGGGAGGAAGGTCACTGTCAAATGTTAATGACCATTGACCGACAAAATATTTAAAAAGTGTTATACCTGGACTGCATCTCCTTCAGGTCGTGATGTGCCTGCTCTAGCGCGGCTCGTTCCCGCTTCAGCTGCGCCTCCACCCCGCGCAGCGCCCGCGTCGCTGCCTCGCCCCCGCCCTCCGACTCCTTCAGCAGCGACTGCACTCGCCCCAGCTCTGACTCTAAAGCCGCACGGGACTCCTCCAGACCTGTCATAACCCAAGTTAGATACATCGATATTAGTATATGTAAATTAACGTTTCAAAGTCTTTCAGTTTCTTACTGTGTTTTTTTATATAAATATAGACCAAATGTACAGTGAAACTTGCTCCTACATCTATGCGAAACATCGAGATCCATGCAGCTATTTTGGAGATATCTTTCAACAAACATCCATCCATCTATACATCCACATTCTCAATTATAATTTAAGAGAAAGAGATAAAAAAGAAAGAGAGAAAGATGTATATCTTACCGGCAATCTTATGATATGCATCATCTCTAGCACGCGCGGCGTCACGTCGCTCGTGCTCGGCGCGCTTGACGTGTTCGCGCAGGTCACGTCCCGCCGCGCTCAGCTTGTCACGCTCCGCACTGCAGCACGTCAGCTGACGCCGCACATCCACCAGCTCCTTGCGCAAACTTTCTGACTCGTTCTCCACTGGTATTACGAAATAAAAATATAGATAATATAGCAAAAAAAAAGAAAAAATACTTTGGCCTGGAGTTACACGACTGTTTGAGTAATGTGCCATTTTTTCTCTTATACATATTAAACTAACTTAGAATCAGCTTTTCGATCTATATGCGGTTCCTAGTTAAATACTAACGCTCTTTGAGTTTCCTGAGCGCGTCCTGAAGCTGCACATATGTGCAGTCGTACTTGTCCTCAGCGAGGGCGAGCTGCGCGCGCAGCTCCTGACCCTCGCGCATCGCAGCCTCCTTCTCCCCGTGCAACTCCTTGATGCGGCCCTCCAGCCGCCCGCACTCGTCTTCCAATGACGCTCTAAGTACCAAACAAATTTGTCAAATATCTTGTTTAAAGCGCCATCTAGATTCACATTTGAGAAAATTAGTTTTCTTACAAAGAGCCAGTAAGCGTTTTGATATTCAAATATATACTCAAGATTGTAACTTTCTTACTTAATTACTTCTTCATCTTTTGGAGGAGGAGGGGACGCATTGGAAGAGTAAATGTCCCCATTCTGTGCGTCCCCTTATCCGTAGATTAAAAGTAGTCAACGCATCTGCAATTGTCGATATCTATAGGCAGAGGTCGCTTCGCTATTTCGGCTAATCTAGGTGGCCATTTGCTCGTTTGCCAACTAATGACATTAAAAAAAGAATAATATATCAAGGGTAGAAAAAAATAGTAGTTAATTACTTGGTGTCTTCTAGTTTATTCTTGAGCGCGGCGAGGTCGTCTTTGAGCTGGTTGTTGGCGGCGCGGTCATGCTCAGCGCGAGCTGCTGCGTCACGACGTGCACGCTCCAGCTTGCCGCGCTCGCAGCCCAGCGCACGCATCGCCTCCTCGCACCTCTCCGCCAGCGCCTGCTGCTCCTGATGAGCTGCACGACAGGTAATACCATCATTTAAACTACTGGACTCAACAAATATCCTAATTATTAATCCGTCCGTGCGGAATTAAAAAACTTAATTGGTAGTCTATGTGTTCTACATCTGTGCTAAATAGCATCCAGATCCGTTCAGCTGTTCTGAAGTTACCTTCAAACTAAAATCCATCCATCCATCTAAACTTTCGGATTTATAATATAAGTAAGAAGTATTCACCCATCAACAAGGCTTGTTGCTTATCATTCTCAGCGCGCAGCATGGCCTCGTCGTGCTGCAGCATCAGCTGGTCGCGGATCGCCAGTAACTTCTTCTCTCTCTCCCGCGCGCTGGCTTCCGATGCTTCCTTCTCGCTCGTTAACGTAGCTATTGTCTGGTTTAACTTTTGCTCCAGAGCTTGACGTAGTTGCTCCTGAAAAAAAAAATAACTTGTTTCGTTGTTTTCGTAATAAGCGATTAAATATTAAGTGTATGTCAAATTATTGTAATATGTTACCTTCTCCTCTTTAAGCTTGGTGATGTTCTCGTTGGTGGTGCGGTTGATGTTGGCGATGACCTGCTGGTACTCCGCCTCCTTCTTGCCGGACTGCTGCTGCATGCTGCTGCGAGTTTCGCGCAACTTCTTCTCGCTCACCTCCAGCTCCTTGCTCAGTCTGCTTATCTGACCTGGTTTCCCACAAGTTCAATACAGTCCAAAAAAGATTCATGATGATTATCTACACTAAGGGGGGTTTTAAGTGCAATTTAAAGAGCCTGAGTGTGGCCCACCAGGAACTGCTATGATCTTTGTTTATTTTCAGTAAGTGTAGCACGAAACTAATAATATTTTATTGAAGCAATATTGAACAGTAAAGAATCATTTAATTCTTACTGTTTTTGCAAATTTATTGATTTTTTAATAGTAAAGTTTCTTAGTTTTCAGTCATACCTTTAGCGTTCTCCTGCTGCAGCATGAGATCCTGCAGCTGCTGATCTAACTTGGCTCTGCGGGACTCTGCATCTTCCAGCAGGTTGGCAGTGTCGAAGAGTGCAGCTTCTAACGCGTCCTTCTCAGCGCGGACACCCGCTAATTGCTCGTGTAGATGTTGCTTGTCCTTTTCTAAATTATCTATTGTCATCTGGAGAACAAAGAAGAGGTAAAAAAGAATTTGTAAATCTAGATTTTCTGAATTACTAAACACATATCAAACACAACGATTATTTGGTGTGTGTGTCAAATTGCATAGTGCTGTTTTATCATAGACCTAGGACAATGAGTTAGCATTAATCCTAAGATGTAAGGGTTTCAAGTTGACATGAGAAGTGTTCAGAGCCGTAAATGGAAATATAAACTCTAGCTACTTTTAGGTTAGTTGGGTTTCGGGTACAAGTTTGTGACGTCACCTGTTTCTCCTCCGCGTCTTTGACATGTTGGTCAATGGTGCGATTGAGCCTGGTGATGGTGTCAGCGGCCTGCTCGAGCCGCTGCTGCAGCCGCATCATCTCCTCGCCCGCAGCCTCTTTCTTGCGGCCCAGCGCGCTCAGCTGGGAGCTCAGCTCACCACGCTCTCTGTATCACGAACACAAACAAAAGTAGCTAAGTCTTGTCACTTTTATAGCTTACTAAGTGTCGCCCGTGGCTCCATCTGCGCGGATTAACAATTGAAGACATCTATCCATACATCCAAACATTCGCATTTTTAATATAAGCGAGAAGTAAATTAATCTGTAAGCAAATGGATACCAAATATAACTAACCTGGCAACTTGTCTCAACTCCAGTTCCACCTTCTCCCGGTCAGCCTCCAGGAACTTGATCTTCTCGTAGAGCGAGGTCTTGTCGGCTTCGAGCACCATGCGCGTCTGCTCCGCTGAGAGCAGCTCCTTGCGCAATGAGTTCAGGTCTCCCTGCAGCTCTGATGTCTGACCTGATAGTGATGATCTTTCTTCTTCTAACTGTTGAAATATTTATTATATTTATAAAGAACTAGAGACGTGCATGATAAGCATTAGTATGTCAATCTATGTGGTAAAAGAGAGACCTAGACAAAAAGATGGAATAAAGCAAGGGAAACTGGGAAAGAAGTTCTAATTAGGTAGATAAAGAAAATAAATAAATCTAAACTAATATTATAAAGCGGAAGAATTTGTTTGTTTAAACGCGCTTATCTCAGTTACTACTGCTCCGATTTGAAAAAATATTTTTTGTTGGATAGTCCATTTATAGAAGAAGGCTTTAGGCTATATAACATTACGCTGCGACCAATAGTTTTTAGTTTTTTTTTAATTCCGCGCGGACGGAGTCGCCGGCGACAGCTAGTGGGAAGATAAAAAAGAACAGGAAAAACGAAATTTGCATGTAAGATTTCCTTCAATATATTTCCTGGAGTAAAAATGTAGTAAAATAATCTTTATCGTTAACACTATAAGTGTTAAACTCACTTGTTTAACCTCCTCTTGTAATTTCTTCTTGTCGCTCTCAGCATTCTTCAGAGCAGATTCCAGCTTCTCCACCAGATCCTGCAGGTCGCCGCGCTCTAGTATCGTTCTTTCTAATTCTATTTCTAGTTCACCTGGATTACAATTAATCGTTTAATCTTCTTAAAGCTTCAAAATATTGCAGTAAGTTCAGTCACAAAGCAGATTCTGACAAATTTAAGGTTTTTTGACAAAAGATGGCGCTTATATGATTTTGATGTTTAATTTTACTATTGCCCAATAGGGTGGTATAAATTTATTGCATATTTGTAGGATTTTTTTAATGATTGTACTTACTTCTATGTTTGTCCATCTGTGACAATATAGATTCAGTGTCCATCTTGTGCTGGTCGAGCAGGTCGCGAGCCAGCGCCGCCTTGTTAAGCTCCTCGCGCACTGACACCAGCTCCGAGCGCAGCCGGGACGAGCGCTCCTCCTCACTCCTGCACATATACACATTACAAATAACAACCGGTGTCCAATTATCACCTCTTAGCTTTAAAATCGCAGATTATGACGTCATAGTTTTTAAGATGGCATAAATTGTGACGTCATACGTTTTAAGATCACATAAATTGTGACGTCATAGCTTTAATCATTGCAAAAAATTAGATAAGCTAAAAGAAATATTTTTAAAAACAATGTAGCTTAGACGTCTTTAAAATACACACTGATAACGTTCCTAGTGGCAGATAAGACAGTAAATGAAAAAAAAATACAGATCCTACTAATTCCTGGCATTAGAACACTAAAATAGTCGAACTCTGGTTAATTGTACCTTAAAACAGATTCTCTGTTAGTAGCTTCGCGTTGTAAATGATCGACTTCAGCGTTTAAAGATCTTTTCTCATTCTCTAATGCCTCTATATTCTTCTCCAGACGTGAGTTGATCTTCTGAAGTTTCTCATAGTCTGATGTTAAGGATTCAACCTGATAATATTAAAAGGATTCATTATATTAGTAATCTTGCTATTTTAAATAATACTTTGTTCGTTTAGCAAGTTCTTGATTAAAAAAAATGTTAATTAGCACGCCATCTATCGCATTTTGCACGTACCAACAAGTAAACATTTAATTTATAGATGGCGCTGTAACTTTATTTATTTTATTAATACCAAAATTATCAATTTTTAGTTTTATAAAATCCATTTTTGTAGATATTAATGAAAAGTAATTAAAAGCGTACCATAGCATTGATTTCAAGTCTATTCCTTTCCAGATTGTTCTTATCGATTCTGAGTGTTTCCACTGTCTTCTGTAATGACTCGCGCTCCTGCACCACTTGGTTTAGATCCGCATTCGTTTGGTCCAATTTAACTATAAAAAACAAACATATTGCATTACATTACAATCTATAATAACTAGCTATCACCCGCGACTCCGTCCGCAAAGAATTAAAAAAAAAACTTAATTAATAGCCTATGTTCGGATGTTCCACATCTATGCCAAACAGCGAGATCTATGCAGCTGCGTGTACTGCTGTTCTGAAGATACCTTCCAACAAACATACATTCATCTAAACTTTCGTATTTGTAGTATTAGTAATTATTTTTTAGTACTGTACTAAAATTTCAAACAGCCCGCTAATTTATTAAATTTTTTTGAAATAAATACCTTGTAAGTCGTGTACTTTGTTCTCCAGCGAGGCAATGTTGTTGTCTGCAGCGTCGCAGTGCTTGCGACTAGTCGCCAGCTGCTCGCGACTGTTCTGCAGCTTCACCTGCACCAAACATAACCCTCAAATTGTAAAGTTGTACCTGGATAACTGAGTTAGGAACAGCGAAATTTTGGAAATTCCTCTTTTATCTTCGCAAAATTGTCTTCTAGTAATTCAGACGTTAGCTATTGAAATTAGTGGTAATTAGATCTAATATTTAATTAGATTTAATTAAAAAAAAACTGATTTTATGTCCAATGACACTGTGGTGTCATAATTAGTTACCTGTAGATCGTGAATCTGTATCTGGTACTTGTGCAGCGCAGCCTGCAGCGCTGATATCGTGCTCTCAGCGAACGCCGTCGCGTTAGCTGACTGCGGCACTGCGCGCTTTGGTGACCTAAGCAATCATGCAACGCACAATTTCAATACTTAATCGTACTTACTAATAAAAGAAAATAGTAATTGCTAGGAAAAAAATAAAATATTCATAAAGCAAATTAATATCACATTCGAACATTTAGTTACATGAAAGAGACAGAAGATATATTAAGCCACGCGTAAGAGCAGGAAAAATCATTGGTCCTGTCATAAGTACGAATGGTTCACACGCTAAACGCATCGTTATCTCTCTTATTCCCTTTGATAAAACAGAGACAAAACATGTGTCGTGTAGTAACTAACCTGTCAGAAGTGATATGCATATGCGCAGGCGCATCAGTTTCAGAATCATGTATCAGAGCTCGCGCCACCTCCTCCAGCGCGGATCGCATCACGTTAGCTTCCGAGCAGAGAGACTCCGCGCACTCGCAACGCTCCTCCTAGATTAGGCTCCTTTTTAGCATTTTTTTATATTACATGCAATGAAAATGACAAAAGTGATATGAAATAGAGCCACAATTAAAACTATCAACACTTAGCACTGACAAAATATACCTATCTCTTTCTCATATATGGTTTAACTGACCAATGCCTGCAGCTCTCCCAACAGGCGCTGTATCCGTGCATCCCTCTCCCTCAGCTCTGACGTAGCGGCGTCGCGCTGTGACGTCACATCACGAAGCTCAGAACATAAGGTGTCCACATTTGCACTTGGAGTCGTTGGTAGCGGCTGATGACTCTCAGGCTAAAAATAATAAAAGGAAAAATTACTTATCTTCCATACAAATTACTGACATAGAGAGAAAATACAACAAAATATCAGATGAACTGAATCCTTGTAAGCCTAAGAGCTAAGGGTTAAATCATCTAAGAATGTGGTCTCAGATTTGAATGCTACCATTTCCTAATCCCTATAGACTATTCTTCCAAAATCCAAAGCATAAACCTAGATTTTGGTATAGTTTTAATTTAATAGGTACAAGAAATTAATAAATAGTAACAAAATTTACCTTTAGATCTTGGGTAGCATATGCTGTGATGGCATATCCACTCAAAGTCCCGACTAAATCCCTGGTAACTGAATCAAAGTCATTCTTCACTTTGTACAGATCCCTCTCCGTGTTGGTTTGCAGATCAGAGAAGAAGCGCTTTACCGCCACCACCTCCCGCCACAGGCTTAGCAGACGATTGTGCTCACTGGAGTAATAGTCATTGAAAGCCTAGAAAAGTAGTAGAAAACATTTTACGTTAATTAGTTAGGATTAGAATTGTTTGTTTCTGTGCCAGAAGTAGCGGCGCAACAGTTAAATTATAATATTATACATTACATTTACTGTTTAGTCAATGGGTTCCCAGTCCAAGAGCTCGCCTCAATTAGTTAATTAGTTTTTATATATTGAGCTAAAATATCAATCAGTTTAGAACCCAAAAACTGATACGGTTCATCAGAACAATTGAGGAGCACTATATATTTCATTTACATTTGAACAACACTAGCAATATTATTACTTGTTCCTCATCTTTCCATTCATCTTCCTTGATAGCCATCTCATCACGCAGAGCCTCCCAATCATTGGTCAACTTCTGCAGATCATTGGTGAGAGCTTCATTCAGTTGATGTGACTCTTCTAGTTGTTCACGGAGTAAGTTGTTTTGTGAAACTAACTTTTCGCACCTGGAAGGAATCAAACATTCAATATCTGATTACAGTAAAATTTAAAAAAAAGTTTCCAAAATATTTCAATATTTACTTGCGTTTCTCTTCATCGAGTCTTCGCAGCGCAGTCTCCAAGTCGGTGATCCTTTCGTCTCTTCGTGTATCGGATGACGAAGACGAGGCCGGCGCCGGGAGCGCTATACACGTCTTGCTGGGCTGACGGTATGACGGTTCGCTGCGAGGAGTAGACTCCGTCATCTGATTCTCCAGTTCGGCACATCGTTGCTTATATTGCAGGACCTAGTTCACGATTTTATTTTTGATGTTTTATTGAAATACTAAAAGATTTTTCTACAACAACGTACTAGAGTTAGTTTAGCACTCAGAAATGCTTAGACCACTAAGTTTACAGTATTTTTTTTTGTTTATAGGTACTTTAAAATCGAATGCCATTCAAAATTATTCGAAATTTCCAAGAAACTTAAATAAAACAGATGACATTTGACAGAAAAACAAAAACAATGCAAGGAAAATGTTGCCATTCTGCCAGTAGTAAAATATTAAATAGTAATATAAAAAAAAAGTGATAATTAATGTCAATAAAAAATCGTTATGTATTAAAATAAACTCATTTGAACGTCTTATTTAACCAATAATCAGACCGTTGATGGTGGCATGATCATTTAGGAACTTAAACAAAACTAGAAACCACCTTTGCTTGAAGCCTTGATACTAGGGCAGCTTGGCCTTGTTGTGCGCGGCGGTAAGCGTCAAGTCTTCGTTTATGGTCAGCAGATTCACCAGCTAATCGCGCGCGAAGCTCTTCGTTCTGCCGTCGTAAGTCACTATCAACACTCCCCGGTGAATCCATCTCTGGAGGACTTTCCGCCTTCTAACAAAAAGGTCAAGTGCTCTGCAGTCGTACTACTAAGTGTTTATCCCAAATTAATTTTGAATTAAAACTCACCTCTTTTTTCAAACGCTGATGTGGGAGCGTAGAAGGTCTACGGCCTATAGGAGCGCGAGCGCTCCTCGGCGTAGTCAATCCTTCCCTCGTAGGCAACTAAAATAATTTTAAAATTTAAGAGCAATAAATAATTACAAATTACACTCGGACACTTGGTATTTACAGGAAATAAGAATTAACCTGAAATGAGACTTTCTTTTTTATTTTACTTTTATGTTTCACGTCAAAATAATAACAACGAGATGATTTAAATTCCATGTACATTTTAACAACTCAAAGTAAAATCCTAAATTAGCGCCAAGATATACACAAGTTTAAAGAATAGAAAAAATAAACGTATTTTTTTTAATAAAACAATGAAAATGCACCGAGTTACACCACAAACAAGCGCGGCATAGGCTTCCGTAGGGTGGTAGAGAATGGCTATCGGCCTAGGCATCTAATTATTACAACCCACACCTAGTTAGTTCCTATATTTACAGCTAGGGAAGGAAAACATCGTCGGGTTAATGAACTGTTGTACGCCTAGAGTTTTTAATACCAGTATTAAATTTTTGTTAGCATACGCATTTTTATATTATAATATTTTTTTAACTACGTAAATAGAATAAAAGCTACTTATTGAGTGATATTAAATCTAGAACTCTATAACAAACCTATCTTACACCATTTATAGCACCCATGATCGTATAATTTTGTGAATTATGCATATTTAATTAACCAATGATTTTAATTAATATATTTTATAGTACGCGATTTGTAATTGGCTGCCCTTGAAAAACTAAAAATACAAATAATTATAAAGAAAAAAAGATCGCAAGTGATAACAATGACTCACAATCGGCCACCACACGGCGTCGTTCGTTCTATTTTGTATTGATAATCCGTATCCTAGCAACATAATCAGTAGAAATAGAGTGGTGTTGGTCAAGTAAATAAATAAAAAAAAAAAGCAAATATCAGAGACTTAAATTACGTCTTAATTCAAAACATAAAAATAATTTCAAACATATGCCTAAATACATCGTAATTGCCAACCGTCACTTAAATGTGTAACACTGAGATATTGGAAAGAAATAATTTAATAAAGACAGAAGACTGAATTGTAAAAATACTTAAAAGTATCTTACCTGAAATCGATCTAAAATACACGTTTCCTATGTACATTTCACGCATTCATTTCAAACCAATACACGTAGTTAAATGAACGCCTGCCACAATGATTATAGCAGCAGGTTGTATAATCGATGAATTGCGCGTATTTTTTCTTGTCATGTTGCACTAAAAAGTAAAAAGTGTGTGGTGCCATTGAGAGGGGTTGATATACTGGTAGTATTTTTGATTTTAATGCACCTTTAGGGTGATACATACGTTTCGCTTGACTGGACTCCCCCTTTATAATGCTTTAGGAACTGATAACGTAGTATATTAAAATAAAATGGATTTTTTTTACTCATACTAACTAATCTTACTATCTTACTTCTTACTAATGTTATAAATACGAATGTTTAGATGGATGGATGGATGTATGGATCGATGTTTGTTTGAAGATACCTCCGGAATGGCTGAACTGATCCTGCTGAAATTTGGCATAGATGTATGTGACATAGGCTAATAATTTTTCGACATCGTTTCTTAAATGAAATATGCAAATGCAAAGATATCGTAATCTTATTTACATCTGCGTAACTACGGAAAGTTCGTTGACCGATAAGGTGCACGATTTTCTGCGATAAAAAGACTCCTAAGGTTTACAAACTACGCCTTCTTTGATAAATATATTAATAAGCCGTAGTAAAAGTGGTCAGTGTATTAATAAAAAAATAATGTTATGTTACAAAGTTTGGAGACTATTTATATTTACGCTTTGAAACGTGTATTAACGACTGGCTGTCGCCCGACTCCATCCGCGTGTATAAAGAAAAACTTAATTAGTAGCCTATGTGTTCTTCTAGACTATGTTTACTATATGCCTGATATCATCGAGATCCGTTCAGCAGTTACGCAGATACCTTCTAACAAGCATCTATTCATACATCCATACGTGCGCATTTATAATGTTAATAAGATGATTCTGTAAAATATATAGAGTTAATAAAACCTTAGAAGGATCATTACCATAATGAATTACTACGTAGAAACTGTTTTTTTTTTATTTACATGTCCTAAGAACGAGTAGCAACAGATACTTGGTGATTCAATAAACATTGTTAAAGTTGACAAAGTTCAAAGCGAGTTGTTTATAGTTAAAGTCCGAACCTTATCAAATATTTCTCCTCTGTGCGAATATAGTAAATATTCATTTTATAATAGAAAAAATACATGACGTCAACACAGTTCGAACTAATCAGATGTTTTACATTTAACGCGGTCATTGACACAAGTTTTATTATCAACAAGCGGTCGCCCGTGACTTTAGCCGCGTAGAAAATAAGTAGCTTCTAATATGCCCGTATACATCAGTTATCTTGCCTTCAAAGTCGAATTAAAAATTCACGATGAAATAGATATTGTTAGGAAAAAAATCCGAAAATGTGAGAGTGTATTGACACAACACTAGCCTTATATGTCGACGTTTATGGGACATAACTCACTATTCATTCGGTTTGCAACGTAAGTACAAAAGCACGTCTTTCGCGCCAATTTACTCTAATTAATAATATTTAAAAATATATAAGAGCATCTCTAATTCAAATTTAAAACTGCTTATCCTGAAGTTAAAGAAATGCGTACGTGTACCATTATTCAGCGATAATGGTACATTCCTTTAATCTTTTATACGTTACAAAATATTAGGTCACACAGAATTGTAATCTACGGCTTTTTCCACTTTATTTCATATCTAATTTATCTATATTAATTTAATACTTTTAACATACCCTTGAAATTTAAACAAAGTGTTCATTTTAACAAAATAGTTCCTAAGTGTTAAAACATTAATATGAATTAAGAAATAAAAGTATAGAAAAATATAAACAATAAGTCACAAACAAAAAAAAATAAGTTTCTTATCTATGCACCACTAAATTTACATCACAATTAAAGTTGAAATTAGTTTGCCGAAATTCCTATATAACGGTTATTGCTTCCCGAGTCGCGTGACGACAGGGAACGAAAGGAACTGGGTCACAAAAGCTCATCATTTACGATGCCAAATGATAAAGGCGGATTATTAAAACGACCATGTGGAAACGTCGCTCGTGAAAGGGAAATTAGGGAGCGTAGCAACGGATTTGTTAGCTGCTACAACGTTCTACGCGACGCTACACATACGTAGAGCTATACGTTGTAAGGAACAAAACCTTTTTGTAAGTGAATACAAAAATATAGGTACGGAGTTATAAAAACAGCAGCAATATTGCAGTTGCACTGGTTTCCTTTGAGGAAACATTTATCTGTACACAAAAATTGGCTATCTCAGTTTCTTAACAATGAATGAGAGGGATAAAAGCATGTTTCTGTGTTAATTTTAAAGCAATGGAAACTGACGGTTACTTAAGATAACATTTGTATCAAAATCAAAGACCTTATTACAATTATGTACAACGTAAAAGACGTGTGATTATCAAACGCTTGAATAGTCGCTTTCGCTTTAGCTAGACTTGACCGATGATAACCAGCCGCTTACCGCGTGACCTGAGTTATGTAACATGTTTGTGATAAACATATCATTAATGTGTATCCCAAGATTGCTAGCGAGAAAATTCTACATGAGATGCAGCCCAAAACAATAACAATTGAATTTAAATTGAGTGTAGTACAACTAATTCAACAATTATTTTTCCCGAGAAAGGCTTTGCTTTTAAATGACAAGAAAAATGAAAGAAAGAATGGTGATTTATCCATGGAGTTAAAGTAAAATCTCATTTGTGTCAAGTGTAAACCGAAATTAATTTTGTTTACCGAGTTAATTGTATCAAAGTTAATTTTATTTCGGAAATATTCAGTGCTGCGTGTTCATAATTCTTAAAACTATTTGATGTTTACATTATTATCCATGGTATGCGGATGCGCTGTAAATATGTCATGAATACAAATTACATACTTCAAAACCGTACATTTCCGCGGTTCGTGACTCTCGCATGTCCCATCCACTACCCAACCTCGCGAACTTCCTTGTCGTAAATAACTTTTTATGTCACCTGTCAAAGCCGCCATCTTGGCTCGCGATTTACCCGCCGAAATTGATTTACAGCTGTCAAACGCACGTCTATACTGCCAGCGACCCTCAGGCCTGCATAATAAAGCCGAAAATACGTTTTCAGGGCGTTTGCGTTCGGCGTTAGCAAAATGTATACCCTTAAAAAAAGGGAGTCGTCTCCATATCGATTGTGCCACCTGGTGCTTACCGCCGTCTCGATTCGTCGGCAATCGGTCGGTAATCGAGTTCTCAAATATTCGAAATGGTGAATCGAGTGATAGGCTGCTTGAATTAAAAGTTTCGACCATAATTCATTGGTTTCTACGGAAGCGAACAAAACAGACTTTATGTTTTCTTGTTTATACAGTGCAGAGTTAATTACCCGTAGTTATTCTAGTAAGAAAGTGTAAATGCAAACGTGCATTGCAAATATGTTTAATACTAAATATAATGGCTCATAAAATTGACGTTGTATTCCTTGGAAAAAATCTTTCGCTAGTTTTATCTCTTTCATAAATTGACAATTACTATAAATTAAAATATAATAAGATTTCTCTTTAAGACTCATAAATATATTAACATGTCCTATTAAATTGATTTGGTAAATTACTCGGAATGAATCTTTTCCAGCAATCTAATAAAACAATATAACTTTCCATACCAAAGATAAAATTGGCCATATTTTTTTCTAATTTCACAAAATGACTCCATAATATTCTATAGGCCTTTTAAACGCAGCAATAAAGTAGGAGATATTCATTTCGAATACGATTTTTACGAAATTTTATTTGAGTTAGCACGCGATACAGATTATATAGATAAATTGATTTTTAAAACTTTACTCAGTAAAAATAATTTCAACTTTCAGTCAACTGTTACTAATATTTACATCGGATTTTTACTTTAATTTATGCTAAAAAATCTTCGTTGCAGCGTAAACGTCAATAAACTTGATTGAAAGCAATTTAATAATATAATTATTTCTCATTTTGTGTAATAAATAAGGTCCAAATATTGTCTTAAAATCAACATCCGCAATTTAACATTATATTTTACAACACGTTTTTTTCATGTTAACCTCACGGTGGGTCGGCTCATCTTATCATAGGTCAGTTCCGTGTGGCGGAGCGAAGGTTGGTACGATATCTCTCATGATGCGTCCGCGTGAGGTGTGCAATTAAGTGCCATGTTTACAATTAGACACTTTTTTATTTAGTTAATACATTTAATCCAGAATTAATATGTCCCATTTGCGAATATAGTCGCCATTTATTGACAAGGAACTAGATAAAGAAGTCATTGTATCCGGCTAGCATTCAAAATGCCTCTAAAATTTAAAAACAAATACGATATTAAACTCATAGAGCTGGAAGCTCTCAAAACTCTATTTTAATAAAAAAAGATGAAGAAATAAGAATGTTAACTACGAAAATCAAAATATGCTAAGCAATTCGTCGTATGTAAACTACCAACGCTACCAAAATATGTTGTTAATCTAAGAGCATTTATTATGATTTTTGTCAAAAATATCAGGGTTATGCATAAAGTAAAGGAAGCAGAAAGTGAATCAGAAGTAGAAGAATGGATTTTAGCATATATTTGGACAAACAAAATCGTAGATATACAAAATAAGTTCGACGAAATGTTGATTACATGAGGTCGTGGCACTTCCTCTGTTTGACATTATTTTGCACTGACTATCGCGGCTGCATTTTGCAACTAGGTACTCTTAATAGAGCTATTTAAAGCTCTACAATAATAATTACTAAATAAATTAAAATATTATTTAGGCAAAAGTGTTGTGGACTAGATACTCTGCATCTCTCGTGAAAAAATACATTTAGTTTTCAAGAAAAAACTTAAAAATTACATTCAAATATTTAGAGTTATTTAACATGAAAAATTAGATCCCTAAATAAGATTATACGAATTTCTTGTTTATACGAGAAATTTTGTTTTCAATGATAAAAAGAACTCTATGCTTTAATAATATAAATAGAAAGATAACACAGAAATGTTATTTAGAACGATAACCAATGCAATAGAGTTAGACATTTCCAAACAAATAATAACCGTAATAATGACGTCATTATAGAAATACTTCCTGGAGGCACAAAGTTGTAAACGTTAAATGTCTTAGAAAGAACTAACTATACAGATTTTTTGGAAGGAAGGAAAGAAAAAAATAACTACATTATAGAACCTAGTACTAGCACTGAAGACACCTTATGCTTTTAAATCTGTCAAGACAACAATGGAATGGTCATATTCATCCTATACGTCCCCACTGAGGAGGTCGGAACATACCTTAAGTTAGGGGTGACTAGGCCACAGTCAACCATGGCCAAATCAATGCGGGTTTCATCACGATATTTACTTACACCGTAACAACGATAAATAAATGTACATATGTATATCCAAATAAAGATTGGTACATGGCGGGATTCGAACTCAGGACATGCTGATTACAAATCAAGTGAGACGTCCGAGCAACCGACACTCATTACCAATATTCAGTTAGAAGAGGCATTGCTCTACCAATTTACAAGTAAAATTGGGGAAAAAAATTGTTCATTTGTCATTTTGTATTTGAACGCAACTTGCCCTTAACATCACGCGTCGAACCCGTGCTTAATTATTTCCTCAGATAGCGTGGAGTTAAAATCACTCGTTTAGCGTATTGATTAGAGTTATTTGTACACTTTATCTGTTAAAATGTTTACAAGATAAGTTCACTGTCGCGTCTCTCGCTTGTAAACATCGGTGACGGTGTTAGTGGGTAAGGGGTGAGATAAAGCAAGTTATACAAATACCTTTAATTTTATCTATATTCACGGTCGCCCGTGACTCCGTTCACACGGAATTAATAAAAAAATAGTAAAAAGTAGCCTAGGTGTTCTTCCAGACTTTAACCCAAGATTATGATGGAGTTTTTAACAGTGGTAGAGCCCGCTTTAACATCTTCGCACGAATCGGCCCGGCTCGCTCGGTGAAATACCACGACCACACAGAAGACAGGCGTCAAGTGGAAGCAATTCCGCGTTTCGTCTGATGAGTGTGCGTCCCGGAGGCCTAACTTAGTCCTCTTTCCCTTCCCACCCTTTTTCTCATAAGGAAAGGATGGGAAGTGGAAGTGGACTTTCCGGATGAGAGGATACATGGAAGGGGAAAATATTTTCATTCTGTGCATCCTCTTCTCCGTCGATTAAAGGTAGGCAACGCATATGCAATTGCGTATGTCTATGGGCAATGGTCACTTCGCTATTTCAGCGATTTCAGGTGGCAGCTCGCTCGTTGGCCACCTTATGATAAAAAAAAAGCTGGACCCAAAAGACAGCTAGGCGTTGAAGGGTGGCGGTTGTGTTCCGAACGAAGATCCCGCCTTTTTTTTAGTCTAAATACAGATTGTAATGTTTACATTTTTTTAATAATCTATTCCTTGTTCCTTTATCACTTTAATGCTTACAAAGACTCATTCTTTGGGCATAGATAAGTTTTGTTTATATTCACAAGTTTGAAAATATTTACATGAAATAGAGAAATAGTATCGTGCAGCAATCTGTCTCGTAATGCCTTAAGGAATTTTAACGCACATATCTTGAATGTTTTCGTTTTAACTTGTGCGGAGAAATTATTTTCAATATTTATACTAATTTGGCCTACACTCATATACTTATGGACTTTACGATGTTTTTTTTTCACCAAAAACATTAAAACGTCAACATCTACATATATAAAAGAAAGTCGTGTTAGTTACACTATTTATAACTCAAGAACGGCTTTACCGATATGCCTGAAAAATTGATGAGGAGGTAGCTTAGAGCCAGGAGACGGACATAGGATACTATATATTCATTTTTTTTCGAATTTATGCCTTGAAGAGTTGCTTTTTATTTAACTTACTAATATTATTATATATCCACGCGGACAGAGTCGCGGGCGACAGCTAGTTTCCAATAAAAATTATCTATTACTAAAATAATTATATCAGCGCATCCGTGAGCCATATCAAATGCAACCATTCAGTTCATGATCAAGAGCGTTGTAAAATATTTCGAAATTATACCCTAAAATTATACAAAATAGAGTTCTTTTTATATTAATACTTAATTAAATTAAATCACGAGATGTTGAAGTGCGCAACATTTTTCCATAAGCTTCTAACTAGCCCATGTCTTCGCACGGATAGGTTAGGTTTTGCAAATGTCTTAGTATTTAATTCATAATGTTTATCTTAAAAGTAAGGTTAGGTCAGGTTATTTTGTTTATTAAATTAAAATTAAAAGAGATGAACCATAGATAAAAAAAACATTTTTGACATCCTTATGAAACACTCCATCTATTGGTTAAAACTGTAACTAAACTTTTGAAGTAGTTTTTCAGTTTATCACTCTCAAACAGACATGTCGTTCGAACTTTGTTTTATATTGATATGCAGTCAATGAACTACATTATATAATATTTAAATATATGTTTGCTCCCGGATCTGGGCAATTCTAAAACATCACTAGTTACGATGACCCCCTGACCTAATAGACTATTGTAACTATTATGATATTTACTGTGTTTATAGCTAGATTAGACATTTTTTAAATTATTAATCTTATTAATAACTACTTGAGCATACAGAAAAAAACCCAGAAGAAGTATAATTAATGTTTTTCAAGCGAAAAATACGATAAAGGGAAAATTTTGAAAAGAACAGAAAAGTCGTCGATTATCTTGTCCTAAATGTCTCATCTGTAGTTTATAGAGCTCTACGCAGTCAAGTTTAATCCTACTAAAAGAAAGACTCCTAAACTTTTTTCTAATACAATTCTTCTTTAACTTGAGAACCCACAATTTCCAAGAAACCCAGGAGTAACCCTACCTGAACTACATTGAGAATCAAGGTAGGGTTAAGGTAGGCAACGCATATGCAATTGCGTATTGTCTATGGGCAACGGTCACTTCGCTATTTCAGCGATTTCAGGTGGCCGTTCGCTCGTTTGCCACCTTATGATATAAAAAAAGCATTAGCTTAATAATGGAATATAGTTTTGGGAGACAAACGAGAAAATGTTTTCAATCAAAACATTGTTTGTGGAATGTTTTTAATATTAAATGGTCTACGTGACCAACGCTGTGTATCACAAATATTTATTTACCCGTCAATTGTATTCTCAATTGATAAAAAAATATATTTCTCCCTAATAACTATTCATTAACATTTACTTATCATTAATGACAACATCAATAATTAATTAACAATTATAAATCCGGGTTGCTGTTAAATGAATGTCGTGTCTTGTCGTGTTTGTATTTGAATTACATCATCATCATCAGCCTTTGTCTACACATGCCTACCACACTTTGATTTTTACAAATGGATAGTCGATTGCTTGGAAATTACAGGTTTTACTTGATGTTACATGACAGTTCCTTCTTTTTATATTATTAGGTCGAATCCAGGCCACCACAACAAACCCCTACCATCAGCGCCAAAATGGCTAGAATCAAATAGGCACAAAACACGTCTTATAGCCAGTCCATTTATAGAGGTCATATCGTCGTCCCTCTCATTATCGACGTTAAAACAGAGATAAAAATATGTAAACGGGGATTTTGGTCTTAGAAACCCACGATTAGATGTAGATTAAGACTGTCTTGTGAACTTTGCATTAAGATAGGGAATGTGGAAATCCTGGTGCAGCCGGAAAGGAAGGCGCAAGATTACATTAGTGCGACTTGTTTACTATCAGATATACAGAGGTCATGTTTATGTTTCCATAAGTACACGTACTATCTATTAATTTTTATTTATTCTAATTTATTACGACACCTAAAAGAATGCGCTTTACACAGAATTAAGCATCATTAAGTGAAGCATTGTAATTATGTGTCTAAAAATAGTTGGCTACAAAAGCTGATGCTGCTTTAAAAAGCTGTATCTTGAAGGCTTACCGGCATAACTTCCGTCCGTATCCCGCGTAGTCCGCCCTCCGCGCCCGCCTTCGCCGTCGCCCTGCCGCCGCGAGCTGCCAGCCTGCACTGTGCCAGCGCACCGCCTGGCCCCTGAAGCCTCCTCGCGTGACTTACAACCTCCCCAACAACACCGCAACATGCCACCCTAAAACTATCATCCACATAGTCCAAATTCTCTTGTGAGCTAATCCCGCGATTTACATTCAAATTTGACATGTCTTCGACATCCTGGGCTATAACAATCTTAGGAATTTTATGATTATAATCTTTATAACTATTCTCGAAAGCATCCAAATTCGTCTGTCGCTGTATACCCCTAAATTTTTCTTTCAGTGAATTAATAACCGCTTTTCTAGCCAGTTCGTGCTTCGTTCTAAGTTTGCGTTCCCTCCAATTTTTAAGTACGACATCTTTAGGACTTATTTCTTTATCGCTTATAATAGTGTTTTTGTCTATTGCCAATTCAGTTTCTGCATTTAATAGGTTAGTACTTGTTGATTTGTCGTGAAATGTTTTTCTAGTATTAATTTCGTCTGCATTCAAGTCTATCTTAACATCAGTTACTATTTGTTGGTGTTCAAACTGTTCCCATAATCTTACTCCTTCTTGGTTAATTGGCATTCTTGATCTAGGAGCGAGAAAAGTTTGCACTGAATCTGACATTATATTATAATTCTACTTTTATTGTTAAACAAACATTTTACGTACTACATTTCTGTGCGACAATTTAAGGTATACTAAATACAAAAAGTTGATGGAATATATTTATACCAAATGAAAATGCAAGTCAGTGAATCAGTTTTCTTTATTCCTTACAAACTTCCTTTGTCATCCTTTCTCGTTCACGAAAAGTAGCGAAAGAATACGTAGGTTCTCTTTGTATAGATAGTGAAATTTTATTAGTAGGTCAGTGTGTAAATGTAAAATGCAAGTCAGTTTTCTTACATTAAACGACGTTCGATTTATTTCGGACTTATACCTAACCTAATACGTATCAGTACAAATTACGTAAGTAGTTTTCAATAAAAACTTTTCGTAACGTTTGTTCTTGCGAGTACTCAAACAATTTTGCTACGAAATACGTTAGCAAAATGCTGACAGACCTTACATAATGAGGCTCATAATATATTTGACGTTATTATGCATGGAGATTGCGTTGATGTACTGTCGTCGAGTCTAAACTGTCGGGCAGGCGTTGAACCTGTCACGACCAAATCACATGTAGCAATTGTCAGTAGGTGAACCATACTTCTTTCTGGCTTTATATGAGTCGTTTGAAAGCTATAGTAACAAAACTGGGCGTACTATTTGTCTTGGTTATAATCTTGTTCGAAATAAAAGAGTATATTGGTCTTAATTTTTTTTTTCATTTTTATGTTTTTCAGCAATTTAACATGATTTTTGTTGCCTGTCTTCTGTACTTTTCAATGCAAATATGTTTTTCCGCATATTTTGTGCAAGGAAAAAGAAAAATTAACTAAGTAATTTAAAAATTGTTTCCGTCTTTTAAAACCGCAAAAAATTGCGCCGTCTCTTCTGACATTCAGACTACCAAATAATAATTTCCTTAACATTTTGAGGTTAGTAATTATACACTTTTTTATTTTAAATTTAAAACCCGACATGATGTAATTACAAACTGTCAGGTTTTTGTATTAGACACCAGAATCTTACTTTTTTTAAACATTTTATAAGTAATTAACGCTACTCAAAGTAAATCGAATTTACCATATCAAAGTTCAATTTACAATCATAAAAATTATTACTTGTTTATATCGTCATCATCTTAAAGCCTTTTTCCATACGGAGAACAATTCTTAAGCAATCAAGTTGAAGATGTGAAGGGTTAATCTGCTCATATATTAAGTCATACGAAGTACTGGGAGTCTGTGAGACTTGTACGTTCCGGTATACGCATCTTGGTCACCGTCACCGCAGACGAGGTTATGATAAACGTGAACTGTCAGGATGTCAGATGCGACAAGGACGGTATAAAAATCACTAATTAGTCTGCTAGTAGATAATTAGCACGCGCTATCTTAATATATGATTATCGTAAATAGTTTTAATTAGGTCTTATTATTTTATAGCTTTGAAGTGTTAGGAAGAAAATCCGACACTGTGCCAGTGCATCGGCGCAACACTAGCCTTATTAATTTTTTTTTTTTGACTTGGCAACAAAAGCGTGCCATTCGCGCCAAATGATTCTCACTAATAATGTCTAAAAAAAGATAGAACTAAATAGCTTCATCTAAAACACTTTGTACCGTTTCTACTCTCTTGGAGTTTGATTTATGTTAGATAGTTATAGCGACTTTCTGCGTGGAATTAAAAAAAAACTTAATTAGAAGCTTACATATGTGTTCTTCCATACTATGTTCTACATCTGTGTGTGTGTGTTTTATCAAGATCCGTTGACTCGTGCCGGAGATACCTTCAAACAAACATCCATGTATCTAGACTTTTCAATTTATAATAACCTACTATAGAAGAATTCTGACTAGCGCGAACTTTATTACCATTCGCTGCCGAAACTTTTTATCATAGTTAAGTATAATTATTTCTTGTTATACTGGAATAGTGTGTACACTAATAGTTGATTTAATATGTCAAAATTGTAATCAACTAAAGTTTCCTCTGAGCTTAGTACTTACGTAGATGTGGGTCGTTCCGTCTGGTAATGTCGTACTTTGCCCGTCTGGCATTGTCAGCTCCGGGGCTGTTTATTAGAGTATTTACCTCAATGATAACCAAGAATCGCGTACTAGGGAAAGTTTCCATTGTTTCTGGGCAAATGACAATGTCGTGATTGACTTTTATCAGCGACGTCATGTAAAAATTAATTCAATGTTTCCAGGACGTAAAAAATGGAGAGAACTTCATTTTTATTAGGTTAGTTTTGGTTTGATTACAAAGCAAACAATAAGTTAAGTACAAATTAAGTAAATTACTACTTGATGTTTGAATTTTTGCAGTTTCAAAGCTCCAAAAACAGATGTGATACATTTCTGTCACCAATAGACTGTCCCCCCCGAGTGAAACAGTATAGGCTAATGGCATATTTGTGTTTGAAATTAATAAGAACACACGTCTAGAATTTCGTAGACGATTACGACGACTTATCAATTGTCATGTACACATTGCTATCGTCGCGTCGGCTACGAAATTGGGCTCGATACAAAAATATAGCTATCACGTGAAGTAGAACACGTGGATATCACTCTACAAAATTTAACGCCGTACAATCTTTTAGCTACTTAAGCAGTAGAGGACAGCTTTTACATACTATTTTTTTAAATGTTATCAGATTTTTTTCGTAAATTCACTAATATTTCTTTTACCATTCCAACTAAACTCTAAGCTTGTGCTAGGATATGGTTAACGACAATAGTCGAATGGCAGGATTCGAACCCCGACCTCGTGATCGGAAATCCGTACCCTAAACCATTAGGCTATTGACGCTTCAAAAATACATTAAGGAACTCTCTTATCGTTGGTTTCGGAGACTATCATCACTGCATAAAACATATTCTTATCTCTGACAGATATAAGTATATGTTTAATACAGGAATTTTGGTCTCGGAAACCAACGATAAGTTAATATTAATTTGCTTTATTTGCAGTATCAAAGTTATTATTGATACTTATGCAAATAAATAACAATAACACAAGTAACTGTGAGAAGGCTTTATGGAAAGTTAACGCAAATTGGAACACAATATGAAAATATGTCTGCCTAGTTAATTACGATTTCGATATTTTTATTTCTATCGATAGTTTTTCGATTAAATTACGCGTAAAATGTTTTAGATAACGCTATCTAAACGTCTGTGACTTGTCTGTTCCGAAGACTATCGGCCTTGCACTATACACTTTTTTTTATACCACAAGGCAAAGAGGATCTTGTATACAAATAAATTATCTGTACCTTTTGGCCACCTTAGTTAAATCAAACTTGCGACTTATCTTCGATTGGCAGCTCCATAATTTACATTATTGAGGTTTAAATTAAATTGATTTTTGCCTTTAAAAGTAGAAATTACTATAACATAAATGAATGATAACTTTTAACGACAGTTGCAGAGAGTTATATTATCTGTGGTACTTGTTAGAATAAGACAGCTACTCCTTGAGATCTTGGGGATGAGTTTATCCATTAAATACTAATTATTGCTTTAATTAGGTAACAGTGGATTTGATAGTCTTAAGTTAACGTATAAAAGGCGAAGGTCCTTGTCACAATTTTTTTATTTACTAAGCCATTACAACATTTGGTTATCGAAATGACGTTAGTTTGGGAACGGAATAATTTTAGTGCGTCATATATTATAGATCCGGGTCGAATCCTATTTAACCAATTAGTAGAATACTTTCCGATTGGATCCAATATATCCATTATATGTAGGTACGTGACTTGCCAGTTAAACTCTTAACCATATGCCTTAAAAACTTTTTGTTGCCAACCTCTTTTATTCAAACTTATTTTGTTACTTCTACAATTTAAATTAAAACAAAAACATACAGACGAATTGATAGCCTCCTTTTTGAAGTCGGTTAATAAACATATTAAATTATTTAAAAAGTGAATAATTTCTTTCTTTTCTTTCAATTTTTTTCTTTTGATATCCGGCATTTATGTCAATTTTACTGCTTTTAATATTGAGGTCAAGTCTTATTAATGATAAATCATTATTACTACGATAAGATATTAAAATCCAAATAAATAAATTTGCAGACATGATAACTGAGTAATGCTACTAGGTCAGGTGAAATGCTATTTGCTATAATTACGGAAAAAGGTTTCAATTTATTGAGGCTGGCAAGAATAAATTTGCTATTTTTCTATAATAATTTTGTTGTTTATGGAATACTAAAAATCTATATTTTTATAGAACTTACAAGCATCGAACGTGAGATCGGCCATTTAATACCGCTACAATAACAAATAATAATAATATTATAATAATAATAACCATAGGACATATACAATAAGTTAATAGGTTACAGATGTTTTCCCATGATTATATTTTATGGATATAGAGTATGCAAAGTAAACAACTCCCCTCTCCCGCTAAATCCAGAACCCCCAGCAGAATAAGCAGGTAAAGAGGACTAGAATTAGTGTCGTGTTTCAGCAGTGAAAACCCACGGTTAAATCAACAGCAACGTTCCGGGAAGGAAGTAGACATACACGAGTAGACTTTGTAAGACACGCGGCACAGGAGTGACCGTCTGTCGGTTTATTTTAATGCCATTAACTGATAAAGTTTCTGTACCAGCCCCCGACAGGCTGATAAATAATTGTGTTACGAAATTTATGTAATCATTAATTTATTTTAATGTTAAATTATTTATTATAAACACGTTGTCATCAGTATATTAATAAGTTGTTAAGTTGTTCGTAATTTCCTCAACTTTTTTTTGTGTTTATAATATAGAAAATATTATATATAATCACCCTTAACTTAGGGTAGGCTTCGAGACCCTCGGTGGGGACGTATAGTAAGCTGATGGTGATATTATAATAGAAATATAAATTAATTATTAATTTTGATACGATATAATTCATTTATTACGAAGATGATTTTAAACACTTAAACATCGATTTTCTTCGCCAATTAATCTGTTAGAAAATATATTATATATACCTTTTTATCTTTTTTCTTTCAAATGGGAATGCAGGGAAATTAGGCACACTCCATGCTTCAGGGAAGACACGGTATTTTTGTGAGATTGTCTCCCCGAATAGAAGCATACCTACCCACTAAACCCCTCTTTTCCCTCTCGGCCATAGTATGGGACGACATGATGCCGTCAAGTGAATTTACAACCGCGACGATCATATTAATACCTACATTTGATAAAAAATAGTGTTAATTATAGATTTTTGTACAATTTTTGTGCAGCGAAGACCGACATTGAATGAGTGGAAAGGCATAATTTAGGTTACACAAGAAAAAAAATGCAGGAAAAAGTCATGTTGATTTTTTATTAAAATAACTTTTCATCGTGTCGCGTCTAGGATTCTATCTAGATTAGACTAACGATTTAGTCCATCTCAATTTTGCTTCTCTCTTCTTCCATTGAGTCATGGACACGAAATCAATAGGAAGAAGAACTCTCTGTAAATAACAATTAAATTATAATTAAGATATAAGTATTTAAATTGTTATAAATATAAATTAAGCAAGTTGTTAATTGTGGTGACCACACGAGGCCAAAACCAAGTCGGAGCTATAGATTTGAACAACCGAGTTATCGAGACATTACATAAACAATTTTTTTTCATAAAAAATATTAGCAAATTTTTGTTAATTAACTTATATTTCTTGTAACATTCCAAGTAAGCTCCAGGCTTGTGTTAGAATATGGTTAACGACAATTGTCGAATAGCGGGATTCGAACCTTCGACCGCGTGATCGGAAATCCGTACCCTTAACAATTAGGCTATTGGCGCTCTTAAAATAATACGACATAACAGAAAAATAATTTTTTTTGTCTTTGTGTTGTCATCTCACTTATTCGTAACTTAGGAGAACTTAAAGTTACCAGAACCATTTACTTAATAACTGTATTATAAAACTTACTCTGGAACCTGTCTTAGTTGATGATTTTAAATATTTGCAACAGAAATCGAATAACTGTCCAAAACATTTTAGAGTACAATTTAAGCCGCACATTATTTCACAACTCTCTTTGTTCATTGGTGGATCTAGAATAAAATCAACATTCATCATCATCAGCTCACTATACGTCCCAACCGAGGGGCTCGGAGCCTACCCTAAGTTGGTGATTAGGTGATTAGGCCAAAATCAACCACGCTGGCCAAGTGCAAGTTAACTTCACACATATCATTGAATTTCTTCTCAGATATGTGCAGCATCACGATGTTTTCATTCACCGTAAGAACGTCGGATAAATGTACATATGTAAATCGGAAATCGAAAGACACATTGGTACATGGCGGGATTCGATCTTAGGGCCTGCAGATTGCAAATCAAGTGCTTGACTCCTGAGCCACCGACGCTCTCAATCTCGAAATCAATATTATTACTATAAAAAAAAATTAAAGGCCATACACGGACTGCTTTACGCAGTCAACTGTCTACTTTTTTGTACGGCCTGAACGCACAGCAATCGTCCGTGTTTGGCCCTTGATTCATTTATCTGGACTAAATGCATGGGATGTTTTCTTAAATAATATTGTTCCGTATTTCATATTATAAGTAGGTTGAGTAGTTTTTGATTGGTTATTCATACCTGCAGGTTTGCGTTTGACACGATCTGCTTCACACGTCATCAACATATTATCTAAAAGGAATTAAATTAATGTCAGCTGAGCTTATTATTAAATTAAATCATCATCAACATCAGCTCACTATACTTCGCTAGTGAAGGTCTCGGTGCCTATGCTAATTATGGGTGACTAGGCGATAGTCAACTACGCTGGACCAGGGTGGATTGGTTAATTTCACATAATTTATACCTTTCAATTTCTTCTCAGATATGTCTAGGATTCACATAACGATGTTTTCCTTCACCATAAGAACATAAAAGAGTGTTTGCGGACGGACAGACAAACATTAAAAAATATATTTCGTTATATCTTAGTAACGCAATTACATACTCCAATCCATCCAAATTTATTATACCTACTAGCGGACCCGACAGACGTTGTCCTGTCTACACGTCTTTAATTTAAATAAATTAATATGAAGTTAATATTTGATGAAAATTGTGAATCTAAACCATTCCCAGATCCCCTTGAACACACACAAAAAATTTCATCTAAATCGGTCCAGTCGTTTGAGAGAAGTTCAGTGACATACACACTCACAGAAGATTATAGGATTTAGAATTATATATATCAAGATACAAATAATTGAAACAAACAACTTACCAAGAAGAAGCAAAGTTACCGCTAATAAATATAAATATTTCATATTGAATTAGATCTTTTATAAACTTTTTTGTAAAAATAAATTCTTTGCAACTTGTTAACCATGAATATCAAGAATCCTTAGCAACATCTCTCTATATAGGTGAAACGAAATTTCGTACTAATTTTTGGAGGACGTGACCAAACAGTTATGGTTTTATTTCACGCTTTGTTTATAGAAATAATTAAAAATATAATCTTACTTATATAAATGCAAAGTTTGAATAGATCGATATTCGTTACTACTGTTGGGGAAAAAATGCGACACTGTCCCTGTGTACTGGCAACACTAGCTTTTATTAAAATGTCGACGTTTTTTCCCCTCACTAATCATTCTGACAGTGGACATTGTAACGAAAGCACGTCATTCGCGCCAATTGATTCCTGTATTAATGTCTTAAACTACGTACGTATCTAGATAATTAAACGGATCTTGATTAAATTTAGCACAGATGTAGCAAATAGTCTAGAAGGACAAATTTTTGCGATATCCATGCAGCCGTTCTGGAGATACTTTCTAACAAACACCCAACCGTCAAAAAATTTGCATTTATAATAATAATTAGATTGTATGGATGAATCAAAATACGCTTTAATGTATAAACAGTTTGTACTATGTCTATTGTATTAGTCTTATTCTACTTAAGTCGTTTAAGACAGTATTAGAATAATTTGGCGCGAATGACGTGCTTTCTTTACAAAGTCTAGTGTCAGAATAAATAGTGAGGGGACACAAACGTCGACACTTTAGTTTAGTGCCGCGCCAATAAAGCGGCACATTTTTGGATCTTCCACCTTACGGTCGAAAACAATTTTAATCGTTATCATATTAAGAAGCCACCAAAACATATTGATATTATATCGATTATGTTTACTAACTCCAGATAAAATTATAGATAATTTGTAACGAGGCTTGTATTAATGATAAGAGAGCGTTGCTGCATTAATACGCTCGGAAAACAATTTTTCCAATACAATCTGCTTTGTTTTGCCAACTTTATATACTAGCTGTCTACCGCGACTCCGTCCGCGCGGTATCAAAAAACATGCCAGGCTCTACCTATAATTTGGCATAGATCTAGAACACAGTTTGGCAAAACACATAGGCTACTATTTTTTTTATTACGCACAGAGGAGTTGCGGGCGACAGTTATTTTATTCATATTTGCAAAGCTTTAACCAAAAGTAAAAGATTAGTCACGTGTTAACCACGCCCTCGCAAATGATACAATTATTATATTCATCAATCTCAATGCCTCCACGCGGCACTAATCATCAAACGATCATACTTTACTGACATGACGCAAAATGATATTGTTTGCCAGAACTTTAATAGGATATAAAGTCTAATTACAAATCAATCGACGAAAAAGTCAAAGAAAAGGGCCACTTTAAGTTTGTCCTGACAAATATTATGCTAAGTATATACCTAATGTTATATAAATCGTAGATTAAAATAAACAGGTTTTAATTATAATTTAGCTTGGGAAATACCTCCAAGATTTGAGTATTTCCAATCAAACTGTCTTCTTTTACGTCAACATAAATAGTTTTTATTATTTCGTATCGCTACACAATTTTTACATTAAAAAATACATTATTTTCTTGTATACAAAGCCTTAATACAGATAATAAAAGGTAAATATCCAGGAAGCGTTGTAAGTTTGCGTGTTGTGCGTGCCCCAGCCGCTCGATACTCAATAGTCGTGCATTGGATTCAGATAAACATGCATAAGCTTCGAAAAAATACCTTATTACTACTGCTAACGTTATGTAAGCTTTGTTCACTGCTAACCAGGGCAAGCCGGTTAGCAATAAACAAACGGTTTGCGTCCTGGAGGCCTAATTTAGTCCTCTTTCCTTCCCACCCTTTATTTTATAAGCAAAGACCCATCCTTTCTAAGTGGAAGTGGACTTTCCGGATGAGAGTATGCAAGGAAAGGGAAGATATTTTTTTTCTGTGCATCCTCTCCTCCGTCGATAAAAGATAGTCAACGCATATGTAATTGCGTATGTCTATGGGCAGCGGTCACTTCGAAATTTCATCGATTTCACGTGGCCGCTCGCTCGTTTGCCACCTCATGATATAAAAAAAACCGCCCAGGAAACTAGGGAGAAAGCTGAATAGGCCTACGAATTACACATTCTCAAGTAACCCTGTTTCCCCCCCCCCCCCCGCCTTGTGATCGTGTTAATAATCTCGTAGAAATGAATCCCACATTATTCAGAAATTAAAGACAACGAATAAGTTTATATAACGTTTATTTCAAGAATTGTAGAAACATATGAAATAGTTTTTTCTTTTCAAACCAGGGCTGCAACTCATTTCAGCTAAATGTAGCTCTGTAATAAAGTATTAGTATTATATTTATTAACAATATATTTTTTGAGGTAAAGAGCCTAATATATCATAAAAATATATAAATTACATCTAAATAAAATATATCCAATGACAGCGTGATCACAAAAAAAACAATATTAGAATTGTACACTTTGTGCATATTCAAAGAGTGACAGGTGACTATATTATTTACAAAACGCTATTTTATTTGCGTGTAATGTTAATATTGAGATATTTTAATATTTTGGAATATTAGTTACTCGTACCTCTTCATTTAATTGTCAACGTGTGTACCGTCAGCAGGCACAGATCTATAGAGACGCAACAGGTCATCATCATGGGATTGTGGTTGTTGGCTCTTGAACAGATCGTTGCGCAGATCCCGATTAAGTTCTCTACAATATATTAAATGCTGAAAGGGATTAGGTTAATATCTGGCGCTAGTCTAAAAATTAGAAAAATTTAATCGAATAAACAAATATTTTTATCTTTATCTTTCACTAAGATACTTTCCATTAACACATTCCATGCCACTTGATTTCCTTGTCAACAGAGTTGGGGTCACTGAAAGTGTTAAGGAACTCAAGTGACAAAGTACTTACCCCATAATAGCAACACAACATTAGGTCCCCTTGGCTACATTCAAGGGAACAGTGTGTTCCACATTGGACGTCACATTTCAGTTCATCTTTCGGATCTACAATAAGTTATTTTTATTTAGATTTAGCTTTTTATTAAAATTATGTCATCTAGCTCACTACAAAAACAAACTGGACCCGAAGAGAACCTATTTTGCGCATGGATTTAACTGGGCTTATAGCACGCAAACAAATCAAAAGCAAGCTTTGTGCCTGAGTAGTCAGTAGTCACTGTTTGCCTTGAGAAGACATTTACAGTCTCATCGGGCTTGAGGTGGTCGCGTCCCGATGGCGCTTAGCCTCAACCTCGTTTAAAGCTTTGTGTCCATTTCCCCTTCGGGTTATGATTTTCGTATGCGAGAGTTTATTTAATTGTAAGAAATTGCAAAAACCCATCAAGGTGCAAAATAAAACTTTTCTTTTAATTTATTTTTTTGCGCTAAAATTACGCGTATTTGAAGTATTATTAATTTAAAGAATGTTCGTTTTTCAGAAGCCTTAATGTTTAATTTATCGAGAACAAATTTAATTACCTTGTAGTTGTTGTCTGAAACTCTCGGCTTCAGGCATCATGGACATACCTGGAAAATAATTTACTAGAACTTAATAACTTACTATACTTATAACTGCTGTTTCCTTTTTCAATGTTTAACCAAACAAGATACCATTATTATACAGTTTTTTTATCAGCATTGCTTGAAGTTGAAACGCCAATAAATTATTAAATCATTAAGTATTGATTTTAAAAGACTACTAAGAGACAAAGTTGAAAAAAAAAGATCAAAATTACATTTTTAAAGTGCTCTCGATATTTTTTTAAAATATAAAAATTAAAGCAACTTAAGCATATGCAAGTATTACTTTTTGATGTATTTATAAATAGGAGTTAAAGTCTCAATGATATCTCTTGTTTATAATATTTCATCTTCATCAGCTCACTATACGTCCCCACCGAGGGGCTCGGAGCCTACCCTAAGTTAAGGGTGATTAGGCAATAGTCAACCACGCTGGCCATGTGCGGGTTGGTTGACTTCACACATATCTTTGAATTTCTTCTCAGATATGTGCAGGTTGCATCTCGATGTTTTCCTTCACCGTAAGAACGTCGGATAAATGTACATATGTAAATCGGAAATCGAACAACACATTGGTACACGGCGGGATTCGAATCCAGGACCTGCAATTTGCAAGTCAAGTGCTTGAGCCCTGAGCCATCTACGCTCTTATTATAATGTTTGAATACATAAAAAAGGTAAGTTTAAAGTAGCCAGCAACAACAATATTGGTTGCACCAATGGCTCGGATGGAGCACGAAGTGGCTCGTTCGCCCGGTGCCATTACAATCACACAGAAGACAGGCGTGAAGCTTTAGCAATTCTGCGTTTCATCTGACGAGTGTGCGTGCCGGAGGCCTTATTTTATTCCCCTTTCCCCTCACGCCTTTTTCTTATGAGAAAAGGATGGGAAGGGGAAGTGTATTTGAAAGAAATAGAGACGCATAGAGAGTGTAAATATCCTCCGTTCTACCGTCGACTAAAGGTAGGCAACGCATCTGCAATTGCGGATGCCTATGGGTAGCGATGGCATCACCTGTCGACGAATTCAGGCCGATTGCCCGTTTGTCACCTTATGATATAAAAAAAAACTTACCAAAAATAATCAAAACTGATGCTAATACAAAATATTTCATATTGAGTTGGCTGTTTTTCTACGAGTATTTAGAATAAAAGTTCTCCACAACTTAGTCTCCAATTACAGAGTACGAAGTAAACATAGTAACAGTCGAGTATTTATACATGAAAATAAATGTTGTCCTAATTTGTCCAAGAACGTAACGAATTAATTATGTGGTTATTACATTCACATTTCACGCTGGTAATGTAGAAGAACGTAATAAACCAATTTAAATCAAAGAACATGCATTATAAAATTAATCTTACTAATATTATAAATGCGAAAGTTTAGATGGATGGATGTTTGTTAGAAGATATCTTCAGAACAGCTACATGGATTGCTGAAATTAGGCATAGATGGAACATAATGTGGAAGAACACATAGACTGCTTATTAAGTTTTTTTTAATGCCGCGCGGATGGAGTCGCGGTTGTCAGTTCGCCATGTTCATACTTAGGAAGACTTTTATACCGTTTATTCAACTTTCAACTAAAAATGAAACTTTATAACACTTCTTATCATTTCATCCATTATTATACCAATACTTTAAGAATATTGTTCTAAATTAGGAAAAAAAAATCACCAGTCAGAAACCGGGCAAAAGAAACAAACGTTAACTAACAATTTAACTTATATGATTATAGCCATTTTATGTTCAGGCGGATATTATAATCAGACTGCA
The DNA here is from genome assembly GCF_000836235.2 of Papilio xuthus. Classification (NCBI taxonomy): domain Eukaryota; kingdom Metazoa; phylum Arthropoda; class Insecta; order Lepidoptera; family Papilionidae; genus Papilio; species Papilio xuthus. Next base: position 6,218,184 of record NW_013531726.1, on the reverse strand, counting down.
ACATTTCACCATAAATCCTTATGGAACATTAAAATATCCATTATTGATTTATTTATGTGGTACCTATATAAAGTAATTATCGACATGTTCAGATTCCGGTTCTGGAAGGTACAATATATTTAACCACTGACCAATAAATTAAGTAAAGGATTTTTGTGAGTTCATCATCATCAGCTCACTATACGTCCCCATTGAGAGGCTATCCGAGTTACGGGTGACTAGGCCATAGTCAACCACACTGACCCAGTGCGGAATGGTTGACTTCACACATATCATTGAATTTCTTCTCAGATATGTGCAGGATGCATCACGATGTTTCCCTTCATCGTTCACTTACACGCATCAGACTGTACGCAGGATTACTTCCATTTAACGCCTATCTTCTGTTCGGTCGTGGTATTGCAGCGGCCGGGCAGTATTCGTGCAAAGGATGTTATTACGAGCTCTACCACTGTTATAATGACCATGCACGTGGATATAACGTATACTTCAACAAGATCAGATAAATTGTACGTTCGAAAATAAAGTATCGTCGCTTCCAACATATAATATAGCCGGTACGGACTACAGCTTATATTATTTTAACTCAAACGAATACAATACGGAGAGAAAGGAAAAAAACAGAGATTTTGTTTAATAAATAATTTATATCACTAGTCAATATCTTTAGTTCGTTTATAAATAAGAGTACACATTAATCGACAACTTATCTAACAATAATAAGAAAGTATATAATCATTATTCGCGATTGTACATGAATATCTACTTAGTAGTTACAAGCTTCATATCGTCCCTCGACCCCTTGACATTCGCGACGACAGAGCGAGAGCACGACACGGAGAGAGCGAGGCGACCGACACGGCTGCGACCCGAGAGTTTCCACTCGTGCGCTCATCAGGTACTAGTGTCTTACATTATCAAAACAATTTCTTTATTATAATAATAAAGTAATTATCTCAGAGTGGCACGTTGGGCGGCGTCTTGCATGGCTCCGGCGGCGGCGCATGGCGCTCCTCGGGCCGGCGCGACTGGTAGTACGCGCAGTATGGGAGTGGGTCCCAGTACGTGAATAGTGCTTCACGAGTGTCCAGAACCGTGTTCAAGAGCTTCCCCACGGTCGCCGTGTGTCCGCAGCGAGGCTGTACCTGGCACAAGTACGGTAGCGATACTCCGACTCGCGCTCCGATCGCTACCAATCTGTTTCCTTGACCGTTGCACACGTTCTCATCGCGAACCAGTCTGAAAGACACGTGTCCCGTCATGGGGCGCGACGGCGAGAGGCATGACACAAATTTCTGTACCCAGGCGTCGGCTTCATCGTCTTTTTGTGGCACCAAACCTTTCTTAGAGGAGTCAACGCGACAAGTCACATTATTGACAGCACGCGACTCCTTAAGAGTGGTGCAAGTTATTACTTTCTCTCCCTTCGGTTCCCTTACTATAACCCAAGGCTTCTCTGCACTGATTTCCCGGGGAAATCTGAAGAGACTTTTCTCTTCTGGCATAACAAACCGGAGGCGGTCTCGAGCACCGCGGGCGCCGGCGCTTGCAATAAAGTGACGCCCTTCCTTCGACGCCCCGCTTTCGTACCACATCCTCACGTCGTCCTCGCTGGTTACCACCCAGAACTGCGGCGTGGCAAGACCAGCAGCACGGCTTACTCGTATCAACTCGAGCGGATCATCCAAAACGACAACGTCGCGAGCGCTGGGCACGAAGCACTGACATCCTATAATTTCTAGGTGCGGCTTTGCTAGAGCGTCGTAGTACGCTGGCGTCGTCGAGCTCACGGGAATATAAAACACCACGGATTCTCTGTCGACAATTTCTTTCAGGGCGCGTGCGTAGGCCAGAGGATCCGCAGGATTCGGCCGAGGCACTGTGTAAAACTTGTCAACGGCTGCGGAATACTTCAATAGGGCGAACTGTCCTTCTATTTCGAAGGCCACGATCCTCGCTCCGGCAGAGTGGAAGTTTCTCGCCAAATGCAACGCTTGTATAGAGCTACCTCCGCTGATCAACACAGTACGAGGTTTCTTCGAATCCTTGGACATAGCTCGTCCGATCATTTTGAGAACTCCGATGGGGCATTCAACACACTTCCAGAAGATGAACAGCGAGGCGGCGATCCACAAGGTAGGCAGAACTACGAGGATTTGCTTCCAGGCGGGGTGGGCGATGAAACCGAGCAGGGCAAACAGCGGCCGCAGACACAAGCGAGGGAACCAGGTGACGATGCGCAGGAGTCTGGGCAGCGAGGGCGGTCTCTCGGGCGGCACGGCTTGTTCTTCTGGTATAAGAGAGAAGGTCGAGGAGAAAGATCTCCTGAGAGTGGTGAAGGGCGGGGACTGGTGTGAACATCTCTTGACACGGGGTGAGAACACAATGTCGGTATGGGCGCGCGCGAGGCGACCGTACTCCGGGGCGCAGGCCGGCATGGCGGCGACTGGCGCGCGCGTCGCCTATCGCCGCATATAAACGCGCGCTTATCTCTCGCGCCCTCGCCGACGTCGGCGCCGCGCCCCGAGAATCATCTTTGCACCCAATTAACTGTTGCCTGTTTAAAAAGTAAACAAATCCGGGAAGTTATTCATGAACAATTAATGATAGAATTCTAAACTAGATAGCCATTGAATACGAATTAAATTAATGTGATTATAATTTGTTAGAATAACTATAATTACATGTTTGTTACTTTAATGTACAATAATTAATTAATTATATAAACAACAAATCGTTTCAAAATTAAAAATACAATAGAAATTACTTACACATTTGCAGGATCAAACTAAAGGATCTCAATAAAAAGGGATAAAGAGGTAATGTCAGATTGCCTAAAAGAAAATAAATAATTCTTTTGGATAACTTTATTAGTCAACATAGTGAGCAACAAATTACATTTATATATTGAATATTTTTTTATTACTGAGAAAATTTTTATCCAACTTTAACTACACCTTTGCCGTATACCATTAACGATAAAAATTAACTGATATAAAACCGTTTAGTTATATTTATAACAAAGAAATACACAAAATAATATCACTAGAAAATAAACTTATTTTTGTGCATTTATTTAATATGAAATAAACTTCAAATTTTTATTTCCCGTTATACGAACCAAAAACACAGAAAACCGATTTTAAAATAATCTGTTATTTGACATAATTATGTATTTAAATGCTGTCAAATGTTTAATATATTTACTTATTAAAAGTCAGATTAAATTAATGTACCAAATACTTTATATAAATAGACAAAAATAAACATTTGTTATTTAATATATTTAACTCAAATATGATCTAATGACAATTACATACCAATAAGTTAAATACGTTAAAATGCAAAATTACAAAATAATTTCCAATGTCGAAACATCACCAAACAAAAATGTACACAATTTTAGTTACCATATTCCACCAAAACACCTTGACAGATTTCCATATACAGAATCGACTACTATCAATGTATTAATCCCGCGCGGTAGGAGTCGCGAGAAAAATTTAGTATTATTGTTATAATATCTATTTGTTTAAACAGAATGAAAGGGATAACAATATATTACCTACTTCCACAAAAAATAAAAATAATGTAGGTTTATTTAATATGATAGATTTAGACAGCAGTTTTGATCTTAACTGATAGATAAATTAAATTGAGTCAAATTAGAAAAGACTAGGAAGATATAACAACTACATATCACAAATCTAAACTAACACAACTAGGAACTAAATAGATACACTAAAATACTAAATACATTGGATATAACGGAGACTAATTGTTGGTTTCCGAGATCAATCACTGCATAAAACATATCTACATCCCTGTCAATATATTTGGCAAAACAGAGTTACTATTATGTTTTAAACAAGGATTTCAATCACAGAAACCCACAGTAAAAAGTTTAAACTAAATTAAGACATTTTAATTTTACGGTCTCTATAAAAAGTACCCATTTTTATAGAGAATTATATTTAATATCTGAAAAAAGATATGGATAGTATTAAAAGTTTCAAAAATCTTCAACGATTGTAAGATTAACTTTATAAAGTTAAACAAAGAAAAAACACATAAATAAGAAAATATTTATATACCATATTTAAATACAAATAAATACATCACTTAATTGACCTTTCATTAAATAATGTTACACAATAAAAGGTAAATTTGTTTCTTTCAATTCAATGGAACCATTCTTACAAACTATATGTAACTCATTCTGGGGCTCCTTTTCAAACCTGAACCGTTTAGGATGGGAGTCATCCATGAACCTTCCCAGCTTCATTATCTTGTCATCTACGGTTATCTTTTCAGCAATTAAGTTGGTAGCCGGCAGATTATTTATTATGTCCGGTATAAGTAATTCCACTTTACCTTTTTCATGTATGAAAATACTACTTTTTTCCGTCAATTGCGATGCGTGCATAAACACATCGCCACTCTTTAATGATGCTTGTAAATTACCAGAGAAACCAGTTATGTAAAGGTTGCCACTCTTTATCACATCAATCATTACAGATCTGTGCAAATGGTCCAAACGAATGTTACCCATAAGTGTAGTGAAATGGGATTTATTACTATAGCAAGATTTAACAGCAATCGGACCAGCGTGTGTTGTCACATTGAATGAATTCGCCATAATATTATTACAGTTTATTCCCGAATTCAAGCCTGTCTTCAGTTCAATGTTGGAAGCTTGAAGTCTTCCATTAGTGTTCACCGATCCTTCCTTACTGTCTACCTTAATGTTGTTGGCCTTTATATCTGCAACATTCACCGTGCCTCGTTCAGTCTGCACAACGAACTCCTCTCCTTCTAGTTTTGACAAATACACAGAAGCGCACTCAGTGGTTGTGACTTGAACATTAAGTTTATATGGTACTTGTATGATACAAACGTCATTCCTATCAGACGAAGTATTTTTATTGAGCAACTCTAAACGTTTGGAGGTCTGTTTAACTTGGAAATCACTTGCGTCTTTGCCCTCACTGTATAATGTCATAGTCAACTTATTGTGAGCTCCGATATCGTTCACGTCTATGGGTTGCACTTTAACATGAATAGGACTCTCGATGAAGATGCTAGTGTTATTATCTATTGTCTTCTCCACGGTTCGGACTATATTTAATTTTTTTATATCGGGAAGGCTACAGAAATCCGAAAAAGTTAACCTCAATATTTTGAGACACTTATATAAGACACGCTGTCTTCCCAATGAAAACATGATGATTATGTAAAACGTGTTTTAGCTTAGAGTAACATAATTTATTTTGTTAATTCAAAATATTAATTTAATTAAATAATTTTTAGCAGTTTATAGCTTTTGACACTTGTATGTCAAATAGAACAGAAGTCAGTCGATTCCTGACAGCTGATTATGTTGACAGACGTCACAAATAATTCTATTTTCAAAAAGGGTTTTTATTGTACCTAAACTAATAAATTCCAATGTAAAAATAATAAAAGAAAATTATGCAATTGTTTAATCTCTTGATTTAACTATTGCTTGTGAATTTATAAAACACTACTAATTTCTTTCATCCTTTAGGATTATATTATTGTTGAACTGGAAGTGGAGGATTGATTTGACAATTTGACAGTTTCAGTTTGACAGCTACAAATGAATCAAATCGGCGAATATTTAGTTAGCACTTGTAATTCCAACAAAACAAAAATATTGCTTTTGTCAATAGACCAAAACATTGATAAATAGTGAGAAAGATAAATTAAACTAAAAATAACTGAATAATAATAATCAACAAAATGAATACGGTTCTCAAAGAGATTTTTACTCGTATGAAACCATTATGCGAGGCGATGATGGTTACCCCTTCTAAAGAAAATGTAGCCGGCTTTGCGGCTGTTGTAGGCGAATTGAATAATGATCATGTTCAGGAAATGCACCAATACCTTCTTTATCCTCTGATCACTCACTTCAGATCAAGAGGGATGCAGTATGTAACATTTCTATTATATTTCCGAATTGCGCAGTCTGTCCCTCTTTTATTTTAATACAATATATTTTAAATCAATATTCAACAAACTAAAAAAGATATTTTCAGTGTGTTTTTTACTGCAGTGAGTTCTTCAAATTACATCGAAAGTTACCTTGAACATGAAGCGACAATGATTTTAAACCCATATGTAGTATATCATTAAACTTGTTTCAGAGGTAAACTTGAACAGCAAAAAAATATTGTGGATGCCTTGACAGTTGTGCTGGAAAAAGTACACATAAATAACACTGACATATGTTTAAAAATATTAACTGGTTTCATGCCTTTGATATTTGACAAAACAAGACCTGGGATGAGTAAGTTTATTTATTTACATTAATACAAGCAAAGTTATTACTTAAATATTAAAATAAATCTCTTCATGAAAAATAAAGGTCAATCTTACATGCATTGCATATGCATTCCTTAACCACTGGGCACATGCGGATGAAATATTTATTAGGGTTATTTTTATGAATGCCAAAGGTTTATTGCCTTGAAATTTAAGAAATAAAATAAAAATAACTCTTAGCTATAATTAAACTTTTAGCTTCTAACATAATGTTTAATATTATTAGACTTTTAACAATATTTTGACATAGTGAAGCTTGTAATATGAAATTTGAACAATATTTAAGTTATTAATTAAAATTTTCTAGTTGCCGATGTACCAGAGGAGGTTAAACTAAGTGCAATGAAATGTCTCACAGCACTAATGCTTGGTATTGACCAGGATATCAGAATCCAACTATTCAAAACCCAAGTACCACTACTAGCGCAGATTATTTTTGTATCTGTACATATTGCAAAACTTGAAAAGTTACGATCACTTAGGTAAGTTAATTTACATAATACAATAGCATAATTAATTATTATAACAGCGGTAGAGCCCCCTTTAATATCTTTGCATGAATTGGTTGGTTTGACCGGTGCAATACCACAACTGCACAGACAGGAGTGAAGTGGAAGCAATTCCATGTTTCATCTGATGAGTGTGTCCCAGAGTCCTTTAAGACCTCTTTCCCCTGCCATTTTGTTTTAAGGAAAAGATGGGAAGTGGAAATGGATTTTCTGGATAAGAGGATGCATAGGAAGGGAAAATATTCTGTTTTGCGATTTTTTTCTATTATGTCCAGTCTATGTACATGTACCAATGTCTATGTAAATTTTATATATTTTCTGACAACAATCACAACTCCTATCTTCCTGGCTGATATATGCCTGTCCATTTACAGATTAGCAGCAATAAAAAACATGACAGCTTTCACAGCTATTCATGACAAGCTGACAGACAGTGCATATCAAATAAGGGACAGTAACACTGAATTTGTAGTCGTAGATATGCTTTCAAGCATATTACCGGGTGTTCTATCAGCTTTGCAAGATATTGCTATGGACACACATAATCCGGGACATGCTGTTGTTGTGGTAAGTTATAATGTCTATATTTGTTGTATATGTAAGTGCATAATCTGTGCGCGTTAACGGCTGCTGCATCTGCCGTCACTTTGACAAGGACGTCAATAAACCAGTCTGCACTAAGCTAGCTTGTATCATTACTCCCAATATCTAATGAGCGTCATGTAGACTATAAAATGTTGATAATTGTAAAGATTTGCAGCAATTGCTTTGCCATTTTGGAGAATTCTGGTGGTTGCATGCTCATTTGCCACCTTATATTATAATATAAAAAAAAAATTCTCAATTTTAAATAAAACAGAAAAATATTCAATATATTTATAGAATAAATTTAATTTAAATTTCTTTTTTATAATTATTCCAAACATTTTTTTCTTACATAGATTGAATGTAAGAAACTATTTTCCCAATCGTTTTCTATTTTATTTAAATTGACAAATTTATAAGCAACATTTTCGACATAAAACGCTAAATCCTATGAAAGCAAGAGTCAAATTAAACCTATTATGTATTATAACATAACATTATTTCCTTTTGGACTTTGTGTAAAAATATTATTGCCCGCTCTTGATGTCAAATGTCAAAAAAATCATGTTTTTCATTTAATAAATTGACTATTGTTTAATATTTTCAGTCAGCTCTAAACACAAGCCACCGTGTGATTTGTATAACAATGAATGATAAGCTGTTACCGAAGAAATCAAGTGTGACAGCCAAAGACTTTGCGGACATGATCGCAGAAAAGACAAGTTGCGTAGACAAAGATGTAAGCAGCAAGGGTAATTGATTCCAACACATTAATACATGTTAGTGTTTGCATGATATGTAGATATTGTAGTATTCCAGACTTTTATCATTTAAATTATTAATATATTATTTATGTTAAGTAAATAAGATATCGGAAAAACCCAATACAATCAAACCTGGGTAAGCGAGAAACCTCTATACATAAGAGTCTGTTCAGACTTAACTAACAACCTCCTTAAGCGAGAAACTTGTTAGGGAGAAACTTTTATAAGCAAGAAAAATATTGTTGCCCTTCAGTCTCGCTTATCCAAGATTCGTATGTATATACCAAGCAAATTTTAAAATATATTTTTCCCTCTTTTATCATCTTTTATCCTCTTTTATCCTCTTAAATCCTTTTTCCACTAGCGCAAACATAAGCTTTAAGACTATCCTCACATGACTATGTATCATACATCTTACTCAGCTCGTATCGTTACTGGAACAAGGGTCTTAACTTTATATAATTACCAACGACATTCAAAAGCAAAATTTCTTTTAGGTCTAAAAGACATAGTCCGTCGGTCACCGGAGTGGTACACAATGGCAGGTGAGAAGCTGTCGCTGGTGGTGCGCAGTCTGGTGCCGCTCAGTGCGCACGAGCATGTCAAAGTGCGCAAAGAACTTGCCGTGTTGTGCTCCAGGATATTGAACGAGTGCAATCAGTAAGAATAAATAATGATAATAAGTTACAGTGTGTTTGTATTTGAGTTTGTGTTCTTACTTTTAGACATTATTAGTTAGAATCCTTTGGCGCGAATGACGTGCTTTCGTTACAAAGTCCAGTGTCAGAATGAATAGTGAGGGGACATAAACGTCGACATTTTAGTAAGGCTAGTGTTGAGTCAATACACTGCCACATTTCCGGATTTTCTTCCTAACATTACTAATATTATAAAAGTGAATGTTTGGATGAATGTTTGTTATTATGTATGCCTAGACCCTAGTCCTAGTAGTATATAGATTTGTTTTTTAAATGCAATCAGACTCACGGGTAAAATGTATCTTATTAACATTATAAATGTAAATATTTGGATGGATGGATGGATGTTTTTACAAGATATCTCCAGAACTTAACGGATATTGCTGAAATTTGGCATAGATGTAGAACAGTCTGGAAGAACAAATGGGCTACTAATTATTTTTGAACGAATGAAAAAAATTAAATTATAATTTCAGATCAATGCAGCCATCGATACCTATAGTTCTAGATGTATTGCTGTCCCTTTCTAACGACAGCTATCCGCATGTAGCGCAGTACTGCTCACGCGTTCTCAAGGTTTACTTCACGGATTCGCCAAAAGAGAAAATTGTCGACACCCTGGATACATTATGCGAGAACTTTCTCAATGTTGTTACTAATTTGCCGAGGGTTTTGAATAATATTAGTAAGTATATATCTAGATAGATATTTTAAAAGTATATACAGAGATTAGTTTGTAAATCATACGTTTTCAATATAAATATCAAAAAATATAAGTTAGACTGTTTTTAAAAAAAAGCTTTAAAACTAAATAACTTTTTTACTACTAACTACTTACTCTATATAGTAAAATCGCTTAACTTATAACTAGAAACCGATATTTTTGTCTATCTGTCTGTCCACAAGCTATGTTTGTTCCGGGCAATCTCCGGAACGTCATGGCCGATTATGTCGGGACTTACACTAGAAGATAGCGGGTGTTTCTTTGTATTTTCTTTTTTTTTACTATAATTCCTAGCCACCGCTATATACAATCTGATACTATAGAAATGTAAGATAAATATTTAACTAATCAGATTCAAGTCGTAAACTGGTGGGTCTGGACCTCGTGTACGGGTACATACGTGTGCTGAGCTACGGAGGCGGAGGTCGTCTGACGTCAGCGCTGACGTCACGCGGCGGTCTGCCCGCGCTGTGTGACGCGCTGCGACACGCCGCCGCACTGCACACGCAGCGTGTCTCACTCGCCACGCGCCCCCCCGCTGACACTCACGTCACAGGTCACAAGCGATTTTATACTTTACTAACTATCGCCCGCGACTCCGTCCGCGTGAATATATAAAAACTTAATTAGTGTAGCCCACCCATCCATCCACATCACATCTATCTAAACATTCGCATTTATAATATTAGTAAGTTAAATAAAAAGCAGCTCTTCAAGGCATACATTAGAAAAAAATGAATAAATAGTATCCTATGTCAGTCGCCTGGCTCTAAGCTACATCCTCACCAATTTTCAGCTATATCGGTATAGCCGTGCTTGTGTTATAAATAGTGTAACTAACACGACTTTCTTTTATATTCATAGAAGAAGATGTGTAGGCTAATACAGCTCAAAATATGTTACAAGTCATAGTGTATTTTTTGTGTCGGTTTATAAAGTTGGTAATAGATTACACGCGATAGTATGCTTTATGTGTGGGTTCATAGAGTTCAAAATAGGTCATTAGCGATGTTATACTTTATGAGTGCGTGTATAAAGTTAGAAATATAATACAAGCGATAGTAGACTTTATTAGTAGTTGTATAGAGTTGAGATACGAATGTGCGCAGTGTTCGATGTCAGCGCTGACGATGCAATACGAAGACACTGTAACAATCTATAATGCACTTTATGCCCATCGGTATAGAGTAAAAACTTAAATGAAACTAACTTTTATATTCTAGAACTGACAAGTAACCCATTACCCACGTCTCCGTGGCTGGAGTTTCGTCATCTGGACAATGCTGCGTGCGTGTCCCGGCTGCGGGAGATCTGCCAGCTCGTGGCGGAGGCTGACTGCGCCCATCTCGTGCTGGACCATCTACTGGACCTCTTCCAGCAGAGAGACTGCGAACTGGCTTATATCATTAATTGTATTGGATCCGGTGAGTCAACATACATAACACGTTTGGATGGATGTTTGAATGTATCTCCAGAACAGCTGCATGGATCTTGGTAAAATTTGTTATAGATGTAGAATATAGCCTGGAAGAACACATAGGCTACTAATATTTTTCTTTAATTCCGCGCGGATGGACTCGCGGGCGACAACTAGTTAAATTATAAATGTCTTTCCAGCACCAAAATCCTCGCCGACGCTCGCCAAGCGCATCTTGGATATATATCTGGAGGAGGACCTGTGGTACCTACCGTTGGAGCTGGATGTAGAGGATCCCGCCCTCAGTCGGGAGGAAACCTTGGATGTCAACGTGTACAACCCCAGGGGATGGACTAAAGATAGTGTTCCAGGTTTGTGAACAGAGCGTAACAACTTGATAGACCAAAACCAAAATGTCATAAAGAATCATAGATAAAAAATTAATTACGTAATCTGTAAAATTAAATAAAAAAAAACTTTATATTCATTTGTTTTTGATATTTGTAAAAAAAACTATCAACAGCACAATTTTTTTATTAGTCAATGTAAATACAATTTCTTCAGGTTTGTTCGAGGGTGCGACAGAGGTGCGCTACACCGGCATCAGCTACCAGCAGCCGCGCCCCCCGCCCCCCACTGTGGGGGGTGCTGTCGGGGGCGGGGGGTGCCGCAGCCCGGCGCAGCTGCAGCGCCACCTGGTGCTCAGCTGCCTGCTCACTGAGGGTGTGGGGGAGATGGCCGCCCACCTCAAAGAACACTTCCAGCCTTACCTCATGAAGACCTTGTGTCTCCTACTTGAGAGAGTGGGTATGTGTGTGATGACCTCTAACAACAAGTGAAGTTATTCAAACATCAGCTAATTTTCTCTTAAAGAGGTTGAATAGTTTAGATACTAGTCCTCTTTACTGTCCCACTCTTTAATTATAAGAAAGGATAGGAAGAGGATAAGCATTTGATGAAGGTGGAGACCAAAAGGTAGGGGAAAAATTCTCTTTCTGTGGAGTAGGCAACATTTCTGCAATAATGTCTATGGGCAGAAGTCGCTTCGCTATTTCGGCGAATATTGACCACATGCTAGTATACCACTTTATAATATAAAATAATAGTTATCTATATCCAGGCAGTCGTTACGAGTTGCTGCACATAGCGGGTCTGCAGGCGAGCACGTGCGTGTCTGCGGCGTGCGGACACGCGGGTACGGGGGAACTCATCGCAGCTAATGGAGATTATCTCACCAATCAAATTACAAACAAACTAAAAAAGGTACGCATAACTAAAACTGAGCTATAAAACTAACTTTAGTAATACTTACCCACAAAAAAAAAGTTTGGATTAGTGTATACTAGCCGACGTTCCCGATGCCGTCCGTCGTTAAAAAAATCTTATTTATTAGTCTATGTGTTCTTCCAGGTTTTTTTTACAGCCAAATTTCATCAAAATCCATGCTGTCTTTCTTGTGATACCTTGTAACAAACATTCGTACATCCAAATTTTAGCTTTTATAATGTTAGTAAGATTAAAAACTTCGTCTGCGCGAAATTTGAGAAAAAACTAATAAACTAGCCTACATTAATGAGTAATAATGTAGCTTTTTTAATCTTTATATAAAAATCAAGTGCTGTTCGTTAGTTTGGCTAAAACTCGAGAACGGCTGAACGGATTTATCTTATCTTAGTCTTGAAATGTTCGTGGAGATCTAGGGAAGGTTTAAAAGGTGAGAAAGATTCATGGAAATTGTCGGGAACTAATTAAGTTTTTTTTTTCATTCCACGCGGATGGAGTCGCCGGCGACAACTAGTGGAAAGATAATTTTGAAATCGGTTCAGTAGTTTTTGAGTTTATTTGTTACAAACATACAGACATGAGTTTGTTTAGGTGTGGAACATCCAGTCAGCTCTGGAGATCTTGTCTGTGGTGATGAGATACAGCGACACCGCGATACTGGACTACTTGTACGGCATCGTTGACGACGTGAGTATTACTGCCCCTCACAGTTGTTAAGTGCTACCCTTAGTGTAGCTTTACTATGAGTATACACTAAAAGTTTTCATTAGAAACCAAATAATAAATGCGGAAAAGATTTATAACTAACCGTGGGTTTCTGAGACTAAAATTCCCGTTTGAAACATATTGTCTTATCTCTGTTTTGTCAAAGATAATGACATGGATTGTAGCATTCGTTGAGTTATATTTGGTTCATTCACGTACCGACACGTGTTACCGGTCCAAAGGTCTGACATCGACTGACTCCCCCTCTCTCCGGCATGTACTTATTACGTGTACGCTCGAGACAAACAACACTATGTTTATGCATACACTACTGGGATGACTATTTTATACAAAGATTTAAGCCTCAGGAACCAACGGTAAATTACATTTTCTATATTTAGTAATTTATTTCAATGACTTTTGAATAATATTAGTTTTCTTTTTTAATTAAAATTGTGATGTAAAAGAGAATAGTTTTTTTTAACAGGTGCTGGTTCAAAGTTGCGACAAATATCATGAAAAAGATCTCTACGCGTATTTACAAGTGTTTCTAACATTTATCACATATATAAGAAAATGGTTTCATATAGAGGAAGAAAAAACCATATCAAAGGAAACTGAAATACCGAATGTTTTGAAGGATGTTCTAGAATTTGCTAAGAATCAAAAAGAAGTAGAGGAAATGTTACAGAAAGAGGATGTAGACAAGAAGAGTGCGGAGGAGATGTATTTAGAAGATGTGAAGAATAAAGAAGAGAACGAAATGGATTTTGATGATACTGTAACAAGTTAGTATTTTTTGGTGTTATTTTTACGATATTTCAAAAATGTTTTAACCGATTTTATGTTATTTATATGACCTTCAGCCAAGATTTAAACATTTGATAAGTAACTGATGTCATATAATTCAATTTTTAGTAAAATTTAAAAATAAAATTATCTATTTTCTTCAATTTGTAAATTATGACGTTATAACGCGGTTATGTTATTTATTTCAAACGTATTGTAAAAAATGTAGGCTGGGTTTCCATTGTCGACGCACACATAAACACATTACAGAAAAGTATGTTTCAATGTGAAATTTCACGGTTTTGTAGCACGTGTTTTCGTATTCCAGAAGAAGCAGCTCCACTACCTCGTCACGTAACCGTGACAGTGTCCATCTTGCGACGTACTATCAACTTCATGACGTCACCGCGACGTGACGAGAGCGTGCTGGCGCTGCGCGTGGTCCGCAGCGGTCTGGTCGTGCTGCAGGAGCACGAGGAGCAGCTGCTGCCGCTTGTCCACGCCGCCTGGTCCCCGCTCAATGCCACCGTGACGCAGCCGCCCGTCGCCATGGCGGCGCTAGATCTACTCGTCACCATGGCAACGCTGTCTAAAGATTTTATAAGAAGTCGTGCCTCCAAGTGAGTCTTTATGTAATTTTAAAGATTAAGGTCTTAGCTCTTATAAAAAATATTAATACAGTAGAACCACGAAAAGCGAGAGTTCAAGACAATTTTCACTCTAATTCGAATCAATGATTTCAAATGTGTTAACATCTCTTCTTATCTTTTATCTACAGAGATGTTCTACCACACATATACAAGTATCTAAAAACCAGCTCATCAGAGAGCTTACTGAAGGACAAAGGGTCTGCATACCGGCTGAGCGCAGCGTACCGGCTGCAGGAGGCCATGCTGCGCGCTCTGCCGCGCCTGCTGCTGCAGCTGGCGGTGGACGAGGCCGAGCTGCAGGTGGCCATGGACGCCGCTGTACTATATCTGTCTAAGAACCAACCACAACCACTACAGGTATTGCTTAGCTACTGTAGGTTTCTGAGACCAAAATCTCTATATAAGGATTTTTTTTAATACTGGTCTGCATTTACTTATATTTTTAATATATTTTTTTTTCAATTAAAATTTAATAAATTCAAATCTCCCTCGTGTTTCCAGGAATTATCAGTGAATTTCTTCAGTGAAATATTATCATATAATTACGGCGCGGTGTGGTACTTCCTGCGCACCTTCTGCGGCAACGAGCGCGTGCTGACCCCGCCCCGTGACGTCACCACTCTGCAGCTCTGTGACGTCATCGGCACTCCATACAAGTGCACGCACACAGACTACGATAAGAATATCAAATTGCTATTCAAAAAGCATAAATGTTAAGGAAATTTAACCTTGTAAATAAGCTATGTGTATTTACTTAAATGTTCTATGTATTGATCTTCATTCTATGACAAGAATTTAAAACAATTGTTTAACCTTTTCGCAGCCAGTCTTCTATATAAGACAAAAAACATTCCTTACAAATCATGGAGTACACATAATAGTCAGTATATTTTGGTATTTTTAATTACTATACTTAAAGTTTAATGTACGTTTAAACATTTATAAAAGGAACGTTAATTACCGGCTCACAGAATACTTCTTTGCCAATTTATTTTGGCTGCGAAAAGGTTAAAATACATAAAGATGTTTAGTAAATAATGTACCACTATTGTAAATAATCCGTCACTGAACCTCACCGCGTTGAAAATGTTATAATGAATATAAATTTATTCTCATAATTTTTTTTTAATTATAAAATCACGTAGTCTAAGAGGGATTGTGCAGGAACCTGAAGCCGTTTTACAGGCACATTTTTGAAACTCGCTTCTAACTCTTTTGAATTATAAGTAAAACACAAATTGGCAGTATGTAATTAATCTTTATATTATACAAAAACAAACTTGTTTTTACACAAACTGAACGTATATATTACAAAACTATTGCAACATGGCAGCCAAACTGTTTACATTATGTACTATTTAATATTGCGATATTTATAACTCGTATATAATGATTTACACACCTTTATCGAGAATAATAAAAAAACAATTCTGGCAACACCACCAATATATTCAACTCTTAAAGTTGCCAGAAGTAAATTGCGATTTAAAAAGGCAAATGTGAGATTTACAAAACTTTAAATTGCATTAATATAAATTTTTATTACATCAAATAGTATCATGTGTTTCCACTGCTTATATACTTGTATTGACACAATGTATTCCTTATATTTTGTGAAAAGGAAGACATGTTTTCAATACATGTGTAAAGCAGTCAAAACCCAAAGTAAATGACTACAGTGAGGTGAAATTTAAAATTAGACAATAGTAGCCAAATAAGGTAACCCATGAGCTATATTTATTGAAAATACATTTATGTCAAAAATGTAAAGCAACTTTAATCATAGATTTATAATCTATAGATCCGGATCACATTAGTGAGGCAAAGAAACGGTCTAATAAAGCCTTTTGTTGGAATAAATTTCTCCGGTGTTAAAATTTGTAGTACAAAATTACATTTTGAAAATACTTTCGATTAGACCACAAACTTGTAAAATCTCGATCCATAGTCCGTTCCATTGTACCCAGATATTTTTGGGTTCGCGAAATATTGGTTTCGGAGACCACAAAATTATATTTAGATTTATATATTTCTTAACAGATTCGGATACACACAATAACCAACAATGAATATGTAAACTGATATATAAAACACGGCTAAACACTCACGTATATACGTCCGGTGGCGGCACCGACTAGTTTCGAGCCCATCGGTGCCCCTTCCAGTGAGCGACGGGCCGCGTCCTGTACTAATAATACCAGTACCACACATCCTGATGTGGGGCTCCCGATGGGCTCGAAACTAGTCGGTGCCGCCACCGGACGTATATACGTGAGTGTTTAGCCGTGTTTATATATCAGTTTAATGAACATGTATTAAATAAAACAAAAAAAAACCTTTAATACTTTGACCTTAAATGCTAAGTATAACAAATGTTGCGAAAATGAAAAATTATATTAAAACTGCAACATAAGACCAAACCCCCAAAATAGCATTCTAGACTTGTCGTGACATAACAGGACCGTTTGACAGCTGTCAAGGTGACAGATATTAGATCGATTAATTCAATTAAAATCGATATTTCGATGACAAAACAATTAGTCAATTAGTTTTTTCTGGTCCTACAAAGGGAGCAGCGGGGTTAGTCAAAGTGCATTCGCTACGAAGCGATTCCATAACGAACTTCAAAAATGTATGGAAAGTTGTTAGTTCTATACATTTTTGAAGTTCGTCATAGAATAGCTTCTAAGCGAATGCATTTCGACTAACCCCCCTGTTATATCACGACATTTAATAATCTAAGTAGTGCAACTAAATGTAGGATAAATAAGATTTAAAGTCTGTTTTACAATGTCCAAATAAGTGCTTGATAAGTAACAAATATATGAACTAACACAATCCCTGTCAAAATAGCTTGCATTTCACGTTATGACAAGTTCCAAGTAGCTTATTAAAGACTTACCGTTGGTTTCTGAGATAAAAATATGCATAAAACATATTGTCATCCTTGTCATTATCATTGACAAAACAGAGACAACAACATGTTTAACCCTTAATTCAACGAAATTTTTTGTAGCAAAAAATCTGTTTTTTTTTTAAGGAATGTCATAATTCGTAATTATCTCTAAACTAGTTCAGTAGATTTTTTTTTAATTAGTTCGTCACACTGGACACCATCGATTTATGGGTTAAAACGGTAATTTTGATGTCAGAAATCCACAGTTACTTGAACATTGTATAAACAGGCTGTTGACATTGTATGTGAAATTCATAAGCACTTGTTCTTATATGTACATTTTACTGATATATATAACAAAGCTTAAGAACATATTCGTGAAATGATGTTACATTATCAATATATATGTAAATGAACATTAAATCGTTTTATATTTTCTACTTTTCTCAATATTATTTAAACTTTTAAACTCAATAACATTTGAACACAAGATTTTCAAAGATATGTTTTCAAGATATAATAAAAAATATAACAGAAATATCTTGTAATGTGAAATATGAATGAATGATGGAATGATCTTGTTCCAAATTTAAATAAATATACAAACCACCCTTAAATTATACTAAGTTCACTGACCTCTATACCACTGGACGGGATATAGCTGGGATATTTTGTGCCTTATTGATTTTCTACTTTGACTAATAAAGAATTAGTCAACAGTAACTTCGACTGGCACCTTCAATTGGAACAAAGCATAAGTCATTTCCGAGCAACGACCTGTCCGATGAATATTTATAGAAATCAGTGACTAAATTGCACTAGTAACTCGACAAATTGATTACAAATCAATAAGTTAATGCAGAATAAAAACTTTATTTCTTAAAATTCACAATTTATTGATTTGCAACTATCTTTTTTTTTCCTCAAACCAACTTACAATCTAAAATTATTTATTTTATTACACTTGGCCTGGGACGATGACATTTTCACAAAGCAACCCAATCATATCAAATGGTAACTATCCTTTATATATTATTTAAATACTAGTCAATTTGTATGCAATTTATGGTTTCTGAAAACTAAATAAATAATATTTTGTGTCATTATCTTTAAAAAGAGATATAACAATCTGTTTTAAACGGGAATTTGGGTCTCAGAAACTCACGATTAATATTGCAAAACTGCATTTGAACTGTTACTAAAGCAAAAGTTAAAACATAACAAATATGACAGAGGCTCAAAAGAAATATATTACATTATTATAAAAATCACAAACAAGCATGTTAAAAAAAATAATTGAGTCAAGTTAACTTTATATATAATTTTGTCGCTGAATTTTTTTTAGACTAATAAATAGAATGCAATTGACATCACGCATTAGTATAAAGGTACGCGTACATTGTCCCGCACCGGACGCACCGTACGTACGGATTAAACGGATTTGTCTTGCCTTTCGATGCGGGGACGCGGATGATGGACGCTATGTATTTTACATACAAAGCAAACTAAAATCCATTGCGTGCGGTGCGTCCGGTTCAATGGACACGTACCTTTAAGATGCTTTGAAACACATTTGTGACTGCATCAATCTGTCATCGTCCAGTTAAATTATTATTAAAGTGTATTTATACTTAAACACTCACACTATGAACAATCACACTGTATGTTTGTATGTATATATTTATATAATTCACCTATAGTCCATTCGAGAACTTTTCTTACCGTATTGCAAAGGTAAAAGGATTTATAAATGTTATTTTCTTAGTTACAGCTGGCGAATAAATACTACTTAGTAATACAAGATTGTCAGTAGTTCAGGGGTTAAGCACTTGACTGATCTGCAGGTCCTGGGTTCGAATCCCGACATGTACTGTGTTTTATGATTTACATATGTATTTATCTGACATTCTTTGTGAAGGAAAACATCGTTAAGCTACACATATCTGTGATAAAATTCAAAGATATGTGTGAAGTCGGGTTGACTTCAGCCACTGGGTCAGTGTGGTTGACTATAGTCAAGTCACCCCCTAACTTAGGGTAGGCTCCGAGCCCCTCAGTTGGGACTTACAGCTGATGATCAAAACTATCATTCAATAGATTTTTTAACTTACTATCATGACGTATAAATGTATAAGTTAAATATCTTAATATACTAATAACTTTATATTTATACAAAACTCTTAAACACGTGGTAATATAAAAAAGTTTACACTGTTTCAAAATTTTATATTAAAATAATATAAAATTTTCTTTTGGTGTTCATTTTATTGCTCATTTTCGTTTATTATAAATACAGTGAAGGCATTCATTGTTTTAAATTTAAACTATTCTAAAAGCTACATAATTTATTAAATTTATAACATTTTAGGGAACATACACATACTACGTGACCTATTTATTTAGTTTTTTCGACACCTCACACCCCTCGGTGACCACTCGTAGTACATGCCAAGATACCCCTCCCCCTTTAGTTTTTACGTAGTAATTCATAATCATTTCACAGGCAAAAGTTGAAAAAAGAATAATTTGGCTTATACTCGTTGCTATAGCATAAGACTGCATGCATACTTTTTTTATTTTAAAATATTAGCAGATTTTTGTGTAAATTTACTAATATTTCTTTAACCATTCCAAATAAGCTCTAAGCTTGAGCTAGGATATGGTTTACGACAATAGTCGAATTACTAGTGAATTATGTATTGTGAAAAAAAAACAACTAACGACTACGTGAGTAAAATCTGAGCCACCCCCCCGCTCTTGTGACTGACCGTAGTATTTTAAGGTCTCCGCCCCCCCCCACCCCTAAACGGGACACATAGTATGGGTACTTTCCCTTAGTTAAATTACATTAAAAGCAGACATTGCATCTATTCTATTCTGTCTCATTTATAATTTTATAAAATGCTTACAATAATCCCACGTTAAAGTATATTATTATTATGTTACCCTATTTACTCTTCTCTCAAAGTTATTCCCCAGGTACTTAACCATTGCTTTATCAAATATGACTTTGTTTATACAATTTGATCTGTAACCCATTGCAATACGGTCGAAATTGTCTCCGCGATACACTCATCATCACTTCCACGCCATCTTGAGCATTTTGCGCGAGGCGAAGTACTTGGTGCTGTATGTGGCGACCACCAGCGCCACCAGCACGATGCTGATCAGATGGTAGTCGAAGTCCTCTTTGAGGAGATCGAATGTTTTAGATGGCGCCACTCTCGTGTAGTACATATCTGTAAAGTTGTTTTTTTTTTAATTTTACTAATAATAAAAAAAAGCGAATGTTTGGATGTATGTTTGTTACAAGGTAAGTACTGAACGGCTACATGAATCTCGATGAAATTTAACACAGTTTGGAAGACCACATAGGCTACTAATTAAGTTTTTTTTAATACCGCGCGGTCGAAGTCGCGTGCGACAGCTAGTTTTATAAATATTTGGATTTCGAATGAAAGATCTGAGAGGTTACGAAAGTGACAAGTCAGTAAGTAAGAATGGTGAAGGAGTGATGTCTGACCGAGTCCAGTGGCGAGCACGAGGCTGGTGGACTCGATGCCGGCGGGGTGTGTGTGCAGGGAGCGCACGCGGTGCAGCGACCGGTTGTAGTTGAGCACCGCCTCGGCCGGCAGCGGCAGCTCGGGCAAGTACGGCAGCACGCCCTCCTCGCCCACGCCCATCTGCCCGCCCCCAGCGGGCGCACGTCGCGGGTCCAGGAACGCCCACGGGATCTCCATTATCGCACCATTCGATAACGCCACTGGAATATTACAATACCTACTTTTGAATTATATAAATATAGTTTTCCTACATTGCCTTGAAACATTTAAGCATTTTCAGTAAATTAATTTGAACTATTGTATTTGAAATTTCCAATAGGATCTTGACAACGTAGCTTGACCTGTGGCAATAATAGTTGACATCGTTTAGTAAAATTGATTGACTCACACAGCAGATGTCTGTCAGTGAGCGAGCGCTCAGTGACTGTGAGTGCGGCGGCGCGGGGTGCGCGCGCAGCTGCGGGCACGATGTACGCCTGTCGCGCAGCTGCGGGTGCACGCGCACTGCTGAACGAGCTGAACGGCGCGCCCGGCGTGCCCCAGCGCTCCTTGCCTTCGTACAGCTCCATTGTAGCTGCAACGCAAACTTTTTATTATCAGCAAAATAACAACAATTACTATACCCATAGAATTTCGAAGTCAAAAATGCGATGTTTTATGTAGGACTGAATATGGATGGATGGATGGATGTAGATATGGCTTACGAGACTAAACAAATAAAAATTTGTCTTATAAGTTAAGTGTAATTTTTTTATGACAAAACGGGGCGGAGCTTTATCATTTGTAGGCGTATGCGAGGGGGCGTGTCAGAGTATGTAGTGACCTATTTCAACACGGCGATATTTATCACTGAGGTAGACATATGCGATACAGTTGTCGGCGTGCACTGCGAGGGGTGTGGCGCGCGCTCGCCGGTGCACCGCGCCCGATACCACCGCACCTGATGCACCGTCCACAGCCACTGCGCGCACCACATCTGTACATAACATTTTATATTAACACAAATCATGTACTTCATACCTCGTATACACTTAAAACTTTCATAACCAAATAAAAAAATATAACACTTCAGTAAAGCAAATGGTGGACCATGTCATAATGTCTTATCTGACATATTTTATTACACGTATATTCCATTATAACTTGTAGCTTGAGTGACTTTAAAGTTACTAAAGTTAGTGCATATGTACATTTATCCGACGTTCTTGCTGTATAGGAAAACATCGTGATGCTGCATCAACCAACCCGCACTAGGCCAGTGTGGTTAACTCTGGATTGGTCAACCCCAACTTAGGGTACTCTCCGAGACCCTCAGTGGGGGCGTATAGCGAGCTGATGATGAAAGTTAATCTTAGTGTCAGTGGTTACCTTTATGTACAGGGTCAGGGCCCTCAGTGATGAAGAGCACCAGGTTGGGGTTGTTGTACTTGTAGAGCACGCTGCGGTCTGAGAGCGCGCGGCCGGGCGAGTGCGTGCGCTGCGCGGCGCGCGACGCTGACACCGCGATACGGTGACCTCCACTGCCCAGATCCAATGACCAGATCTTTTGTGCTATCGCTGTCTGGAAAGTTACATTTAATCATTAAAAAAAAGGTCTTGACAGACGGATAACAAAGTGATCCTATAAAGGTTCCGTTTTTATTTCCTTTCGAGGTACGGAACCCTAAAAATGTAAATAGTTCAGTGTTAACACCTCGCCATACCATTACACTAAGATGCAACAATTTTCATTAGATTTTACAGCTAGCTTGTTCCCGTGACTCCGTCTCGCGCATTAAATAAAAAGGAAAGAGGATCAAAAGTACCCTTTGCCTCCTGATGCTAAGCTACCTTCCCACAAATTCTCAGCCAAATCGGTGCACCCGTTCTTACTTTCTTTTATAAGTATAGATTAAATAAAAATCTTTGACTTACTCGGCCATTGTATTTGAGTGCATACCCCTGTACTTTAGCAGTTTCTGCCTCCGCCACATACAGGTACATGTCGTCCACGAGATGCTCTGATGATACTGGGAACACCTGCCAAACAAAAATCGTATTTTACGATGCTAGACAGACTAGGTGTTGCACTCGGCTCCATCCGCGTAAAATTAAAAAAAAAACATTCATTAAATATTCGCAATCATAATATTAGTAAGACTGTCACAATATCTTTTCCTCAGTGGTCTACCTACCTGTACGGATTCATCATCATAGAGCAGCACCAGTCCGTGCAGCTTCTCCTCATCAGGTTGGTGCAGGAGTGCACACTGCAGCACTCGCCCGTCCACCTGCAGCACGCGTTCGCCTAACAGCTCACCAGTTATTGGGTTCAAGCTGATGATGAGACCGTTGCCAGACTCCTGGAAATATATTCAATTTGATTTGAAAAATGTTTTAACTCCGTCCACGCTGCATTCAACAAAAAATATTTAGTACCCTATGTGTTCTTTCGGATTATGTTCTACATCTATTCCACATTTCATTGAGATCCGTTACCAATTTTGGAGATACCTTCCAACAAATTGCCATCCATCCATCCATTTAAACATTCGTATTTACAATACTAGTATAGATTACAGGTATTACCTGATGTTTGCCGACGATGGTAAGATATGCATCGTATGGCGGATGTCGTGCAGTCCGTCGTGTGAAGATGGCCACCGCCTCCGTATCCAGTGCACCTTCAAAATGATGCCAAAGTATCTCACCAGATAAATTGTCTATACCGATTATCTGAAAACATTAAAACATACATACAATTTTTTTTCATTATAAACTTTTTTTCAAGTACAAGGAAGGGAATGATGGTGTTGCACAGGAAGGGGAAATATCATTCTATGCCCCCTTCATCTATCGATTTAAGGTCGGCAATGCATCTGCACTTGTCTATAGGTAACAGGCACTTCGCTGTTTTGGCGAATTCAAGTAGCCGCTTGCTTTGTCACCTTTTGCTATACAAATTATTACATACTCGCACACTAAACACGATAAACGAAAAATTAGAAAAAAATCATCATCCTAGCCTATTCCTTATAAAGGGTCAGCACAATCCTCTCTACATGTTTTTCTATCGGGTAATATTTGAAATCTATGCCAAATTGAAGCCAGATCCATACAAACGTTCTGGAGATACCTTCAAACAAACATCCATCCATTTGCATGTATATTAGTAAGATTATAGAGTAGTTTCTAACTTACCTTTCCAACTTCTGTGACTAATACGATAATTTTATGTAGATTAAAATAATCCCGTACTAGATCCTCAGTACTGGAGTGCACCACGTCCCTGTCAGATTGTAAACTGGCGAGCAACGTTTGCAGCTGCTGATACTGACTGTGTAAACGACGAGAGAACGCTGCCCAGATTGAACCTGCAAATAGTTACAGCACGTCAAACATAATGAAGATTTTTTATTACATAAAACATATGTACAAAACATAATGCATTTTCATACAAATCATAGTCAAACAAACATAAGGAAATAAACATGTGAAGAGTCAAAAAAAATTTTTTCTTTCAAAAACTAATTAAAAAATTAAAAAATCCAACTCTATTAAATTTACTACAATACAAGAGAAATCGTCAGGCCAAGGTGCAAGATATCAAAGAAATCAAGGGGATACACAAATCCAATACAAATAACAAAAAAAAATTACTAATATTATAAATGCTAAAGTTTAGACGGATGGATGTTTGAAAGTATCTCCGGCACGACCCAATGGTTTTGATGAAATTTGGCATACATAAAGAAAATAATCTGGAAGAACACTTAGGCTACTAGTTATTTTTTAATACCGCGCGAACGGAGTCTCGGGCGACATCTAGTCGTGTATAAAGAGGTAGAAAATTATCTACTATAGGTGAAAAGATAAATGACAATTGTGGTTAGCTAGGGTTTCATACGGCTTTATGAAAAAGCTTAATTTGGAGGAGAAATCTAATAAAAAATAGTAAAATAAAATATCAAAAAGCTTAAAATATCAACTAAATGTATATCAATACATGCTACATACAACAAAGACATTGGTTTCTTAATAAAAAGATGTATGAATAGAAAAGCACTATACAATATAAGCTGGAGGTTTCTCATTGAAGAGTTGTTAACACAATATGTTGCAATACTTACTATACATCTTGGCAGCTAGAAAATAGACATTTCAACATCAATAATTTTGAAAAATTGCCAAACGGGTTTCACATATTACAATTCAACACAGAATTTAACAAAAAAAACTGCTTAAACAACATTGTAATGGCTACTTCACGAATAATTTATGTGAAAACAATAATAATTAGACATTAAAAACAAAAAATTGCATTTTTAATCCTTTTTTTTTTATAACAGAAGGGGGCAAACGAGCAGCGCGAACACCGAGGTGTTCAATGACGCCCATGGACATCAGCAATACCAGAGGAACCGCAGATGCGTTTCTGACCTTATGCTTTGTTACCCAACGGTATAGAAAAATATTTTTGTACAAAGACTTCTACTATCATTCATGTTATGTATTGGCAAAATGTTAGGGCTCTTATGTAGACAATTTAAGAGTTAAAAAAAAGTAATATAATACCTTCTTTCTGATCAAACTCCGACTCTATAGCTGCATCAGTCTCCGACACGGGCAGGTCCACGAATTCCACCGCAACTACATTGGCTAGAGATTCCTCGCGACTCCACATAACTCTACCTGTTAATTTCATAACTTATATTACAAATATGTTCAGAAATTTAAGTACAAAGTTAATTTAATGTGAACTGCAATTGAGTTTTGGTCATCCTAGTACGGATAGATGGCGCTATTACTAGGTTTCAAAAGACTTCTGTTGTTTCACATTCTGAACGAAAAACATTATGTGAAACTACTAATAGCAACCAAATAAACATTTTTATAAGACAATTTATATAATAAAACTGGCCAGTATTATAAAATAAACAAATAAAAACCAAATACTAACCTCCTTGCTGCATTAAATGTATAGCGTCATCAGCGCCATTGACAACTATCCTGCACGCATGGTCGTTGCCTGTCTTGGTACAGAGGACCGCTCCCAACTCTGGTTCCGGGATACGGAGAGCGGGGTCCGAGCATTTGATCTCTGACACTTCCTTGCCAGTACTCACACTGTGTGCAGACAGCTTGAAACCCTGAAAACGTAAAAATGTACTATTTTAGTACTTATTTTGCATATTTTCTATACAGTTAAATTACTTATTCAGTTTAAGCCAAGCACTGAAATATTGTTCAAATAAATCTCTTTCTAAACTGCGTCAAATTTTACGATACTCAATTTTTCTTCATAACATCTAAGGTTTTTTACTATTTTACTGATATTATAAATACAAGTGTTTGGATGGATGGATGGATGGATGTTTGTTTGTTTGAAAAGATCTCTGGAACGGCTCAACAGATCTTGATAGTCTGGAAAAACACATGGCTACTAGTTAAGTTTTTCAACTTCATGTGGACAGAGTTGTGGACGACAACTAGTTTAGTTTAGATCTACCTATTGTTATAAACTTTGTTAATAATATTAAATAACATACCTGATTATCATCTGTCCAAGCTTGTAAAACCATTGGTCCATTCAATCCATCAACTATGGTAACACTTGCTGACATATCCGCAATATTTAATGCTTCAAAATTGTTATCCTTAACAATCACAATCTTCTTATCATCAATAATAAAAGCAGGCAATACACTATTCCCATCTAAAGGCTTTAAAGTCCCTTCAAACACATCCAAACTGAGATAATCAAATAATGGTTGACTTATCAATTGAACTTTACTTGATGTTACATCAACGGAGAGTAAACGTTGAGCACCCATGTTGCCTGATACACAACTGTAATATGGAGGACTTAGAACACATCTGAAATTAAAAATAAATCATTGATAAAATGCTATTTACGATTCAAATTAGTACTAATGATAATAATAGTATTTTTTTTTTAAATATATCTAGAATAACAAAATAAATGTATCATCATCAGCTCACTATACATCCCCACTGAGGGGTTCGGAGCCTACCCTAAATTAGGGGTGACTACAGTCAACCATGCTGGCCCAGTGTGGGTTGGTAGACTACAAACATATCTTTGAATTCCTTATTATATGTACATATGTAAATCGAAAAACAAATTGGTACATGGCGGGATTTGAACCCACTGCTACTGTGTTAAAAAATAGTTTTTTTTTATTTTACTGGCACACACACCACACCATAAACATTACCATGTAATTTAGAAAATTTACATATAAAAATATGACTATGTTCTGAAACTTACCCATCATTAACCCAAGCAGCAGGTAGTTTGGATGTAGCCCCTCGGTTCTGCCCTGTCAACAAGTTATACATGGTGACTTCAATATGTGAGTTGAACACTGGCAGCATATGCACCAACAGGCCCTGGTGCACCCACCACTCCGAGAAGTCTGCACGGTCATCATCTTGAAGTGTCAATGACCATTCCCAAAGGAGTATTCCTGAAACAAAATAATAAAAAAGTAAGATACTAAATTTTATTTAAATTTTGAGTTATATCAGTTTTCATTAGTGAAATGGCTAAAACACTCACATATTTGGTGGTGGCACTGGACAAATATATGTGAGTGTTTTAGCCATTTTTATATAACTTTATGGTAATGTTTCAAGAAATAACAACTACATTATTGTTATGATAGAAAAGTATATGGTTTATCATAGAAAGAAGTAGTAACTGTACAGTGTAGAATACCAAAAATACAAATATTATTGTACATTCGGGGTAAATATTACCTGTAGTGGAATCCCATCCTCTAACAAGGTAAGGATTGGAGCCTGTCACTGTTACAACTTTGTCAGAGACATGCAACAACTGTATGTTGCCTGTAGAAGCACTCTCAAACACATGTCGCCACACCACCTCACCTGGAAAGTAAATGATTACACTACATTATAAAACTAGGTTAACTTTGATTACAATTACCTTGGCTTAAAATGTTAAACAGTAATGTTTAAAAGTACAAGAATGGAAGATTTAATTTCTAGAAACCAATGTACTATAATTGCGACTATTTGTTATGTAAATTCGACTACTTATTATAGAAAACAAAATATCTTTTACTATTGTAGAATAATTTCTTTTGTACATAATATACATAATTAAGCAATCTTTTAAATGTTTCACAAATATTTTAATTACACAAATATTGTTGACGTAGATGATTTTTGTAGAGACAAGCGAGCGACAATCGAATTAATTAACTTACCAGTCTTCAAATGCAAGGCAGCTAATACATTTTCTTCCGTAGCCACTATAAGCTTCCTAGCGGTTGAAACAGTATCAAACTGAGAGAACTTTATACGCCCAACGTAAGTCTGGCGCCTGAAACACGATTATTTTGTTAATTTTAGACAAAACCGCTCGAAAACTCTTATGCTGATTATAACCTATAACTCCATATTTACCAATCAAATTTCCCTATCTGATCCTCATAAATGCACATTGAGAGATTTATCAAACTAAAAAATACAATATACCAATTCATACTGTTTAAAAATTTTAATAAACCCAAAAAATTGGGTTTGAAATAAATTGACAGCAGCCCCATTTCTGGATGACTGAAAAGTTTTCATTCACAGATAAAACTAATTTAAGTTCAAAAACAATTATCAAAACATTGCCAGTTCATGTCAACAGAAGAACCATGTTTTGTGGAGCATAATTATTAAAATATCCTAAACATATATCATAACATATCATACACATAAAAACATATTGGGTATATAATCTTCTCGTATATTATGATATATTAACAATAGTAACTTCAAATCGTGTTTGTGTACAGGTATAGACAAACGTGTTTATACAAAGTCTATCAAAATCCCTTTGTAATATGGAAAATAATGCAATTAAAGATTAAATTATACTTAGTTTCACACATACATATTTAAAAAATATTTTGTGATAAAATGCAAATATTAGTGTACAGTTCCACAAGGATCTGGCTCTTATCATTTATCATTCGGAAGATACGGGAATTGACAATGTCATTTTGGCAGAGTCATATTTTGACCAACAAGGGAACAGCAGTCGCAAGCTGCAATCTAGAGTAGATTGCAATGTTGCATTTTATTTCGAAATTCCAAAAAAAGCGACAATTTCACGTTTGGTGCTGCGAGCATCCGACTAATTATTATTAAAATACTGTTAGTGTTAAACACAATTATTTAAAAAATGTATATTTACCTCCTGTTTTCTTGAAAGATCACAAAGCTGTGTCAAATTGTGTAATTTAACAATTTAAATAGTAAACAATTACTAAGGGCATTTAGGTTGCAAATACTTTTCGCATAACTTGTTAAATAATTTTGTATTTAATATTGGCGAATTACAATAGTTGCTTGGTTGCCAGGAAATTTTTGCTCACTGGTAACCCTAAAAAGTTATAAACCCTCCTGTCAATGTCAAAAAAGTGCCATAAAATCCTTTTCGGACCAAAAATTTCCTTACTTTCTAAGTTTTGTTTATTTTTTCACAATAGATGCTAGATGGCGACAGTTCTTTTAGGATTTGGGGTTATCGTAGGTCAAAAAGTAATAGAAGGAACCTTTTAGGTGAAAAAAAGGAAAAGGCGATTGAAAATAACCACATAGGAAACGTTAAATATTTATGTAAAACATGTGTGAATATGTAAACACGTAATTTTTTCATAATATATTCAATATTTACCAACGTCAGGAAATTCCTGCGACTCATCGCCTAGTGGAAATAGTAGTAAAGTCCTATAAACCAGATGGTCGGCCAAATCAAGTACCGAATGCAAATCCGACATTCTCAACATTCTATAATAGTTAGCAACATGGACACATAGAATGCGTGGAATGCAACTGCGGTCAAACTATGTGCAAAATATTATATGCATGCAAACCGTTGGACTGGCTAATAAATTATTGTGCATACGTATTTTATTTGAATAAACGGAAGCCACACGTTATTACGATTTACTGCACTGTCTTTGATTATTTTTAGTTAATCTGAAAGCTATAAAATAACTTAAATAGTTTTATATTTTTGAATGTTTATTTAATGATTGCATAATTTGTACAATTTTTTGAATTATTAAGAATTATCACTATAATAGGGTGTTTTTTTAATTTTTTTTCTTTGGGCTAATTAATTTTATGGACCATCTATTTGAAAAAAATCCCAGTAATTGTTCGAACGGCCCAACGGAAATCACCTCTCTAATCTCATATATTTTTATTCTGTGTTCGTTTTCGCACATTTTCTGTACTTTTTTAGTGCGTACCTCCATAGACAGCGCATTTGTCATCTGACACCTCTACTGGTTAACATTCCAAGCTGTGGGCGGAAAATAACTGCTTATTCTTTATCTTAATAAATAATACAAGCATTTTTTTAATAAACATGCTATTTGTTGCATCACAGCTTATTACAAAGTATTAAACCAGAACTTTTGCGAAATAAAACGAAATGTCAATTATACTACTTCGTGGGAACATTTTTTACAAAGACTTTCTCCTTAGTACTTCCATAATAGTTAATAGCAGCATTGTAACTACTAGGTATAGAAATGGTAACACAATAGTTTACTTTTTAATCTTTTTAAACGACAAAAGTCTAGCATACGTCCGCCATTATGCATAGGGTCTGTACCAGCCAGTATGTGCATATTTTTTTTCTGTGCGTCGATCGCGTGACCAGTTCGACTTCCTTTAATTTTATCGAAAGGAATTTAACAAAAGGCTAGGCAAAGTAGTCATTCATCCGGACTAACGCGCAGCCGGCGACCGTTTCCTTCATAGTGTAGCGAATAAACTTCGCAATTTGCCTATAGTTCCCTCGGGAGACGCGTACTAAAAAAAATCTGAGCGGAAGGCTAGTTATTAATAAAATCAAGTTATTATAAAGGCATTATAACTGGTATAAGAAGGGCCGCGTGCTAGCCTAGACCGCTTTCACCGAGTTGCCCCAGGTGCAGACTTCTCCGTGCGCGCCGGCCGGCCTATGCATCCGGCGGCGAATAAAGACCTTTTTTTCCACTATTTAAAAGAAATTTTTAATGTAACACGACGCCAGAATACTTTTTTTAGCCCTATGTCTTTTCTGCTGCGTAAAAAGACCTAATGTAAGACAATATTCACACCTTTAGTGCGAAATTATATGAGTATTATTTGTTTAGATATAGTAGGTTAATCTTGTTTTTTATTTTTATTATATGTTCTTCTATTTACAAAGAGGTCAAAATGCATCTTTTTTTTTAAACGTAGAAATTAAAAAATGTCCAGTTACATTTTTATTTCTTTGCCTCTATTTCTCTTCCTTGAAACATAATTACGAATTGAGACATGAGTTTCATATTATTATTGGAATACATGACTAATGAATTCATAGAAATAAAGGTGTGGAGGAAAATATATTAAGTACTAAGAACTGATATCGACCGATTCATATTAGTTATACACTGGAAAATACATGCAAAAAAACTGGGATAACATCTAATATAAGTTTTATTTGATGTTGCAGTTATCACCGCATAATTAACAATATCTAATACATAGAGTTCCTTAGAGAATAAAAGCGTATTCTTTTTCAAAAGCAACAAGAAATACATTTAGTTTCTTTAGTAATACAAAACTTCACGATCAGTCATCATATGTCTGTAGACGACATAATTACGATGATAACTTTTTAAATTAAAAAAAAAAGATCTGTATGTTTAAGATAAAATGATTGATGATAAAAAGAAAAAAGTTCAAACAAGTTGAAGCGCCCGTAACTTGATATGCGTACATCAGACTGAAACCCTGAGGACAGGAGCGGGTAATGTTTTAACCCGATACTAATAGTTATCGATACGGCTTCCTACTTAACTAGAACCTCACTAGGATAAACGGGTTTACTCAACATGACTTGTAATGTGTTTGTTATCAAAGTTACGCCAATAGCTTTCAAATGTAGCCTTAATCATCGTCCCATCACTATTCTATTTTCATAACCTCAAAATTTTAAAGGTTAATTTTATAATTGCTAAGAATGTTACAAACACAACATAACTCACGCCCGTTACTTATAGGTATAGTCAGAGATTACAGTCTTCCATTTGGCGCCATATATCCATGTCATTAAGTCAATTGGGTTTCCTGCAACAAAATTCAACGTAAATAAACGTGTCTATAAAGATCTATTTAACGACCGTGTAATAGCTTAATAGTTCGCGTTAATCACCTTTAATTTAAACTATAAAAACTACTGTTTCACGGTTTTTAATGTAACAGAAATAAATAGCATTAAAAAGTGGCAATCTATGCTTCAAAAGAAACAGAAAATATTGCAAAAATTGGTATATGATTTTAGAATAGAAACCACGTTGTATTTAACGACAACTGATTTAATTATTTTATACTTGTTAATAAATCGTTTTAATAAATTTTCCATATGATGTTAAAGTGTCAAGCTCAATACCACTTGAGCAAACCTTTTCATCTCACCACAATGTTGAGGGTTTCTAGCTCACAAGATGGCGGAGTGAAGGAACGTGCCCAACCGCTGACCGCTTTGTCTATTGTCTAACCGCCCTGTTTAGTATCTGGAAAATCAAAGATTATTATATAATAATTGATAGATTGTTAACATTATAATAAGTAGTTACTTGTAAGATGTAGAAATGTAGAAGCAAGACTTGTGTAAGAACGAAGAAATCCTTAATCACTACTCGTAAATGGGTTACGTGTACCCTTAACATTGAGTTCTCAATGTTATAAATGTTTTAAACATCGTATTTACTAAAAAGGTAACTAAAATACGTGCATTCTCAGACGCAGAATAATAATCGACTATTAAATTAAAGATCTTTGTATAGAACAATAACAGGTGTGCTCAGCTTTCAACACACGGTTCTTGCGCCGACGGAAAAATTCCAAAAAATATTGTCATTTCATTTTTATCAAAAGATAAAGAAAGGGAGAGCAACATGTTTCATAGATGTGTTTATGCAGTATAAATCGATAGTAAAGTACAAATTGCGTGCTTCAACAAAGCCTTATAATAAAGTTCCAGTACTACATGGGTACTTGTGACGACATCTGCAGACTGCACGCTTTTAATTCATCAGTTTCGTTTGATTACCTCAATACATCACAAACACATGTCGCTTTTTTTACGCTAGACACATACCTAAAATAAAGAGTTAAGGACCATGAACTATCAAGAAATATGTCCAGTAATTATTCAGTCAATAATATGTCTTCTAACTAATGTAGAACAACTATGATATTGCTTAAACTAGATATTATTGTCAAAATCAAATCAATTTGAACGTTGCAACCATGTGCAAACCTTAAGTCCGTTAAAGTGCATTACAAGCTTCTCTCAGGGCTGGG
The DNA here is from genome assembly GCF_000836235.2 of Papilio xuthus. Taxonomy (NCBI): domain Eukaryota; kingdom Metazoa; phylum Arthropoda; class Insecta; order Lepidoptera; family Papilionidae; genus Papilio; species Papilio xuthus. Next base: position 6,184,880 of record NW_013531726.1, on the reverse strand, counting down.
CGGGGCGAAGGGGGATTCAATCTTGTATTACGGCCGCACGTTCTCACAGCTCTAGGAGACCTAGGGCATTGCGACACATTGAAGTCTAGTCTAGACTGGTGTGAAATTCGCGCCGGCCGCAGCTTTCGCGTCGACGCGACGCTCGCCCAGCGACCGGTAGATTTGAAATGCACGTGATTCATTATTAGAGCTGTGATACACCAAGCGGAATAGTCTGATACTTGAAAAGTACAACAATGTTCCCAATAATTGTTTACTTATTAGGTTAATATTAGAAGTTAGTAGAAGTCCTGCATTAATTTTTTTTGAAGTAATCTTCCGTCGCTAGATGGCGCCCTACTTTACGAGTTTTGTATATTACATTGACTTTCCACCTCAGTTAATATTTACAGAATATGTCTAGTTTGAAAAAGCCTTTTCTATGTCAGTATTTCATTATTCATTCTAGTCACTCAGTCTATATTAAAAATTAATAACTATAAGTCTTCCCCCCCCCACCCGTAATATTCGTGGTTAGTATCATGAGTACTGTCATAGCACACATATTATCGTCTCTTTCATATGGTTCGGGAGTGAAAATTCATAGATGTTGTAATTAATGTTACCTATTTTAATACTTTTTGAGATATATTTTGCAAAACAATATTAAATTCGGTTTTGTAATAAGCAAGAGTACTTACTTATGGGCAACAAACAAACAAAAAATCTTTTGGGTTCAATGACTCGATCTGTCAATTTCTATTGGTTGTGCAAGACAGTTGATTGCACGACTTGCTATATACAAGACTAACTTTTGCAGGCGCCTTCGTCTGCGCGAAATTAATAAATAGTAATAATAATGTAGCTTTTTAATTACAGTATAATTTTGAAGTCGATCCAATAGTTTTTGAGTTTATTCGCTACATACAAAAATACAAATCTTTCCTCTTTATAACATATTGACAAAATAACGTTGTCTGTTTAATCTTCGGTTTCCATTGCCTATCATTGGGGAAAGTTAGTTTGTAATTGTTGTATTCTTAGTTGGGAAAATATATCTTTCGTCTTAGTCATTATAATTTACAGATATTTAAAACAGGAGAACAAATAATGCGGTGGTATACAAGTCGTTGAAATGCACAAGAGTCGGGTTTCCGCTCGGCATGGGCGGGACGGGGAGGGAGGGGTAGGCAGTGCACGGTCTCATGATACGTACAATTTCGCAATAACTCAAGACAGAGGCGCGAAAACGATTGCATCTGCCGGACCTCAGGCCGGCGGCCGGCAGGGGGAGGGCGGGGTGGAGGGGGCGCGGCGCTGCGGACCGGATCCCAGACCCTAAAATAAAAACATCAACCGAATAATAATACACACCGCTTACCCCGGACGAGTACGCGAGACGAATGACGTTGACCCCCGGTCCATTCCCATGCTAACCCGTACAGGAGACTGGATTTTTCTTAATGGTAGGGTGGTACTACTTTTGAAGTGAATAGGCCATTGAAATGTTTGCACTTATTAGCTTTTATTTCTAAGACTAGCTTTCATGGGAGCACCGAAGTGGTTCTGACCGCACATGTTATATCGACACTTTGAGATGTGCTTCATCTCTTCTAATATCTCACAAACGCCAATACTCTTTATTACATTTATTTATACCATAAATTACAACAAAACCATTAAGTTTAATTTCTTAGGAAAAAATTAACATATGTGTATAAACATTGTATTCACAATAATCAAATCTAATGAGAGTAATCAATGAAAATATTGTTACAAATTTAATCAAATTCGCCTAAAAATATTAAACGTAAAGAGATGATACAAAAAAAGTCTTGATGGGATATGTGATACGCTGCGAATGGTGCCTGAGAAAAACCGGAAGCGCAAAATCTTATGATGGTGCTGTAGTCATATTGTAGAATCCGCCCTTATGTAGAACGTCTAGTCTAAATATGACTATTTTGAAACCGGATTTTGACTAGGCAGTGACAATGTTGATATATATTGTCAGCTCTTCCATTCTGCTTGAGAAAACAGAGACAATAATATTTTTCAATTGAATGTCATGGATAAACCCACAGACAAACTCACACAACTAGTAACATAAATAAACTTGTTAGGTTAACGTTTTATTTACCTAAATAATATAGAATGAAGAAAGAATTTTGTACTTCCCCAATACCTGAATGAGAAAGCTGACCTATGGCTTGTTATAAAATGTTTTTTTTAATATATCATAAGGTGGCAAACGAGCGAGCGGCCACCTAAAATCGCTGAAATAGCGAAGTGACCGTTGCCCATAGACATACGCAATTGCATATGCGTTGCCTACCTTTAATCGACGTAGGAGAGGATGCACAGAAAGAAAATATTTTCCATTTCCCTGCATCCTCCCATCCGGAGAGTCCACTTCTTCTTCCCACCCTTTCCTTATAAGAACTAGGATGGGAAGGGAAAGAGGACTAAATTAGGCCTCTGGGACACACACTCATCAGACGAAACGTGGAATTGCTTCTACTTCACGCCTGTCTTCTTTGTGGTCGTGGTATTTCACCGGGCGAGCCGGGCCAATTCGTGCAAAGATGTTAAAGCGAGCTCTACCAATGGTATATTTGATAATAAAAAAGTCAATTTTGTTAAAAAAAAACTAACGTAAGAAATCCAAAAGAATTAATAAGCTTATAAACGTCTTGAAATACGATCGGATTTTTTGTATAAAGTCGTAGTCGATATCTGTGCAGTAACATGTTATGCAAATGCACAAGTCTGCAAGGGGACAGTGCATTGTGCATCTGGATCCAGCATTGTGGCCATGGGTACTGTGGATCATTTGATATCAGGTGAACTGGTTCAACATATAAGTTCGTAGTGATGTTTTACGCTGATTTTCACAATATTAGGTGCATTTTTTAACAGCAAGCGGCTACATTTGCTAAGATAGCGAATTGACTGCTGCCCATAGCCAACTACTTTACGGAAAGAAGGTGCAGTTGAAATTAGCAGTAAGTAATAATTATAAGTTAACTAGGCGTGCGGAAATAAAAAAAATTACTAGTCTAAGAGTTCTTTCAGGCTATGTTCTATATTTATGACAAATTTCAGCGAGATCCATGCAGCCGTTCTGGAGATACCTTCTGACAAACATTCATCCAAACAGTACGTCACAAGTAACAAAGAAATATAGCAAAGTTATGCTATCTTAAATTTCGGACTGATTTCTATCCTTTTAAAGTCTCGTTTATTTATTATCGTTTATAATTGTTACTAAGGTCTTATAACTCTGAAGTTGAACTTAACTTCATATCATATTTTAGTAACGAAATATTTACCTTTAACTGATAGCTCAATATAAATATTTATGCTTATATAATTTAAATAATAATAAAAGTTTTTATCAATACGTAATTCGGTCACCTTTTGTCAATATAAATGGCCATATTGTATATATACTTTTTAGTCATTTTATAAATCCCTCCTCCACAAAATAGGGTCATGTCAAACAAAAAAAAAGTTTGTAGATATAGATGAATTGATTGTAGAAAGTACAGTCAGCTTCATAAATACCGTAGCAGACAAGATATGCAAATATATAGGTACTCCAAAAGTAATCAATTATATAAGTACAGCAGAAGTCCTCAAATTAATAGATACATTCACTTTGTTCAAATACATCGGTACATACACAGCGTCAAATATATGAGTACATGCAAGGTGCCCATAAACATAGTAGCAGCCACAGCGTCATAAATAACGAAGCAGTCAAGGTGTGCAAAAATATCGTAACATTTGACAAAATTGAACTCTATCTTTATAAATCTGTAGATTGTAAATGAATAACCAAAAGTAGGCTTTTAAATCATAAAGTTACAATTTCTCCACTTCAATCTTTTGATATTTATTATGTTAGTAAATAAAGAAAACCCTATAATAATTAAATGAATGCAAAAAATGTGCGTTCCAGTTAGTGTCCGGCTTGAGTCTTATTGGAATGTAGTCTCAGTTCAGTTTCTACATTTTAATAGGTAATTAAACATATATACATTTTATCCGACGTAGTTCTAAGTCAGCATGTATTAAATTTAGTCTACAATATCGAAGGATTATTATATTTCGTGGACCTCATACAAATAAGTATGTAACACCTATAACGAAATACTATTTTTTTTGTCTGTCTATCAAAAAGCATTTGTTCCGGTCAATCTCCGAAACGGCTTTGCCAATTTTTACGGGGCTTTAAATGATAGATGACTTCTTACACAGAAGCATATTATAGGCTACTTATATTTATTTTGCGCTAACGAAGAAGACTGTTAGTGATTATATAAAAATATTAATTTAAGATTGGAACAGTAACCGGAACATTTTGTTCCGCATCCGATGACAGACAAAAAAGTCATAGGTTTTAAACAATAATAGAATAGAACCATAATAAGCATAAAAAGTCTTCATGTGGTTATCAATTGACACAACAATAATAACTTTCTTAACCTATAATTAACTATCTCTATGCAAAGGTCACTCTATCAATACAAATAAATCGGTAAAGTACACTTAAGTTTATCATTTGACCCTTTAACCGCGTTTTCACCTTTCCACGCTTATAGATATACTCGTACGGAGAACACTTTAACATGCCACCTTTTGAAGCATTCTTCTTTTGTTCAGCGAGGGCATAAAACCCGTTGCTGCTATGCAAAAGAAATAAAAGAAAAATTTTAATGGATGTCTCCACAATGGGGTGAAATTGTGATAGGTGAGAGTAATCTTTATGGCCAGTGACAAATCTTGTTCTTATTTTTTTTTATTATTTGCTTTTTATAAAAAGGGTCACTATTCCCAAACCAATAGAGATTTATGAATTGTAAATTTTAATTATACGTTTACATTTCGTTGCTCTTTCTAATGTGAACGGATCGTATGGTGAAGTGAACTGTTGATAATGGATTATGACTACATTGTCGCCGCTAATCTTTGCTCATAAACATATTCTGTTCGATATTAATTCGTGCATAATTTGTAGTGATAATAGTCAAAGTAGAAATGTCTTACTGTTGGTACAGGTAAAGGGTTTATACGTAATCCAACTTCTTATTAATATTAAAAATGCAAATGTTTAGATGAATGCATGGATGTTTGTTTGAAGGAATCTCCGAAACGGTTCAACAGATTTTGATGAAATTTTGGCACACGTATAGAATATAATCTGGATGAACACATAGGCTACTTAAAAGGTTTTTTTCAATTCCGCGCGGACGTAGTCGCGGGCGACAGCTGGTAATCTTATAATTGTGATAATATATTTATCTAAATAACTGATGTACATAATATAATCATTGCATGTACAATCATAATTGCTTATGTGCTGTTTTGTTTAATTTTTTTTGTTTCATTCTTCATGATTATCTTTATTATTTAAACATCCTGTTTATCAGCTTTTATTAAATTATGAAAAAAAATTATCGACAATAATTTATAGTGGCAACACTAATGAATATATTTCGGTTGGATTGCAGCGAAAGGAAGGCAGTGATTTAGCGTTATACTGCAGTAACCGCAGTGTTGTTATCATGCCAAAAACTAAACAAACCAAAGAGTAGCCAATAATGTAAATATACTGTAGGTGGCAAAACATATTTTTTTTAACTTTCTATAAGTATGTAATTATACGATAAAACCTTTTAAATCGAACCAATTTTAGGGTTGTATATCGTTTGTTATTTTAGTCTTTATAAGTATTGTCAATGGTTAAGTCATATAAACCACTATTTTTTTTAATACCAGAAAAAAATAAGTTACGTTATCTAGTAAAGGCATACCTATTTCTTAAATATGACTACCATCGACAACGGGTAATACTATATTGAGGATTGACGTCGAATCGAGATTCGATTTTCGAAATGTCATGTATTTTATGTGACAATACTGATGGAAAACCCTTAAAAAGACGTTCGCATGACTTTGTATGTGGTAATTGTCTATGGATATATATAAGGAAATATATATATATATATATATATATAAGCAAATATATATTTCCTTATCAAAACGTATCCAATACAGCATACTAATTAAGTCTACTAAAGACAGATTTCCAGTGAATATATTAATAACGTGAAAATCCAATATATGTTTTATGATATTTTAACAGTGGTAGAGCCCGCTTTAACATCTTCGCACGAATTGGTCCGGCTCGCCGGTGAAATACCACGACCACACAGAAGACAGGCGTGAAGTGGAAGCAATTCCGTGTTTCGTCTGATGAGTGTGCGTCCCGGAGGCCTAATTTAGTCCTCTTTCCCTTCCCACCTTTTTTCTTATAAGGAAAGGATGGGAAGTGGAATTGGACTTTCCGGATGAGAAGATGCGTGGAAAGGAAATATATTTTATTTCTGTGCATCCTCTCCTCCGTCGATTAAAGGTAGGCAACGCATATGGAATTGCGTATGTCTATGTGCAACGGTCACTTCGCTATATCAGCGATTTCAGGTGGCCGCTCGCTCGTTTGCCACCTTATGATATAAAAAAAATGTTGACTTTAGTGAACAGAGGCTATTTTCCGTCTAACCAGACTGGCTAAATAGAGAGCAGTATTTTAACTCCAAAGCACATTTTTATGTAATTAAAAAAAAGTCTTTTACACAGTGAACTCGTTGAGTTTACTGCAATGGCGCAGAGTGGGGGGAGGCTCGGGAGGGCGCACTTACACCCCTAGGGCTCCACGCTCAACCTGGATATGAAAATATACGCTTCGTTCCGCGTTTTTCTACTCACAAAAGAGACTATTAACTTTATTTTAATGCATTTCCTGGTTTGTAATTCATAAAATACATTTTCACTGCATAAAAACAGCTTCTAGTGAAACTTTAGTGTAATACAGTCAGCGTTTCTATTTGAATTTACAACGTTAAGTTGTATTATAAATATTTAAGTCGCGTAAGAGTTGGAAACAAAGGAGCTTTTGATTTTTACCGCATCAGTGCCAAATGAAGCGTCATCAACGTGAATGTAAAACATAAAGTCAAGGCCTCACATCTTTCGCATTGTTACAGAAGCTTGTATTTACTACTTGTACGATGTACATGTTATCAACCAGTTACTAATTATATACTCCTTTATCTTCCGCGTTGGGTTAAAATATGTCACGTGAATAATGAGATTTGAAAATAAGCATTATTTTATCGCTTCTCGGATAAAAATATTCGTCGTGTTCAAAGAGAATGAAACTTGGTTTACGAAGGCAGTGTACCAGTGGGTTTCCGAGACGAAAATCTCTATTTAAAACATATTGTTATCTCTGTTTTGTCAAAGATAATAACAGGGATGACAATATGTTTACAGAGATGGTCTCAGAAACCAATAAGTAAATACTTTTATGTGATATGTATGTATATTTTAAAATAGCTAATATCTGTATTTGTCTAGTTGTCGCCCGCGTCTCCGTTCGCGGGGAATTAAAAAAATATATAAAAAGTAGCCAATGTGTTCTTCCAGACTATGTTCTATAATTCTATATGTATGCCAAATTTCATCGAGATTCATTGAGCCTTTCTGGAGATACCTTCAAAGTAACATCCATCTAAACATTCGCGTTTATAATATAAGTAATATAAGATCTCCTTTGTCAAGTATTACTATTACTAAATCTAAATCAGACTTTCTTTTTTTTTTCTAAATCATAATTATAACTTTAACAATCTTATGAAATAACTACTACAATATTACTTGTAGGAGTTTTAGCGTGAAGATATAACACATGCATGGTTCATTGAGTCGATTCAACTGGATACATGGTGTTGAGTGTCAAGTATCGCGTGGGTTCAGATTACGCGGCATCTCTCTCCGCTACCTGTCTGCTATTTGTGGAATTCATTGCATTTGAATTGTGTATTTTAGCGTAGGTTTTCACTGTATCGACACGTGTAAAAAAATCGATAACCCCACACGTTCTTTGAAAAAACTGCAACACTTTTCTTCTTCAACGCATTTATATTATAAATAAAATAATAAAAACTAACTTATTAAAACAAATAAAGTGACACGCCTTTGGAACTTTGGAATTAACGTTTTAAATAGGTTATTTTACATGTCAGTTTTTATTACGGATTTATTTCTGTCCCAAATGTAGCCATCGTTGACGCTGATAATATATGTATTTTTCAATTTATCATTGTATGCAAGTCAATGACATAAACGCCTTTGTTCTGCAAATTATCAGAGATTGTGCCTAAAATAAAAAAAAAAACTATATTTACGTTAACTTTTTTGGTTTTTACAATCGAGTAATTTAAAAATGAATACTGACTTATAATTAAGAAGTTTTTACGATCACAAATTAGCATTTAACCCACAGATACGGCCAGACACAAGCAAAAAAAAAACAAATTGTGTTCTATTGAGTATGCGACGGCGCGCTCCTCAGAGGTCGAGAACCCCGTCGACAATGGCTCGAGATGGTTTCACGATTTAATCGCAGTTTAAAATCCCATGTTGCCTATGTCATTAATTCAAAACAACGGATATTTATATTGTAAAACATGTAAATAGACTTACATTAAATTATTTACAGTCATTCAAGCATACACGCTAAGTTCTACAGATTAAAATTGTGAATAACATTACTTGTGAAAATTTTAATTTTATTTAAAAACTAAAAAATAATTAACATGGAAAGTTTTTTGCGAGCTCGCATATGCGTCAAACAATCATATTATAAATATAGTACTGCCCTTGAATTGTCAAAAAAGCAAATAGCAACGACCTCGACACAGTGAGGCCACTAGCGGCTTACTATTCAGCCGGCAGGTTAGATTAGGGCAGTATTATAATGCATAGTGCGCGTTTTATGAATACGTTATTAAAATATTATGTGGAACTAGAATCGACCGGCCATGGCTCGATACGGTGACGTCATATCATCTGGACCCCCGGTTTGAGGTCAGATAGAGTTGTGAGCGTCGACGCCGACCCACAAATCTACAGACACAATAAATTCGGCAACGTTCGGCGCGAAACCGCTCGGGGTCAATGAACCGTTGATGTATTTAAAATACGCACTAAGTGCCTTATCGCGAATGTAGTACGGCGCGCAGCGGCGCGGGCGCGCTCCGCTACGTATGTTGCAAAAATGGATATTTATAGCCGTATGTCCGTGACGGATGATTCTTGCTATTTCTAAGGTCCCTATGTGCGTCGATCGGTACGGATTCCTCGAATTTCATATACTATGCGAAACTGATTACCTAATTATCGCGTTAAAAAGTTTCAATACATTAATAGAAACTATTTGGAGTTTCTATGGCCATAAAGACACTTAAGATTAAACTTGTCTTAAAAACAAAAATAATAGTGATGTACGCGTTTAAAAGATTTTTACGATTTATTTTATGCGTTATTGTTAATTAATGTTTGGCTACAAATTTATTCATAGTGATTACTTTTTTAAAAATAAACGCTGTTTTATTTTTTTAATGTTGATCGCAGGCACCGGAAACCTGGCTTGAGAGTTCTTTTTACATCGTGTGCTATCGATATCAGAAAATATGAGAAAGGAAATTTGTCTGTGGAGCCGCTTCACACGGCGCGGCGCACTGCACTCGGCCTCTTTGTGCAGCAAGATTATGGTCGGAACATAAAGCGATTTTAGACACGACTTGAGGCTCGTGTAAGATTCATATTCGCGGTGAAAGGGTCGCTTTGGAACCTTGTCCACACAAAGCGCGGCTCCGCGGTAGCCGCTCCACCTATCTACCCACATATGCATCACGCGGCGGATACGGGCCGAGTTTCTTACGCATACATGCGAACTACGAAGGCCAGTTTTGTGTTTGTGTCGCGAATACATACGGCTTCAATAATCAGCAGGTGAAGCGAACTAAAGTAAGGGGTTATTGCGATTAACTCTTTTATCCCTTCGTTTCCATATCAAAGAGTAATGAACCTTGTTCTCTACTTATTGGACGATGTCGATTAGCAACCGTGTGATCATTTTATATTCGCAGTTTTGATATTACTGAAATATTTTATTACCGTGTTATAATTATTTTTGAGTACAACGTGTTTTATAACTTATTGCGACTATTCTAATTTACAAAGTTGTTAGTGTGCAAAAGTCATTACTCATTCATAGAGGTGTTCCAATTAGATAACAATAGATAAGAAAAACAATTGTTTGGCGGTAATATTTATTGGTGTTTGAATTGATTGGAGTTTCGACGTGCTATTTTAATAGATTTAATTACGCTGCAATGCTTTATTAAATTTTTCACATTTAAAAAGTTTAATTGTTGCAACAAAGAGTGGGACTGACAGTGAATCGATTACGAGTAACGAAGGTCAGCGAGCGGTGTGCGAGTGTGCGTGCGTATGCAGTATGCAAGCGGGCGAGCTCGGTGCGGCGTCGCCGGTGCTGCACGCCTGCACCGCCGGTTGCAACACCCTCCCCCCCTCGCGCTCGGCTTCTCGCTCGCCGCCGTCTTGCCGCTAGCCTGTCTCACCTCGCGGCCGGCAGCCTTGCGCGACGCGCCGCGCTCTTTCACATTCAAAATTATTCGCAACCATTGCAAAAACTCTCTGTGCAATAAAATATATTATCATTCGCTGCGGCCGCAATAAGTCTGCACGGAGAACATTTTTAAACCTATATACAAATTTAAGTGCCTTTGAAAGTTTGAATGCACTCCTCGTTGCATCAAGTCCCGCGCGCGTCGTTATGAGAACCCCGTACTGGCGGTCACGTTGACGTCGCGCGGTGCCGCCATATCTGTCTCGGCCACCAAGTAGCAAAATTAATAGGTAATTATTTTCGTGTCCAGTGCCTAAGGTTGATTTTATTGTTCAGTGATTATGTGTTACGGTGTTTCCTGTTTGTAGTTTGGCTCTGTGCTCATTCCAATTGGATTCTTTTTGGAAATTAAGGTGCGCGCCGGCCGGTTCTTATCGGGTGCAATGCAGTTGCACTCTCAACTTATTGCAGTTTCGCATTCGGCAAAGTTTCATGCGCGGAAAGTTACTAGTGTCTGTTTTGCTGTACAGATGGATTGTAAAAGTGTTTTTAAAGTGAATTATTTTTAAAAAGTGGCATGTGTTATAGTTTGTAAAGAACTTCACAGTGTACTCTGTGTTATTTCGGTCATTGACCGCCGGATTTCGCATCTCTTATTTTGTTAGTGCCGCTTTTATATCGTACATTGCGAATAATTCCGATTTCCGTTTTTTAGGCCCAAAATTTGTTTCACATCACTAGAAGAATGCAATAGCCCGCGCATTCGCTTTTTAAAATTTTACCTTCACCCGGATGGAATGAGGAGTGCACAGACCTATTGTTTCACAGTTTCATATGTTTGAACATCATTTGTTTTTTTGTTTTTCGGACGATTAGAGAGTTGTCATTTTCTTCCAAAATTACAAAAATTACAAAATAAGGTAATTATTATTTTATTTCCTTCGTTATGTAGTGTAATATAATTTTCAAGTTATCACTGCTTAAAAAAGCAACAATTGGCATCGTTCTCACGCGTGGCTTTCGATATTCCAATGTATGACATCATCTTTAGGCGAGCCATGAAGGCAGATTTCAGAAACCATTAGTTATAAAAGTTTATTTAGATATTAAAAGTGTGGTGTATTAAGCCACAATGAGTGCAGTGTGTGTAGCAATCTTTCATAACTGTCCAGAATGGCGGAGGGTAATGGAGAGATATCCGTAGAAGAGGTCCCCGGGAAGGACTCCGACGTTGGCCGTACACCAGACTACCGCAAACTTATAGAATATGGCTTGGACCCAAAGGTAAGGCAATAAACATATATCTAAAGCATGTGGCACATCTTATTTTGTAACCAAGTTAACATTGAATGTAGATTTGTTTAAAACATTTAGCCTTTATTGACTCATCGATGAAAACTTTTTTTTACTTTTTTCTCTAATATTTAATTATCTGTTGTTGTAATATTTCTCTTATATACTTTATTTGTTAATTTCCTTAGTAAATATATAAATAAAATTACTTTTATAAAGTTTATGAGAGTATATAGATAATAATATAGGAGTGGTAAAGTCTGGTAGTGAACACAATGGTACATTATTCAGTATCAGGATGTAATTGGGGCCAATTGCTGTTAACCTTAGAATTATCAGTGTTTCATGAAAGTTTTACTGTCTTATTAGAATCTAAGTAGACTTTTCTTGTAAGATTCTTATTAGTTTTTAATTCTTGAAAAATATCACTTAGGTATATGTTTTGTAATAAATTTTCTTGATTTCTTGGGATAAAGTTCTTTGAGATGTAATGTTTCTTTTGTTGATTATTACATTTATTAATTAACAGCAAGTTAGATGATAGTACATAATGATATTCAATCAAAACACATGGCTTATCTCTGGGGACAAATTTTTGTTCATAGTTGCCATATAAAATTTTTGCAAGAAAAATTAGCACATGCATTATTTCTGATAAAAGTGTAATCTTTGCTTGTCATATGATATTGGTTGTATATAAATGGTTTATTGCATTTTCTCAACATTCTGATTATACCCTGGCCTCTGATCTCTTATCTATGCACCTTTATTGAACACTGCCCACTAAATATAATCTCTGTTGCCATAAACAATTTTGTTTATGCCTCTTGTATACCAGTTATTTAATATTCTATGCAAGTAATATTGTATCTAGGAATATTCATTTGGTGTATTGAGTACAGTTTTCCTTGTAGGTTTTATAATGGTATGATTTGTACTTCTTAATTATTAATTATTTACAAGTTAATTTATAAAAAACAGTGTTAGATTTTCTGCTGAGTTTTTCATTTAATGATTTTACTGTAAAAAGTTTGTATGTTTACTGTAGTAAATAAATATGGCAACACTAATATTCTGTAGTAAAATTATTTCCGAAATTTGTTGCCATATGCAAATAATATATCATTCATGCACTTTAGGGATTATACTTTTGTTTTATCGCGATGTTTTGCCGCCAAACATGTTTTGATTACGTTTATTGCTTTTTGCTATTGGAAATAACTAAAATTACGGTGAAATTGAAAGTTTTTTCCTTAATGTGTAAGTTTTTGTCATTTAAACGACTTTGTCGCGTGTCTGATGGATACTAAGACAAGTCGTAAGAAGTGGTTTATTTGGCATTTTGTATCATGTTTAAATACGATTTGATTTTGCAGGTGGCCGGCAAGCTGGACGACATTTATAAGACTGGAAAGCTAGCGCACATCGAGTTGGACGAGCGTGCGCTGGACGCCTTAAAAGAATTTCCATCCGACGGTGCTTTAAGTGTTCTTGGACAATTTTTAGATTCAAATCTTGAGCATGTATCGAATAAGAGTGCTTATTTATGTGGGGTCATGAAGACCTATAGGTGAGTTGCGTCAAATTTTTGTTGCTACATCTTTAAAATGTTGGATGTCCTCCAAATGTGTATAAATGGGTCGACTTGGGGAATTTGATTTTACACTTTTAATATGCAGGAGGCCGGTCGCAAAGATAACGCGTTTTGTGTAATTGACGCCATCTGGCGACTCTCGGCCGAGTTTGTAACTTGTTTGCGATGTACCGCGCTGCGAAATGTTCGCTATATTGATTCAAGGTTTAGTTTATTTTTCGATTGAAGTACATGAAGCGTGTGAGGAATAAGTTAATCAAATATTTAATATTGTATATAATTTTCTTACTGTATGTTCCGGATAAACTGCGAAACTATTGTACCGGTTAAGAAATTTCGCAATTACGTGTAATTTATTCCATCTTAAGATTTTATCCCTTGTTATTCAAGTAGACTTATTACGCGTTGGGTAAATTAAATTGTATACATACAAGTTAATGTTTTTACTACTGGTTTGGTTTCAAATTCACAGGACATGTTTTTAATTTTCACAATGTTGATGTTAAATCTACATTTTTAGGACAAGATAAACATTTATATCCAATATTTTGATTAGCAAAATATATGTAGTCCTTACTAGGTCTCACATGACCCGCGCCTTTATAATAATCTTACGTAAAATAATATTGTTTCAAAGTATCGAAGTTTCTTTAAAGATATAGGACTATGACGATGTAATATAAAGTGTCGTAATAAATACGTTGTTTTCAATTTAAATATTAGTAGTATTTGGTATTTTAATATATTTAACAATATATGGAGAAGTATTTAACACGTACTTACAAAAATAGACCTAAAATCGCATACATCGCTTGAACTTGTTCACACGTCTTTCACAACTTTTAAGCTATAGGCAGATTCACTTGAAACGTTTGGAGTTAAACTGTAACTACGACTACTACCTGATTATACTAAATATATACAAAAAGTGGTAATTTACGGAAGAATGTCGCGATGTTCCAGACAGAAAAGCAGGGCGGGCGTGCAAGGCGCGCCTGCGCTGACGGCTGCTGTCCCGGCCAAGGGCCCCGACGAAGAGAAAATCAAACAAATCCTCGCCAGGACTGGATATTCTTTAGACGTGACCACAGGTGAATGAAATTGTCTATATTCAGCACTATTGGTGTGCCAACTTTACATCGTTTACTTCAAGATTTGATATTTACACATATTTCTCTAAGTATAGTTATCTTTGACTGTGTGTAAATGTTTTCCAGGTCAACGTAAGTATGGCGGGCCGCCGCCCGGCTGGGAGGGGGGCACGCCAGGCGCCGGCTGCGAGGTGTTCTGCGGCAAGATCCCCAAGGACATGTATGAGGACGAGCTGATCCCCTTGTTTGAGAGGTGCGGCACCATCTGGGACCTGCGCCTCATGATGGACCCCATGACCGGCACCAACCGCGGCTACGCGTTCGTCACCTTCACCACGAGGGAGGCCACGCAGCGCGCCGTCCAAGAGGTTGGCACTTTGTCTCTTTCTATAGTATACCCTCTACTCGATGTTGCAGTTATTTCGTAATTCCCTTGCGCGAAGTTACATCATTAACTTGTTTAACTTGAACGAAGTTACACGCGATGATAGTTAATTATATTAATAATAAAGTGTCCAATTATCTTGGTAATAAGTTGGTTTAACATGTTGGTGAAGGTAACCTCGCGGAAAGGATGTCTGGGTGTTGTGATTGTCTGGAGAGTGGTAAACATTTTTCATGTGCCCATCAGCTCCTCTTGCTCATTGTGGCTAATTTGAATCATTTTATCTCGATCAATGCAAATGTAAGAATCTGTTTGTCTAATACATTAAGTGCACATTTGGCCAAGTCTGTAACATTACGAAATAAATTACCACCCTCTTGGATATATTATTGATTTTGTTGCGAAAATTTATTATTCCATAAAGATTGATATCATCTACTTACATTATATTGTATAGATATATAATAGAACCACATATATGATAATTTTCTGCTAACTTAAAGAAAACACCAGTTGGTTAGATGTTATGAATCTTTGGCTGCAAAGGATGTTGTCAAGCACATCTGAATCCGCAATGTTTAGCACAACATTAGCTGACATGAGCTCGTCCAGCAAACAATCGGTTCTACCAAATTGTATATCTGAATTATGAAATGATTATTTCACTGTATAATTGGTGCATTATAAATCTGAAAACGAAATTCTAATTTGACGTCTACTTTCCAGGTGACTCGCCGAATGTTTAAGTATAAATCCCTTGAACGATAACTGATTCACTGCACAATATAGTTGGCCAATTGTTTGGCGACTTCATTTGTATATTTGCCCAATGATTGGATGAAATCATCACCGAGTTGAAATGATCTACAAGTAATGAATGTGTGATGATTTCATCCATGGAAGTTGCCAAACATGGGCGTCGCTTGCAAAAGCAACGCGACACGTGTCCGTTGCTTTTGCAAGTCCCAATAATTTGCCTGTCGAATATAACTTATTCGCAGTCACATTTGGGACACATAATCTTAAGCTTATATCATTTATAAAGCATGACATTAATATCCCACCGACGGCGGCCATTTGCATCGTCCATCCGCCATCTTTATTCATGTTTATTACTAATTAGTTGAGATCGCTGTTAGAATTGAATAATTTAGCGCCGTGTGCGTATAATTTTGCATGCACTAGCTGTGTAAGGCGTAGAGTTGAGAGTTGAGAGTTGAGAGGCGGTAGTTGGGTGCAGAATGTGTCGTGACGCTCAGCCCGACTCGATGCACTCGGCCGCCGTTTTTATATAATCACTCAAATGTCTAAATGTGCAAATATAACACCTATAAACTGATCTAGCCTCGCTTCTCCTGAGATATCATCCCGTTCTCTACTATTGCACCTCGTTCAATTTTGAGTTGCTTTCATTTTTTTTATGTTACCATCACACTTGTACCGCTTTTTTTTTATTTTCACTTCATCAAACGGTCCACTTACAGGGTTAACTTTCAATTGGCTTGAAAACGTTCTCCGGCTGAGAATGTAATACATCTCAGGCTCTCCTCTTTGCTCCGAACTACAACAAACACTTTTGGCTTATCATCCAAAGTACAGTTAACTCATCACGATTGGCTCTAACCGTTCATCAGTCACGAGGTCGCGCGGATCACGTCTCGCCGCGCAGCCGTTACAAACGGCCGTCGGCCTGATCGACTCCGAAATTGAATCCTCCTCTTTTTTTTTTCAAAATTTTTCCCTTGTTATTTTTCCCACAGCTCGATAATCACGAAATAAAACCTGGGAAGACTCTGAGAATTAAGATTAGCGTACCGAATCTGCGACTTTTCGTCGGCAACATTCCCAAGTCTAAAGGCAAAGAGGAGATACTGGAAGAGTTTGGTAAATTAACAGGTAAAGTGTCAATCGAATGAATTAAAGAGTTTTGGGGTGAATGCGTGGGGGCTTGGTGTGGACCGCTGAAGGGTGCCCCGCTTGCGTCCCGCTTGTCCCGTCCCGCTCCCGTGAGGCTCCCGCCCCGCCCGCGCCCTCCCGCCCTCCGCCCTCCCGTCCGCCGCACCGCAACCTCTCCAGTCTGCGGGCCCGGGCACGACCCGGCCCCGCCCATTGGCTATTCTCCCTCGAATTGTTCTTGCAGCTGAATGATTATGAAATTCGAAAAGGGAAAAAGATTGGCGTTACGGTTTCCTTTAACAATCACCGTTTATTCGTGGGGAATATCCCTAAGAATCGAGATCGGGACGATTTGTTTGAGGAGTTTACTAGGCACGCACGTAAGTCCTTGTCGAATTCATAATATGTGCTATTCAGTTCGTACGGGGACGTGCCGGGGGGCCGCGCCGCACGCACCGGCTCAAGCGCACGCCGCGCAATCTGCGCGCACTCGCCGCGCATACGACGCGCATACGCCGCGTGCCGCCCGCGCCGCCCCCCGGCCGTCGCTCGCTTTCTTTAGTAGACTTGCAATACCGAGTGTTAACCGATTGGCCTCCGCCTCGAGAATGCTCACTGGCAATGACTGGAGAATCTTGCTGTTGTTCTCTAGACTTAGACTTCTTCAGTATATATGTTCTCCTAAAATATCGTTTGATTTGCTTCATATTTTCGTAGCGTTGAAGGAATGATCTAAGCGAGGGGAAGGACGCTTTTTATTATTTTTGAGGCGAGCTCGCTGTCGCCCGCGCCGCTATATGAACCTTGTATGATTGCAGCTGGACTGGTAGAAGTTATTATATATAGTTCGCCCGATGACAAGAAGAAAAATAGAGGGTTTTGTTTTTTGGAATACGAGTCACACAAAGCGGCGTCGTTAGCCAAGCGCAGACTGGGCACTGGGAGAATAAAGGTGAGGCCCCTACTCTATATCACTGATAAAGCTTGATATATACTGCCTTCTATGTAAGGATCAAAAGGATATAACATGACATTTTCTGTTAGGTATGGGGCTGTGATATAATAGTCGACTGGGCGGACCCTCAAGAAGAACCCGACGAGCAGACTATGAGCAAAGTAAGTTACATCTCATTACATAACCACAACTATCATTCCAATAAGACACGCAATATCTAATTAGACAAGATAAATATCCAATTATCAATTTTAGAAGAAACGTAGAACTAGGAGAGGAAAATCGATTAAATTTTTTATGTTTTTGCCCCTTTGGCTGATAGTTTTGAGTGTTGAAAGCCACGCATTCGCAGGTGAAAGTGCTGTACGTGCGGAACCTAACGCAGGAGATCACGGAGGAGGCGCTCAAAGAAGAATTCGAGCACTACGGCACGGTGGAGCGCGTCAAGAAGATTAAAGATTACGCATTCGTTCACTTTGAGGACCGGGACTGCGCTGTTAAGGTGCTCATCTGTCATACTGTCTACTGTCATCCTGTCACGTGTCATTTTTGTCATGTTGTTATTCTGTGATGTGTAACGTGTGCAGGCGATGCACGAGCTGGACGGCAAGGAGATGGGCGGTGCGCGGCTGGAGGTGTCGCTGGCCAAGCCTCCCTCCGATAAGAAGAAGAAGGAGGAGATACTGCGCGCGCGCGAGCGTCGCATGACGCAGATGATATACGGCCGCGGCGGGTGAGTGCGCATGCGCAGTTTGCTGTAGTTCGTGCTTTTGAATAGTTGTTTAATGTGATTGAAAAGATAATCATTATTGTATCCTAGGAAATTTTTATTTAGATATATAGAACAGGAAATTGAAATTGTTGAAATAACACACGAATTACCCAGACGATTTGAGCCCACAAAATAGATTAAAAAATGTATATACAAAAGTATAAGATTATTTATCTTGTGTTGAAAACATGTGATGTTAAATTATTCCTTAGCTTAGATAAGGAAGCCGGGGTCGTTTGAGCGGGCGGGGGCAGGCTCAATGCAGGTAGGTCAATTTTGGATGCGTCGGAGTGAGAAGAAACTTTATGAACAGATGCAACAGAGGCGACTGTTGCATAATATCGTTCAGTGCAGCGATGCATTAGAGCGAGATGAATGATGCACCGGACGCAATTGCATATACATATAGAATGATTTATGCTTATGTGCGTTACGTCGCAAGGGACATTATTTATACGCTTCAGAGCGAGACAGATGCTTCCGATGCATGTGCATATGGTCGCATTATTTGGGGGTGTTAGAGCGAGAGAACTAGATACAACAGAATGCAGCAGTTAGAGCGAGAGGGGACCACATAGGTGTTGCAACTGCAGCGGTTGAGTTTATCAGTATATTTGGGACTAATGTGTAGAGGCGTGTGGGTAACGTCGCTGTGTGTAACATTCAGATTTGATTGGTGCAGCTGCTCGCCGGTGCACGGCGCGCTGCGGGGCCGCACGCCGCAGCCGCAGCCGCGCCCGCCCGCTGCTCGCGGCGACTACGGTCAGTATGCACGCGCACATACACACACACCTACATACATACATACACATACACACATGACATGCGCACGCGCATACGTGAGTGGTACGCGCGTGCCACGGTAACTATGCGTGATCAAATGTTTGTGTACACGTGATAAGGATTGGATTTACTAACGGGCACAGTAAATTTAAAGAGACGTTTTTTGTTTATGACCTCATATTCGAAAGGTTACGTTTTCGTTGAGCCTATTTCTCAGAGAAGCAGCAAGTGTGCTTGTTTGTAAATTAAATCTGATTGAAAAGTCCTCGATACTTTATTGACTTTGGATAGATTTTTTATATCTGAGCGAACATCTCTCTTAGGTATTTGTAGGTAACTAAAGGTTAACGCGCATTCGGCCACTACTTGTCGGCGAGGCGAAGATGCGGAGGTCCGGTGATAGCAAATGGAGCTCTTGACGTTCTTTCGAAACTAAAATGACGTATAGTTTTGTTAACAAATTTATATCTTTATATTCCGGTCGATTGGCGTCGTAGCGGATGCGAATGAACGCCGCGGTGATGGCAAGGCGGGGCGATGCCAGGTGGACGAGAAGTAGTCGAATGCGGGTTATCCTTAAGTTTTGTTTGCAGAAAAATTAATAATGAAATTTTACTTTTATAGGTCTTTATTAAATACGCGTTTATGATATTATGAAACTTTACACCTAATTCTTTCTCATTATTTATGTAATGGGACTATGACAGACAATAAAGATGTTTTAAAACTTAATTCTTTTAAAGTTGTAACAATGCAGCATCCAATTTACGATTCAATATCGCCCTTAAAACTAAACAAATCAATCCAAAGTCCACAAATATCGGCGAAAGCACAGTTTGGTAGCACTCGAGTGTGGTGAAGTGATGCTTTGCTTTGCGTCGACCTCGTTCACCTAGCTCACTGTGGATAGGATACCGTCCTCTCACATCACACACTGACACCAACGCGATTACTTATTGTACACGGTGTGGTCTCCACGCGCACAATCGCAAACTTTGCTACCCGATCCCTTACTAACAACTCTGGTCGCGACTGTACACTTAACAAGACGACTCGCATCTAAGTCTACAACGAGAATTGTTTGAGGTGTACCGTCGCGGCCTAAATACATGTACCACTAATGCTACTCTCTAGGCTAGAGAATAATAAAGAGCTAGGCTTAGGTCACTGCATGGTTTCCGCCCAAATCCGTAGAGAGACAGGCGAGACGAGTTCCGACACGCAAACAGCTGCGATAAGGACAGAGGGCTACAGGATGTTTTATGTGATAACAAGTTAACCGAGTCCCCCAGTGCATGCGTCATGAGTTAATCATTGATCACGATGTTTGTGAGCGTGGCTCCAGGCGAGCGCGAGCAGGGAGGTGTGTGTTGGTGTCGCTTACGAGTAGGGCTCGGTGGTGGGTGAGAGGTGAGAGGTGAGGAGGAGGCCACTGCATGTGGTGTGGTGTGCCGGCGCGACGGCCGCCAGCCCGAGGTAGCTTGTAAGTTAGTGTTAGTTTAGCTTAGCCTCTAAAAGGCCTGTGTTGTGTGTTTATAGATTATGATTACGACTATTACGGGTACGGGGATTACCGAGGTGGCTACAATGAGCCATTTTACCGGTACGATGAGTTCTATTTTGATTACGCGGGGCCACCGCAACCGTCCGCCGTCCGCCAGCCTCCCAACAGAGCGCAACCGGTGGGTCCCACACACACTAACTAATGTTATCATATTATTTTACTAGTCACTAGACGCTGTACTCATCATTACCTTCCGAATTTTGAGTTGCGAAATTTTTTCATCTGTTCTCACAGTTTATTTTTTCTTAATTTTTTTTGGTTGAACCCATCCTAGAATGGAGTCAGTGACTCGGTAAAGAACGGTAGTGTGTAGGCCTGACGGTGGTGATCGATGTAGCGGCGGCGGGGCGCGCCGGGCGTCCGCGAGCAATGCGGGGCCTCGCCTCGGGGCTCGCGGGCGCCCGGCGGCCGACGCGCTGCGGCGCTGCAGCCGTGGGCGCGAGTGGTAGGGCGCGGGGTGGCCGGTCGCGATCGCACCATCAGGTCTGCATGGCTCTGGCCACTCCGACTAACAGCCCGCACCATGCACCCCCATACTCCATATCATACCATTGCCATTTCACGTTCACGTTCGCTTCGCTCGACATCCCACACCCCCGATCCCGCCCCGTAGCGCTTCGCCCCCGCTTGTCACTAACCCGTGGTAAGCCGGCCGGAGGGCCGAGCCGCACTCCCGCACCCGCTGCGATTGTGTCATAACGTGTGGTAGAGCGTGTGTTGTGAAGACTTACTGATCCGCTTGGTCGATGCCTCACTCAGGAAGACGAGCTCGCTCTCGGGCCCAACTCGCTTTACTACGATCTAACCGGAGGCATTCAGGTACCGGACTTCAATATGTAATGGTATATTTACCCTCTGACAAATGAACCTACTGTTCCCATGTTAGAACATTGTCTAGTTGTCGTAGTTACTGTGCGCCTAGTCTCGCAACACATACAGCTTTGTATCCTACGTACCTGATTGTTTCTACATATAACCCTAGTTAAGAACTTAGAGATTATTTTGGTTATACCTTATTGCGGTATACTGCAATATGGTTGCAGTAATATTTTGATTATTTTGCAGCATGACTTTAGTTTGACTTTAAATATCAAGTAAATAAAAGTCACATATTCTTGATATTACTGTCGGTTTACACAACCGGAACACTGAACAAAACATTTAGTCATGGCACATTCTCGCCTTCAGTGAAAACCGACTGTTATAAACAAGAATGTGTAATGTACATTTATTAGTATGTATATATAGTTTAAATTGTTTTATTATTGCTGCAAAATTATGTTACGTATATAGTTATAGTGTTATAGTAAATAGCATTAATAATTTTGCTGCAAATTTTACAATAAATACTTCTCACAATGCGATGGAAAGCTAAAGAAGCGTTGAATGTTTCTTTATCGTATTGTGAAAACTATTTTTTTGTTGTGACTGTAATAATTCAGCACGATTAATGAATACATTGCCTTAAAAAAGCGCTAATTAGTATATTACTTTTCGTAATAAAGTACTTTTATTATTTAGTTTGCGACTACAGAGATGTACACTGGC
The DNA here is from genome assembly GCF_000836235.2 of Papilio xuthus. NCBI lineage: Eukaryota > Metazoa > Arthropoda > Insecta > Lepidoptera > Papilionidae > Papilio > Papilio xuthus. The sequence goes on along the minus strand of NW_013531726.1, from coordinate 6,162,516 downwards.
TGTTATCAGATATTTATGATAACTGAAAGTGTATTTTATTTAATGTCTCGCGCATTCAAAACAACCAGCACGTCCGATGCCCCTAATTGCAGTATTCCTTTGCCGAGGTTCTAGTGATTTATAGGGTTCATAAATAACAAGATATTTTGTACCATTTCCTAATAATATTGGTATTTTTTAAATATGCACTCAATTGGCAAGTTATTACGTTGCAGAAGATTTACATTATATAGCATTTTAAACGCGCCATATTGCATCATACGAGCGAGCATGCAAACGCATCTTAGATTGCATATTGAAATGACAAAATTATGAACTTTGATCGTAAAAAATGTAATTTTGCTCAACTTTTATGTCTTGCATGAATTTAGCTCCGTCCTTATTAAATATTAAAGCTTTAATGTATCTTATTAGAATCTTAGTTTTAATATCCAATTCAGAGTTGGTAAGTTGTATTTAGCAAATCTGACATATTGAAAATTTTATACTCTGTGCTTGTTATTGTTAATTCTATTGTTGTTATTGCCTCATGGACGCATATTTAAAAGTTTGGAATATTGGTATAAAGCTCTTCTAATAGCTGTTTGTAATCAGTACAAATTTTAGAACAAAAACATTTGTAGATTCGATAAGTAGCAATGTAGTAGCAAGGCAAAGGGATAGAGGCGACGTGGGGCATCGGTCGTGCTGGCGATGTGTCGAGGCGAGCACGAGGTGTGAGGTGTGTGGTGGGTGCGCAGGGTGGGTCATGTGGGACGGGCGCGCGGTGGGCGCGGCGCGCGGCGGCGGGCGCGGCTGGGGCCCGTGGTGGTGCGCGACGCGCCGCTCGTGGCCGCCGCACGCCCAGCGCCATGCGTGGCAACCCGCGCGCCAAGCCAAGTTTACCAGGTCAGTACACGATAACATCTATCTAGTTTATTAGTTTTACCCAAGAAACGTTTCCAAGTAATCCTAGCACAAGCACGCTCAATGTTATATCGAAGTGCCTTCTTCTGAACCAACACATTCGATCTCTTCACTATGATTTTCCTTTAAGATGGTTAAGTTTGGTTAGTGCTGGCATTTATTGTTGAATTCAAGATATGTTCTAATAGTATAAGTAAGTTAAGAGGTACATCATCTTAGTCCTCAAAGTCACAGCTGACACGGCATCAGCGCGTTATATCACTCACCAAATGTAATATTCAAAAACATTGGACTCCATCACTCGGTCGAGTGTCGTGCGTGTTCTCATGCTGGTCCGTTTTATTTCAGCTTGTTTGATGGTTTGCGTCTAGTCTGGACTATTGTTTGTGTATCGGTAACTATCCTCTCCCTTTACTCCTTTCTCCAAGTTCTCCCACAAACTTGAGAGCTCGATCGAGCGGTGGTGAGTCCCGTGTTTTTGTTTGCCGAGCTAAGTTTTTGGGAGAACTTTGTTTAGAAAATAAAACCTTACCTAACTGTACCTATCCTTCCTTAACTTGTTCCACATGACCACGAGTGCTCCGTGAGTTTCGTGTTATTGTGGAACAGTAGTACTTATTACTCGTATTATAGAATGAAATATGTAATTATAATGTTCCTACTATTAGTTGATCTGGGTATAGTGTAGTGTGGCCAGGAGGAGGTATATGAGTTGTGTGTTGTGCGGTGTCGGCAGGTAAACGCAAGTTGGACGGGGGCAACCAGCACGTTGGGGGGGAGACGAAGCGGCGCCTGGGTGCGGCGGCGGCGGCGGCGTGCGGCTGGGGCGGCGAGTCGCACCAGGGGCACCAGGGGCACCAGGGGCACCAGGCGCACCACGCGCACCAGACGCACCAGCCGCACCAGCCGCCCAGCTAGCCGGCGCCGCCCGCCGCCGCGCGCCGCCGCTAGCCGCCCCCGCGCCCGCGCCCGCCGCGCCGCCCGCGCGCGCCGAGCCCCTGTCTGGAGACACTACAAGCTGCGCAGGGGAGCACTCGCGCGCCGCGGCCGAGCCGGCGGTCAACGGTCACGTTTACGCCCGATTCTCGCCCTCTGATCGAGGATCGTTCCACTTTTTTTTCTATGTGTTTTTTATTTGATTTTCACGTTTTCAATTTTGTATCGCATCGATTCCGTAAAATGTTAAAGTAGGACGTTATGAAATGTTTGGAACGCGAGTTCCCGTTATGCTTATGTTTTCCCGTCTTGTATTAGCCGTATATATTTAATATATACTTTATGTTTGTGAGGCGCGCGGTGGCGGTTGCCTGTTTGCAGCCGCGCGCCGGTCCCTCGACTGTTTTTTTAATACATGTTATTCAATATATTTTATTCCTGCGAACGCATTTTGCGATGTGATGTGTATTTTAGCAGTAATTATTATATTATAAGGAGTTTGACTGTTGTTTTTTTGACATACTTACAACTTAGGTTACATGAACTTAATGCAATGAATAAACTCTACAACATCAATTACGGCTAAAATGAAACACACGATGTAATCGACGACATTTCCCAACTGTGTTCCTGCTTTAGTTTTTTTGCTTTATTTTTATTACATATTCCCATTTAAAATACATTAGTGTGAAGAGAAGTAGTAGTATTGTAAAGTTGAGGACTCGTGCAACTTGTTATTGTCGCTGTAACTAATGGTTTCTTTTTGTATTGGACCACATAGCATGCCCCTACTGTTAGATTCTGACTTGTATCAATCTTGTATCAGTTAATATGTGGAATAAATTTGCAAAACTGTGTTTGCCTTATTACAAAACTTGTTTTCGTTCTATCCTCATCTTTGCTTTGCAATCTAATAAAATAATACCCTACCTATGGGTTTTCTCGTTGAGCCAATCGGTCCGATGGACATTTTTCATTCCATGACCCTCCATAGGGCTAATGAAAAATGTATGCCATTTTATATTTTTTTAGACACGACCTCAATCGGCACAATGGCAAAAATTCCTATTGGGGCCGATTGAGCCGTAGAACAATTGGCCCAACGGAAAACAACTTCCTATCTACCTACCCACTTTTTATCACCTTTAGTTTGCCTTTTGTATTATAACACCTGTGGGGTTAGACAAAATACTTTCGCTTCGAGGCGAATCCATAGCGAACTTCAAAAATGTATAGAACTGACAATATATAACTTTCGATAAGTCACGTGATTGTCGCACGTAAATTTTACATTTTTTCAATTCGTTATGGAATCGCTTCGAAGCGAATGTACTTTTTCTAACCCCGCTGATATGCTGTTACTTGGTCCTTCCTGATTTGCTGCAAATATGAACTTAGTCACCCTAAGACTCGAAAATTCCGGAAATTAAGTATGTCAATTAAAACCACTTACGGGAAGATGTTTTTGTACTGCTAACTGTGCTCTCTATATTGCCGGTTGGTTTCCTGAATCGAAACTTGATTTAAAATATAAAGGTAATTTCGAATTAATGTTCAATTTGAAGGGTTATTCTATTTACTATTTACGTTAAAAATTTATTAAAGTGCCTTAATAAGCTTGTTTGTTTTATTACGTCTCGAAATAAAACTAACCTAGAAATATATTAATAGGAAACATAAATACCATAACAAATTCGAAGAACTTCCTTTAATAAAGTCAAGCTGCTGTGTTTGTTATATAATAAATAAATAAATAAGAAGGTGAGAAGGTTCCTGTCTCTGCAGCCCTGACCACTGGTTGTTAGAATCATGGGACTCCGCAGCTGGTGGTGTTCTATTTTTAATATATATATTTTGTATAATTTTTTATTTTATATATGAAATGTAATATATAAGAATAAGGTTAATAAATGAATAAGGTTACGATTAAAAAGATAAATAATTAATCGACTAGCTGATGCATTACACCGTAATAAAAGGAAAGGGTCTAGGCTTTCTTAGTCGGAAGTCAAGTAGGCACTTTCTATCTCGTTCGCTGCCTCCACTAGGCGTCTAGGTACGGGGAACTCGGCGGTTGTGATGTTCCCTGCCATTACACACACGCCGAAGTCATACCTGGGACTTCCCCGATCTTTAGGGTAGTTGGCTCCGTACTTGACCTAGTCGGCAGCGTCAGGTCAACAAGGCGTACTTAACTACGAGGGGATCCGACTAGGAAAGCTATCCTCCGTTCCCGACCTCCACGTCGCTGGATTACAGGAGACGCCGCGCTCCCGGTCGAGTAACACAATGAAATTGCGATATATAAGCTTTGTGGAGTCCTGCATTCGAATCTCACTGAAACTTTTTAGTCAAAGAATCCAATCAGAAACCCTATTGTTTTTTTCATGACATAAGATTAAAAAAAATTAATGAAAAGATTAACTGAAAACTTAAAAAACGCAATTTTTAATTTTTAAGTAGTCATGCCCTGCCATGCCATCTATGATAAAATGTCGCGCTGAAAGCTATTTTCAGGGCGAATCGGACCCGCAGTAAATGTACAGGGATGTTGTTTGTATATGTTCATAGCTGGCGTAGTAGTGTCGGGGTTATTATATAGATGACGTCGCTAAATACATAAATATATAACTTAAATTAAATCCTTGTTATCCAAAAGTTTTATTTTGTTGAATGGTTAGAACTTTGTAAATGTAAAAGTTACTTTAGTATTAACTAATCAGATTTTTAGCAAGAAAAAAAAATACCTATCCGAATAGTAAGTAAGTATAGCAGCAAAAAGGAAGGGTGTCTAGTTATGTTGGTCTGGCTGACGCTGTGAGTCCCACTCCCGGCCGCTGTCCCACTACCGCCCGACACGGGGACTCTTGGCTGCTGGGTCTCCCCCCTGGCCCTGTCCGCCCCTCCTTAGTCAACCTGGCCCGCCCGGACTCCCCCGGGCTGCCCATGCCGATGCCGGGCTCAATGCGGACGTCCAGTCTACATGGGTCCACGCGCCAGAGCTCCCGACCTCAAACTATCCTCCGTTCCCGACCTCCGTGTCGCCGGATTACAGGAGACGCCGCGCTCCCGGTCGACTAACAGTATCAAAATTCGATACATAATGTTTCGTAACACCGGTATTCGGATCCACGCAAACTGAAGTTTTTAAAGTCGAATTGTAATCGTACACATTAAAATTGTTTTAGCTAAAATATAAATTTTACTACAATTTTGATTTAATTTTTATCTACTTTTAAAAAAAATTAAAAATTATTTCCTTTAGTTAAGGGTTGAATATCAAAGTAACGTCCTCTATACTTAACGCAAACTAACTACTTCTAAAGTTTAATGTCGGTGTTAGCCCCAACCCTAACAACAGGGTTGTACTGTCAGAGGGAGCCTACAATATATACAATGCGAACGTAACCGCTACGGGTAGACGTGCATTTAAACGAGATAGTGTGGCTTATTTTACACAGATGACGCTTCTAGCAGTAATCAATATGGTAAGTCAAGTTTCGGGGATTCGCACCACCGCTTACATTATACTAATTTTGCTATCATGCTTATAAAATATTTTAAGTAACGATATTAATGTAATGTTTCGCTAATAAAATGAGCACTGAAAGATCTACCTTTATGGATACATTGTAATGTGATTGTTTTTTTTAATGCTTAGTTACGCACTTTTTTTTATCAAGAGGTGGCAAACGAGCGAGCGTCCACTATTTTATTAGCAAATTAACTTTGTCAGTTTTTTCTTTTTATTGACGTTTTTATTTGTGTGTCCATTTCATACTAAACCATAAGCAGAGTTTTGTTTTAGGAAAATGGAGTGGACATCCTCAACCAAGAATTTTATTACATTAGGGTAACCCATACCTCGAATACCTTACCTAGATATACTTACTTTCTATTCAATTGAATATTGTACTTCCAATAAGTCTCGAGAGACGACTTAAAGTAAAATGAAGTTTTAGAAGCAATGTTTATCGATTGCTCTATTCCTGAACTAAATTAATTCTTCCACTGTCTAGCTCGTTGTCTGCTCTTGCAACCACCGAGCAACCCGAGGCTCTCAATATTGGCAGGTGTGTAATAATTACACTAATAGCATTAGGGTAATGTTTTTTCCTCACAATTTTTTTAGAAAGACAGGTAAGTTTTTTCTTCATCGTCGGCAGAATCGAGAATGTGTTTGCCTACAAGCGCCATTCCGGTTATCCTACCTAATAAGGTAGGTACCTTCTTCACATTCTTTGTTATTGCAAATAAATGGCCTGCTACGATTCGGTGGAATACATGCAGCCCACAAATGAGTATAAGTTTTTATTTAGGTTTTTATTAGTCAAAAAATAGGCTCAGATGATAAGCACTAGACCGGGGACTGGACTGAAATCTAGGTCTAGGTTTGATCGTTCCCATGTACCAATGTGTTTTGTGATTTTCAATTTTCATTTATCTGACGTTTTTACTGTGAAGGAAAACATCGTGAAGCAAACTGCGCATATTGACGAAGACATTCAAAGATATGTGCGTAGTCCAACCAACCCCAGTGCAGGTTGACTTAGGCCCAGTCGTCGCAGTAACTTGAGTAGGTCCGAACTTCTTGGGGACATGTATGTGCTGAAGATGAGTTAAAATATGGGTACAGCGTATAAGCCAAAAACACGCAATAATTCAATACGCTGTATATTTGTTTCTACACATGTACACAATATGATATGGGTTAGCAAAATGAAACACGCGTGTACGTAATAGTTGTTGTATTGCGTCGCTTCAGGTGCGCCGGCGCGGGCGTGATCGTTGTTCAGACGGCGTGGTGTGAGGGCGGCGGGGTGTGCGCGGGCGGTACGGGGGCGGCGAGGCGCGCGGCCAGGGCGCGGGGTGGTGGTCGCGGTGGTGGTGGAGGCGCTCGTGGTGAACGTGAGCGCCGCCGGCACGCGCACGCCGCCAGCGCCGCCGCTCCGCCACCGCCCGCCACGCCTGCCACCCACCACGCGGCGCCCCCCCCAGGTCCCGTCTCCGCGCTGTCTCCGCCTGTGTGCATCCACACCCACCTCTAACTTCCTTTGCTGGAGATTCATCCTGCTTCAATGAGCTACTAAGCCAGTGATACATAATAGACCTCAAACCCAATTAATTCATACCTTTCGAATTCGTTTTTAGGTCCATCATTTATGATTATTAAATCATACTTTAAATTTTTTTATCTATTTCTCTAAAAAGATTAGAACTTTAAATGGATATTTAACGAAAGCTGTGTTAAATATTCATCATTACATGAAATTAACACACAAAATACATACGAGCATTCACATTAGTAATTCGCTGGGAAAAGTAAGTAAATTATGTAGACTAGGAATTTAATGACATTTTTTATCTTTTATTATTTAGTTAATATCTTAGTTAAACACACAAAACATTTAAAGATGCATTCTAGAAGCAGAAGAAAAAGCGTGAATAAGCAGTGAAACTTGTGCAAGCAATCCACGCGGTTCTAAAAATTTCCTTGTATAAGAAACTTTCGATTGAATCGATCAAAATCAAGGAATTCATTAGTCCATGTGTAATTAAATGCAAATAAATCTAAAGCAAGCATTTACTTTTAAACAATTTTATAATAATATTAATAATCAAAAAAATGATCCTTCGAGCCGGATGAAATGCACTGCAACGGAAATGTGAAATTTAAGGAACTCGCAAAAATAGCCGAAAGAAATGATTTGGGAATGAGTAGCATGGATAGCGCCGAAAGAAACAAACTGGATACGAGAAGCATGGACAGCGCCGAAAGAATCTGAGCTTGAATAGCATTGTATGGGCGGACGAGGTGGCGCGGGCGAGGTGTGACAGACTCACGTGCGCTGCGCCCGGTCAGTGCGGGGCGGCGAGCACTAGCGCGAGCACGAGCAGCGCGGCTCGCGGCGCGGCCCCGCCCCCCGCACCCGCTGCGCCTGCGCACACCGCCACACACCCGCTCTCATCCCTTATTCTACCCCTTATACAGAATCCAACCGACTAAAATTCCATCTTAATCTGATTCTGCTAACAACATTGTGTGACAATGCTTTGATAATTTAATTTTAAAATTTCTAAACAATTTTCCTATACAGACATAACAGAGGTAACATGAGTATCAGAATAAAAGTTTTTTTATTTGATAAGAATGTTAGTCGGTTCGCAGAAAGGAGAAAGTGCATGAGCGAAGAGGTAACGATACGGTGGAATGTCATCAGCTTGTTAACAAGACGAGCTGTGCAGCTGACGACAGATCACCGACATCGCCAAGCTGTCCTAGTATGAGCTTGTGAGCCTCATTGTGTTACATGTAAGCTACATTGCTCATGCTAGGAGTCCTTGCGACTGTGCTACACATTGAAAATACTGCATCTTGTAAGTCATTAATTTTACGCCTAATTACTAAAACAGAGTATAAATGTTGAATAAAATTGGAAGAATATAGTATTTTCAATGTAAAACGCAGAGCTCCAGGCTCCATAGTGCGATGACTCAATGCAAACTTCGTCCCATTGGATTTTGTATGATAACCTAGATTTTTTACAAAGAAATCGATAAACAAATTAATGTTTGCACAAAATGTCTAACTATCCTGAGTCATCACAGTATATAAAAAGAATTAGAACGGATTTATAAAAGAACTATTTAGTGGGTTTATATTTTATGATATGTAAAATGAGAATTTAAATGTGATTATTTAAGATGTACATATTTAAAAGGGTCGCTGTATGTAAATAAAAGAATCCATGGTGTTGCAACATCGTTATATTCTAATTCACCAACACATAGTCCGTTTAACTCTTCTATATCTAGCTAGATTACATCAATATATCCTCTGAGACAAAGATTGCATTGAACCGTCAATATCGAAAAGTTAAAATACACATTTTAGTTATTGTTTATGAATTATCATTTAAACATTTCTACATTAGAAATTTCTTACAATTGAATAAACAGGCGAGAGTAAGCAGTTTATCATTTTTACCTTCAACATTTGTTCTACAATTTGGGGACTATCCAGTTGTAAGTTGCCTTACTAAATAACGGTCATTTATTTTTTCGAAAACATTTAAAATAAATTTTGTACGACATATATGAAAGTACACCCTACAAGAAACAAAACGTGTCGTTTAATTTTAAATAAGGTACGTTTGCATAAATTGATGAAAAAACCGTATATCTATGGATAGTAAAAATACGACTTAAAATAAAATTTTCTTTGCTTACACTTTTATACTTTTCTTCGATCTGTGAGGGAAAGGTAATAACGCAAAGTAATATAATAGTATTTTAATAAGAACTGCTTACTCCGCAACAAGCTACAATAAAATACATCATTTCAAAACGTCTAAAATATTTTTCCTTCTTAAAATGCCAATAAAATACAAGTGCTTATACAATATAACCGTAGTATTCCACTGCAGTGACACTTGTTGTCTCTATTTGCTCGAAGGGAATGAAAGGGACGAAAATAAATAACATTTATAGTGCGCAGAAACTTTGCAGATCGCCTCGTGACGTCACGCGTCGATGGTCAGTAAGGTTGTCAAAAAAAGGTTACATAAATAGTAGCTACAATAAATTTATTATATTATATGTAAATTTTTAAAGCGTCAATAGCGTCAATAGGTCGGGAGTTCGAATCCCGCCGTTCGACTATTGCCGTTAACCATATCCTAGCACAAGCCTAGAGCTTAGTTGGAATGGTAAAAGAAAATTATTAGTAAATTTACTAAAAATCTGCTAATATTTGTATAACAAAAAAAATTACATGAAAAAAAAAATATCCTCGGTCCATGTTTTTTTTTTATATGATAAGGTGGCAAACGAGCGAGCGGCCATCTGAAATCGCTGAAATAGCGAAGTGACCGTTGCACATAGACATACGCAATTCCATATGCGTTGCCTACCTTTAGTCGACGGAGAAGAGGATGCACAGAAAGAAAATATTTTCCCTTTCCATGCATCCTCTCATCCGGAAAGTCCACTTCCACTTCCCATCCTTCCCTTATAAGAAAAGGGTGGGAAGGGAAAGGGGACTAAATTAGGCCTCCGGGACGCAATGTCACTATGTATTATTCTATATTTTTTTATTTATTTATCATTTACAAAACAATGAGAACAAATAGTTACATGTGAGTATTGGCTGCATTGGCTGACGGTACTAAACAGACGAGAGAGAGGACTTGTTGTTAGAGGGAGAGGGAGACATTAGTACAAAGTGCCACTGCAATGGAACTCCGCGGTGATAACGTGGGGTTTGCATTGTGCGGTGCCACAATTTATACACTTACTGAAATTAAAGTCAATAATTTTGGAAATAAATGGAATAGCCAATTAAAATGATTTTAAACTACTGTATATTTATATAAACATAAATTGTATATAATATTTTCATATATTAACTATTAAACTACTGAGAACAATCGATTATATATACGTTTTCTATATCTTAATGTTAAAATCTTTGAAATACATTAAACATATTTAAGATTTTATCATAATAGTATTGCGTTTGCAATACTATGGATAAGCGAAGTGCGTTTTGTTTTGTGCATTGAAAAGCTATGACCTTGTGTTTGTATAGAATAGTGTTTGCTTGCGACTAACTTGTGATGCTTGTTTGCTTTTTATTATGTTTTTAAGCTTGCTTTTTTTATTTATTGCTGTGTAATCAAGTTTTGCAAAGCTGTAAATGCTTGAGTACTTGTGTGTACTTTTTTGTAGCAAAATTGTTAAAGTTATTAGATGTTTCGTCTATATCTATTAATCATTTTTTATTTGTACTCGGTATTTTTGCTTTATAAAAATGATTTTTTTATATATTTCTGTCTATTTGCAAGATTGCGCTTGTTCCGGTAAACGTCCGATACGGGTGGACCGTTTGAAGTTGAATATTTTGAAAAATGTGTGGCATTGTGTGACTAATTGTTTTATTCTCTTACACATTAATCTATATTCTCTGATATTAAAAGTAAAGTCATGTTATTCTGCAGTCTTATTTAACAGTAATTTTTTAATTTTTTTTTATATAACAGAAGGGGGCAAACGAGCAGCGGGAACACCGAGGTGTTCAACGACGCCTATGGACATCAGCAATACCAGAGGAACCGCAGAATTAATTAATTTAAAATAGTTGTAATCAACTTTAGCGATTGTGATATTTGCAAACTGTTTAATTATAATATTGTCTTAATACATTTTAGATATAATACTATGAATTACATCTACCTACCTATATGTAAATAAATATTTTATCTATTAAGTCACCTACCAATATTATTTCAAAATAAAATACATTATTAATGTTTTCGACAAATTATTCTATTATTCATATTTTAACTATTGTAATTATTAAAATTATTTAAACTTTTTTGATATATTATTTATAATAAAGCTAATTTAAGTTTATTTTAAAATTGCCTGAATTAAAGAGAACAGTACTTTGTGTAAATCGTCTTACTTTTAGTGTAGTTTAATATGAGAAATACGCACTATGCGTGTGTTTTAAACTGCGGAGACATTTGTATTGTTGTCTCTGTCACACATATTGTTGTCTCAGTTTCTTCAAAGAGCATATGAAGGATAACTGTATGTGTTAAAGTGTCAAAACCCAGTACTGATTGATTGTGATTAGCGTTACCAGGTGTCCAGGTAAAGCCGGACACAGTTTTTAGATTGCGTGTCCGGTCAAAATAACCGGTGTCCGGATTGTCCGGCTTTAGTTAGGCATTTTATATTTGGCAACATCCGAGAGTGGACAGGGGTTGCTATGCCGCCCAACTATTTCGCCTCTCAAGAGACAAGAGAATATGGAGAACTGATCGCCAACCTTCGTTAGTCGGAAAGGTACCTCAAGATGACGAAGAAACGAGAGTGGGCGAGCGCAATAATGTTATGTGTCCGGTCTTTTTACCTAAATGTCCGGCCAAACTGGTTGGTCTGTCCGGTGTGCTGGCAAGCGTAATTGTGTATGTGAATGTGTGTGTTGTGTGTCGTGTGTATACTAACAGTGTGGAGGTTTGGGCGCGGCGGCGGGCGCGGGGTGTGCGCCGGCGCAGTGCTGCAGTCCGGAGCACGCGGCGGCGCGCGGCAGACAGGCGCCCGCGCACGAGTTCTCGCACCCCTCCGTCTCCGTCGTCACCTCCGTCCATATGGCGCGCCATCCCGCTGCACCCACTGACTTGTCCGCTATTATGAACCTGAAAATTTACAGTAATTACATCAGCGGTTGACAGATAAGCCCAGAAAGGTTGCGAAGTTAAATTATCTTAGCACAAGTTTAGTTGAAAAATCTAAGAATATTCATTTTCTAAAGCAAACAAAAAAAATGTTCGTAAGTGTACTGAATGAGGAAGGTTAATATACTAACGAGAGTCGTATCGAGTTGGAGGAGGAGAGGTACTGCCAGCGGTCGGAGGGCGCCTTCTCCCCGCACAGCTCTAGCGGTGGGCCCGGACTCTCGTACCACAGCCGCAGCACCGCCGCCGGACACCCGCGGTCTGGAACAACGGAAACAGTCATCTTCCTGTCCTTATCTCCACGGAGGATAGTATGTACTACATTTCATACATCTCTTTCAGCTTCCATATTTGAATTCACCAACATTTTTTCATGCATACGCTCTTTTACACGATCCATCCCATCCATCTATAATTTCAGTCTTCATTCAAAAAGTTTAATTACCTGTATCATATACTTGTATTATTAGAATCTGATGTATAGTAACAATTTTCAGTTAGTTAAAATCAATTAACAATGAAGCAATGTGTCTTGTGTTACCGATGAGATGTCCCTCCACGGCGAAGAGCTGGAAGTTGAGCAGCAGCCGCTTGCCGGGGCGCGCGGTGACGAACCAGTTGCAGACGCGCGAGGCGGCGCCGCGTGCTGGTGCTGCGTACGGCGCCGGGTGCAGCGGTGATGTGATCACCCCGTACTCCGCACCAGACATGTTGCCCCCACAGTCACCGAATATTGACTTCGCTGGCTACATCGATATAATACATAAGAACACTTTTTTAAAAGCTATAAGTGTTGCTAGCCAATGATTTAAGCCATAGGATTTATAAGATCTAGGAGGGCAGGTAGTCAGTAAAAACTGTTTTTTTCCAGAAAAATAGTTTTTGAATTATCTGCAAAAATCTATAGGAAGATTGTATGTATCTTAGTATTTCTAAGTATAATAGTTTGTATGAGCTGTTTTCCCTTGCCCCACCTCTTAGCGATGCCCATAGGTAATGTAATTTAAAATGTATAGGGATATATAAGGTGAAAGTGTTTAGTATTGTGTCATACAATGTAACTCACCTCAAATATATACCTGGCCTTGAATCCCGAGGCGACGGCGTCGTTGTTAGTGTGTAGATGCAGCAGCAGGCCGAGCGCGCCGCGCGGCGACTGCAGCGGGCCGGGCGTGGCGGGACCGCACCACCTGCCCAGCGGCACACGCGAACCCTCGCGCCCTGTCCACCACGCCTCCACCCAGTCCTCGCTGCACGTCGCACCTCTGACACACCACACAAGTGTTACCACAACTGAACATATAAACAGATGTTCCTCTCCAGTTAGCTATCAAATGCTCTCATCCAGACTCTTTCAACCTGGAAGAGATTTTCAGTCTTAAGACTTTATTAAGCAATACGTTGAGAGTTGACAAAGACGGAAGGAATGAAGAAGGCCGTCTATTCTTACCCGTATAATCCAGCGGTGGCATTCCAGGCGTCCGCTTTGACTTTAAAGTGGTCGAAGACGACGGTGACCTGCTCGTTGGGTGCGGCGACGAGGGTGTAGCTGCAGTCAGTGCGGGAGGGGTAGTTGCTGGGGTAGCGCGGCGAGTTGAACTCCCCACGCTTCTTCGCCTCCGAGCGGTATGTGAACGCGCACTCGCCGCCCGGAGCCGCAGTGCCCGGCACACGGTACTCTGACATACAAAATAACTGATAAATACTAAAACAAAAACGGGATTTCTTCTTCCTATACAGTCTTTCCAATCTAGTCGTGGCCATCAGGTATCAGTGATTCGCTTCACAAGCCGCTCCTCCTTAATCGCTGGCTTTTTGCACATTTAGTGCAAGGGATCAAAGGATGGTGAGGAAGAATTATCTTACTTACTATATTTCTATAAATATTAAAATCTCTGAACGAATTTCTATTTTCCACGTTTCTGGATTATCAGGCAGAAGGTCAATTCATGGAAACGGAATCAACACGTGGAAAAAATAACAAAATTATTATAACTGACCGGTCTCGAAGGTGTACTTGGCCTTGAAGCCGCGTCCCTGCAGCTCTCCGGAGCTGAAGACCATGACGAGTCTTGGACCGTCAGAGAGCAGGGGCGGGGGGAAGGCGGGGGGTCCGGGCTCTCCCTCGCCGCACAGCTCCGCGTCGTGCTTGTCGTACGAGTCCGTCGCCTCCTGCCCGCGCAGGTACACCTTCAGGTACCCGTCCGCACACGAACTGCAACACGACGTCATCATCAGCCTTACTCTGCACATTGCTGGATATAGGTCTTCTAGAGAATATGGAAGACATTGGGGAAAACCTCCTTCCACGTAGTCATCAGGTATGTGAATTTGGATGGACCTTTGTGAGCCTAAAGGGCTGAATCAATTTTAAAGAGTGAATTGTTTTTTTTGTTTTTAACCCCAAACCCTATAGTGACAGTCAGTAATTTTTGGGTTTTTGTATTATATCAAAATTAATTAGCTACTTCTGTTTTAATATAAAAAAGGCAATATTAGAAACTTACTCCGGTTTCGGTTCACCCTTTGGTATAGAAAAGTTTTGAAATTCGAGGCGGACTCTTTCCAAATTCTGCGAGTCTTGCATACCGTATATAAAATATCTGGAAATATAAGATTTTACATATAATATAATTATAGTTCCAATTCTGAATTGATTTGATTCTCACGTTTTTTACTTTTAGATACGTATTAACTGACCTACAAACAACTTTTTGTATATAGGGGAATGGATAGTTTGGATGGTACACGAAGCCGGTGGACTCCTTCTTGCTGAGGATCTTCTGATCGCACTCGGAGCCCCGGATGTGCTCTGCATCGTGCTTGCTTATAAAATCTGAAAGAACAAAACGAATCATATTCTAAATTCTCTAAACTTTAAATTCTCTTCCAATTTATTCATATTTTCTTAGAAAAAAGGGAATGGCTTTTTTGGGACTAGCGTATACTAACCTAACTTAACGAAACTCTCAGAGAACTCGAAGATTCCCTTAAAGCCGCGGTTCTGCGTGTTGGCGGCGCGCGGCAGCGTGTAGAAGGAGACCAGCAGGCGCTCGTCGCTGGAGTAGAGCACGAGGTTGCGCTGCTGGCCGCAGTACGTGCCGATCACCGCCGAGGAGTTGTCGGGCCCGTCGTACACGCGCACCCAGTCGAACGGGCAACTGCCCACACACGGCACACGTCACACGTCACACGGCACACGTCACACGTCACACGTCACACTCATACAAAACTGCTCCCAGGATGGGCAGGGGAAATATCCTCATTCTGTAAGTCCCCTCCACTTTCTATTAAAGTGAGTCAACACCTCAGTCTATGGGCAGCGGTCGCTTTCCAATTTTAGCGATTTCCGGTGGCCACTTACTTGATTGCTACATTTAAGTATGAAAATAAAGATGGCATATGTGATAGAACAAGTTTCATGGTATATATCGGAAAATTATTTTTGAAAGTCAAAGATCAATCGCTGTAATGAAAAATAATTTTAAAATTTATATTGACATTAATAAAAAATCATACTTACTGTGGACCTCCGAAAAATAGATCGAAGTCTCTGAATTCTAGGCGTATCCGTTGTCCGGGCTGTCCAATGAATTGATAGTTGCAGCTGATGTCCTTGGGGTAGATGCCGGGGTACGTGGGCGACAGCAGCAGACCCGTCTTGCGCTTGCTCGCCTCGATCACGAACGAGCACAGCGTGTTCGGTACGGGAGTCCCCACTTCGAACTCCGCTGATAAATACCAGATAGTAATTATTGTACTTCCAAATCAATGAAAACAGACAAAAAGGACTACGAAATATTATTATTAATTTATCTTTTTCATTCACCAATTTTCGTATGCTTCATTTTATTTTGCCTTAGAAAATTTCAGTCTTTAGACAACGAAAAGGATGTCAATGAAGAGGGAATGATGTGTCAAAAGTGTGCCAGTAGTAATATCCCAGTATTCCTTAAACTGTTAGTGTTGGTGTATTGTAGAATGTAGAACTAACAGGAGTTGATGAAGCGATAGGTGCCAGTGAAGAGCGTTGGCGGCGTGTAGGGCTTGTCGGTGTAGAAGGCGAGGGCGAGGGCGCGGTGCAGCGAGACGCGCCGGCGCGGCGGGATGGGGCCGCAGTAGCGCCCGCCGAACGCCGAGTTCACCAGCTCGCTCGCCTCCAGCGACGTCATCTCCGAGTAGATGTCCATGTGTTCGTGCATGCATCTGAACATACACCCATACACTTTGAATTAAGGCTTAGTTTCATTTGGTCTTACAGTGGGTTCCGACATAATGTTGTTTCTGCTGTTTCAAACAGAATGCGAGGGATGGTAATGCTTGTCTATCGACCATCTAGCGGTTAAGGTTATAACTGATTCATCATCAAAGGCAAGGGGCAATTTCTACATAGACGTCCAGGATTCCAGGATATTAAATAAATTCGATCATTAAAGACTAGTATAAATTCTATTTAGAAAAATAATTGTTAGAAAAAAAGTTTACTAAATGGACCTTAAATTATTATCCAAGCAAAACTTCCAACATGTGTAAATCCATCATGTTTATTTATCAGTCCACGTCCCTTTCTGTAGTTATTGCAGTTTTGCTAATGGCGGGCAAAGTTCTCACTAACTCCCAAATGTTTGCGAACTCCACCTCCATTAGAAAGATTAAGCCCGAACTATAAATATGTTGTAGGAAGCAATTGGTAAATAAATCAAATGCCGGGCGCACATATCAGAATAGTTTGACCCGATTCCGTTTCTAGCTATAACTCATTTCCTATTTTATTTACTTATCTATATTTAAGATCTGACATAAATAGGAAAGAGAAATTATAAAACTTACGCTGGTAGCTCTCCGACTGCGGCTCCACTTGAAAAAAAAGTTAACAATCAGTTATGACGATATTAAAGAAAAACGGCAAGAAGAGATTTTGTCTTTCATATCTTTCCTATCCTTTATAAATATAGTTTATGGTTCATGGTATATTAAGACACCATTATGGTACAATTTACATCAGTCCAGTTAGCTTGCAAATGGTTTCATACAAGTGTAACATAAGATCCCAGAGATATCTGTCCACACAAGTAGCCAGTTATTAAGGATATTTAATTCCTCCACAATATGTCATATCCCTTACTATTATTAAGTGCCAGTGTTCGTCTATTTGGAAGTGTAGTATGGGTAAAGATGTGTCCTTACTCTGGCGGTTTGCCGCGCAGGTTGAATGTTCGTATCTCGACGAGCACTCGCTGCCCGGGCGCCGCGACGAACGTGTACAGGCACTGCCGGCTCGTGTTGCTCGGGTTGACGAGCTCCGGCGCGTGGAACGAGCCGCTCACCGCCCCGCCCCGGCTCACGAACGACTCGTCGCACTCTGCTCACAAACATATCTTATAAGAGATGTAAACAAAAAGCAAGAAAATCTTCGTGTCATTATCCACAATTAAGTGAGCGATAGTGACTCTTTAGGCTGTTAAAAATGTCTGCTCAGCTGAAATTCAAGAGGTGTGACTTCATATTTCTTGACACCATAATTTTGTTATTCGAAAATTAGATGAATATTCAGCATATGTAGTCATAACGGTTGTCTATTTAAATTACATTAGAAATCGAAGGAATAACAAATAATATATAAATCATAACATATATTATAGAATATATCTTATACGATTTTACTTGAGTAAAATTGCTCCGTCTATTACGTTTCGATGTTTTTCATAGCCAAAATGTCGACCCAACTCAACGGTGACATTTCAACTTCCCGCGTTTGGGTTAACTTTGAATAAATGACACTTGATAGATTATTTTTCATTATAGTGGATTTAAACCAATAAATAATTGTGTACAAAAACCATCAAACAGTGGAAGTGTTGTTTATTTTATTATTGTCTGATGTTATAACCTTAAAATTTAAATTCTACTAAAATGTTGCTATTCCTCTTGTTCACAATAGATATAAATGTTACACTATTATCGAATTATAGTTATTTTACATAAATATAAAGACAATGAAAACCTTTATTCATCTCCCGCAATCCTAACTTTCAAATTAAAAATATGAAACTACGAAAGCCTATGTTTTTATAAGAAAATAAAAAACAATGTTGACGAGAAATTCATAGCAGAAACAACCGCGGACCTGTCTATTGTTTCAATTTTTAATGTTCATAAAAATTGCGATGTGATGGAATGCGAGAAAATATAAAAAACATTTTTTATGCCGTTCTTAAAACTTTACATTTGAGATTTTATATTGTATTGAGGATAAACTTTTGCAAACACCAATATAATCTGTTTGCGAATCACTTCACAATTTATAATTTTAAAATTCTAAACGTAATGAACATATCTTCTTACCTATAAACTGTTGAAACATCATAAAATGCCATTACAAAAATGTAATATTTTCGCCGTTGTATAAACGTATATGAATTAGCAAATCACTACTGTGCATAAATTGTTAAATAAATAAATGTAACTTTCTTTATAAAACTAATATTTACAATAGCTTGTGAAAACGAGGTTACTTTTGACACACACTTTTCCCGCGCAATTCTCTAATTTTTTTCACAATTTTTTTTATACAGTCTGATTTCTCCGCGGCCAGTTAACTAAAGAAGCCACTTGCTACTAAAGAGGTTGAATATCACATAAAATTGTATTTAGCAATTAGGACAACCTTGAGAGAAATTCGCTATTCAATTTCAATTCAAGTTCAGTGTTTCTTCGTATAAGTGAAGTTAATTGTTTTTGATGATAATTCAAATTCAACAAGTTTTAAAAATATCAGTTTTGTCCATGGTATTTATTTCAACATTTGAAAGTCTTTTATATTCTGTTGCTAAGATGAAGTAGTTAGTAATATTTTATTTTTCAGTTTTATTGTATGTATGGGTGCTAATAAAGGTTCACACTTAGGTAAGACGTGATTGAAAACCAGCGTAAGCAGCTTTACGCCATTAAAAAGTTTTTCCCTCTCGCCGTTGTAGCGCTTTACGTTGCGGCTTACTCCGGTAACAACTTCGTTAATACAAATTTTTGCAGCACTTTTTGCTACTTTACACTGTGGTTAATTTCCACAACCTTTCTCTTTTACTTATAACTTTCTATTAATAAACTTAGATGAAAGAGTGTACTTATAAAAGTTTTTTGCGGTAAAGACAGAACGGGTTTTACTACATTTCTGTTTGTGTCCCTTAAAAGTTATTTAACCTTTTCAAACTTATGAAATGAAAAAAATATTCACGCTGATATGACAGAGAAGATAGCAGAAAAATGATATTGAACCTCTCTTGCATTTTAATTTTTATACGTTCAAACATGAAAACTTCACTTTACTTGACGATGTGACACAGGTTACAAATTTCAATTATTTTTTTTTAATGAGTAAAAATGAACTTGCTATCGCGGTAGGTTTTTGCAGCCAGATACGTTTTTAAAGCGTACGAATAGTATGGAATTGATTAAGGATTGTGCGATATTTTTGTTGTGCTATGATTATTTGAATGCGTGACGTGAAACACTGGCGAAGGCTAAAACAAGATCTCTTATCATTAATATAAAACTAATTTAAAACTGAATATTTACTTCCAAAAAAAAGTAATGCCAAAAAATGTTACGTTATGTTTTTAATTTTTTATTTTTATCTTAAATATAGACATTAAATATGTGCAGAGATCTTATTATAGCTGATGTTACTAAGTGTGGACGTACTTGGAAGCTTAGTGGGCGAGGCGTCGGCGATGGAGGCCGGGCTCGAAGGCTCCGTAGCCTCCTTCGCGATCGCTGCACAGAAACAACAACGTCACTAAGGCTTTAGTTCTATTTAAAATTTTAACCTTAAAAGTATTATATACTTCACTGTATACTAGCGACCCGCCTCAGCTTCACCTCGATACATAGACAAATGAAAATAAAGAAAGATCTCTATTGATGGTAGAATTGAATTTATTCTTTTGTTTATCTGCGACGAGAAAAAAAAAAACAAAAAATATTTCTTTTTAAAGCGTAGAAAAACTAACATTCGTTTTAATTAAATTTTCTCCATATTTATTTATCTTAAAATTTAATGCGTAACATAACAGCCAATACGATAAATCATTTTGAATTAAAATGGATGTTGTAGTGAAATTACTACAAATTTAGCCAAACTAATTCGGCAGGGAAAATTTCAAATAATTTTAATATAACTAAGTACTTCTAATGTTATATTTATTAAGACATTAATATAATTTAATATGGCGTATGGCCTTAATCACCCTTCACTTAGGGTAGGCTCCAAGCCCCTCGGTGGGGATGTATAGTGAGCTGATGATGATGATGATGATAATTTAAATGGTCCAACCTAAATTGAATTTATCAGTTGAATAGTCTTTCGCACCACGTCGGAAATGTTTGATGAAATTCTGTTACAGTTCATAAACAACTAAGTTTCTACGTAGTCAACTTAGTGTAAGTTTTGTGAAGCATTCCGACGATACTTCAAACTATAACAATGCATCGCCTTGCTAACGCTTTAATTAAATTACTTCATATACAAGGGTTGTGCAACACCAACACGCGATGCTATACAATACTATGAACTTTAAAGACGTAAATTTCGCACTCAGAATCGTTAAGTGACCTCAGTTAGGAATCATCGTAAGTTTCCGTAACATAATTTTATGAATGATTTTTTTTATATTTTTCAATAAACTAACTCACCTATTTACGTACGTATGTATTTCAACTCAGAAAAAATCACGTTTAGGTTTCACGTAAGGGATTGAAATGTGGGACTTTACTCAATGGAAATTTCTTTTGAAAAAATTACAGTAGCGACCTATTTTCACGGACGGGTGGTTCTTATATACATCTGCGGTTTCCAACGAGAATGTAATATCATAAATTGAAATATATTTTACTAAAAAAGTTTTTTTATGACACATTTTATTTAAAACATTGTCATAATTTAAATGATTAATGTGACCAATGTCACATTTTTATTTTAATCGCCATTATTGGTTTGAAAATTAATCTGTTTTACGTTTACGTATATGAAAATATTTATAGTGATTTAAGATAAACGGTCCGGTTACAAATGTTAATAAAAACCGATGTTTTGTTTTTATATTTCGAAACCAGCCAGCATTAGTATTTATCGTGTGGGATAACTGAGAGCCGCGGTCGAATCGTTCCCGCGCTTTTCCATTTTACCGCGAACATTTTTTATTGCTTACCGAAGCAAATGCTCTATAAAAATAAATGGCGCGAAATACAGTCTATATTCCGTACTAAATATTTAGCTTAAAGATTATTCTGACCGTGTTTAATTCAGTCAAAAGTATTTAGTCGAATTTCATGGAAACGATACTAAAAATATATGAATAGCTGTCGATGTCATTTTTCGTCTATGGATTAATATTACAGATTCATAAAGAACAGAATTTGAGCCTTTCTCTATTACATATTTATATTTAGCTTATAAAGAAAAAAGCCACGTTGATACCAAAAGAATTAAACGATAAATAAATACAAATACCACAAATTTCACAGTTACTCGATTCGAGATAATGACAATTGCAGATGTACAATATGGCCGCTCCGGATGTTCAGCCATCTTGATTATCTTGCCGGATATTGGACGCGAGGAGCCGTTAGTTAGCTATGACTACATATGCACACTGCCCTGATAAATTACACGTTAGACCTACCTATAAAAAAAAACAACATTGCTAATAAAATACAAAGAAACGAAACGAAACAACGTGTTTAGTCATTAAGGACTAAAACTATACCTCAATCTATGATCTCTCTTGTGTGTCTCTTTCTTTTTGTGTTAATGAAACTTTTGACGATTTATTGTTTTGTTATTTTATTAAAACTTCATGTAAAATTATTCAGGAAACGGTATAGCAGTTTGTGATTTGCCACTGCTGCGCGGCGAAGCGCTTCACTGCATATGTAAACAAAATTAACTGAACGTTGCGAAACTGAATTAATGAGTGGACATAATGCTTAATGTCTAAGTTCAACAGTTGTCGCCTAAACAAAAAATATTTAAAATACATAACATAAGTAAAAGAAAAAAATAAACTTTTATTAAGTTCTTGTTAATTAAAAAAAAATTATCACTCGTCATAATTTGCAAAGTTCCCATGGCCTTAGTTCCATCACTATGTCATTGTAATATTGCATTATTACGCGATTTACACATGTATGTAAAATTTAATTTACAAGATTTAATAACAAACATCTGGATAGGTGAAACTACAAAAAAGCTATTATAATTAGAAAGCTTAGAAATGGTTGTAATTTAGCTAAGTTTTCAAATTATAAATTAAAATTGAAAAATGACAATCGTGCACATTTTACCAATAACAACCGAAGTCAGGGTAGGGTATCTTAATGACCACTGAGTTAGCTCCTTAGTGTAGATTTCCTATATTAAATTTTCACTCAGAGTATAATAAATCAATAAAGAACTCTAGTGCTATAGTTAAGATTTGAATACTCTTGCATAAAATAAATGATTATCAGAAGCGTATTAAAATTTTATTTCTCAACTTCATCTATTCTTCGCTAAGTTACTGTAACTCAAACGGTCAACTTCATCCAACTCGAGCTAAGTTATAGCTAAGTTTCAAGTGAACGAGTTGCTAATAATAAATTAAACCTTCGAACCTCGTCTTTCGATGGAGCTTGTAATATATCTGAAAAGCTTTTAGTCACGTAGCTAACTTCATTTTGTATCAAATTTATATGTCTACTGCTTTGTGAAAACATTTTCTGCCCTTTGAAGTTTCATTAAACGATAAAACAACAAAATCAAGTACTCTGATCTGTCAAAATGCTTAAGTAAACGAAGTTTGATTGTTCTTAACTTTGGTGAAAACTTTTCTGAAACATAATTAAGGTAAAACTTTTCGTTTTATTGGGATTTTTTTCTATAAATGACTAGTATCCCACCCCGGCTTTGGCCTATATATTTTGCCAAATTTAACCGCATTTACATTAATTTCTTATAGTGAACTAATAATAAAAAATATTTCAATACTTTTTAAGTTTATTCATAACGAGGAATCTATGTATTATATTTATTTTATTAATATTTAAAAAATAAAAGAAACTTGTGAGTTAACTTAATAATAATTAACAATTTATAAAAGATTTATTTTAACCACGTCTTAACTTTCCTGTTGTTAAATGAGCGACGGTATTTTCATGAGTTTCGAAGAAAACGATCCGTTAACGAGGACCTTCTCAGATTCCGCCGAGGTCGCAATTTAATACAGCGGAACAAAAGCACTTACAATTTTCTTTAAAACTAAACGTTTTAGAACCTTTTTTCACCACAACGAATATTGCAACTGGTATTTCTGTAAGCAATGACTCTCATAGAAAGCAGTCGCAAGTGGTTAATCGCTCGCTGGGTTACTTGGTTATTTATTTATTTGTTAGTACGCAATATTGTTATAAGGACGTAATTGTTTTCTTTTCTTTTCATAATGAAAATATCTGGTCATTAAGTGTAACAATTAAATAATTATGAGGAAAGTCGAATGAAAAGAGTGGAGTAGGCAGTGGCCCAGTCTACCCGCACCTCCCCTTGGTTATTGTAGATTGCTCTTTTGTTTTACATCGGGTCAAGCGGTAAGCTTGAGAATTGAATACATTAAATTTGCATTGTTGAAAAGATAATCATGTTTATTAATTTTAATAGAACACCATTCGATTTATGGAGTTATTTTTGAAATCTAGACTTTTTATAACAGATTGATTACAGAAAATAACTATAGTAAATAAATCAGAAACTTGTAGAAAAGATTCTAACATTGTAAGATGTTATGAAATACATCTATGATGTCTCCCTCGAGTAAAGTTATCGCTGTAACAAAGTATTTACGTTGATATTTTTCCAATCGATATCTATTCATAGACTGTCTCGTTTGATCTCACATAATTATGCTACACGAGCTGTTGCCCGTGACTACATCCACGGAGTTAAGAAAAAGTGTAGCTTATGTGTTCTTCAAGACTACGTTAAATCTGTGCCAAATCTCATCAAGATCCGTTAAGCCGTTCTGGAGATACCTTTAAACAAACATCCATCCATCTAAACATTCACATTTATAATACAAGTAAGAAGTAAGACATATTTTTGTATTCATGCAGAAATATACGCCTATTAATGTTTTCGCCTAATTATAAATATTATATTAACTACTTACTTTTCTTCTGAAAAAAAAAGAAAACATGAGTTCTAACATAGATAAATGTTTCTTTTCATAGCAGGGAAAAGCCATTTATTTTAATGGAAACCACCAATCCAATACAATTTCCAGTTAACCATTCTTTGAAATATAGTAATACCTATAGCTGCCGGACAATTTTTTTTTTATAACAGAAGGGGGCAAACGAGCAGCGGGAACACCGAGGTGTTCAACGACGCCCATGGACGTAAAATATCTGTAGACACTTTCAAATACGATAATAGTCTATGTTAATACCCACAAAGCAGGAGAATTTGGTTTTTGTATTACGATTTAATTTATACAAAGACAAATACATAAGAAAAATCATAAACATTTCAGTTATGTGTATCCTGGACACAAATGTCTCTAGCGTAATCTTCATAACTTCATAACAAAAGACCATAATGGATATATTTTCGATGTTAACATATGGTTAATTAAAACTTAGATTATGTTAAACTCGATGCGGTTTCAAAATGGCGGCGAGTGTTATATGCGAATCACTAATTGCAGCGGATTTGCTAGAAATTTAAAACATATGTAACATTTATCGACCACAATTTATGAATATTATGTTGATATACATAAAAGCTATTGCTTGCAAATGTAGTATGAAAATATTTATTCTATGATTTTCTAAATCTCCAAAGTTCATATCTTTTTTATCTACAATACTATTATTTTTCATATAAAAATAATGGCAACACCTATCACTTTTGACAGATGTCAATGCATAACTTTAAAAAAAAAGTTAAATGAATTTACATCACATCACATACCTCCGTATATACGGTTAACGTGAATGCTAATTTACAATTGAATTGAAACCGTTTGCAAAGCTGGCAACTTGAATAACAAAACATTTAACGCGCAGGAGACGCAAAACGTAGGAAACTATTGTTGGCGCGCTTTTGTTCTTACTTTTCCCGCGCTCTTGTGTGTGTGAATTTAATTATACTAGTTGGTGCTGTGTTTTAAAATAAATATTAAAAGAAAAGGTTAATTTACTTTGTATTTAACATCATTAAGAATATTTTTAATGGACTTGCTCTTAAAAACCTATTATACTGTACAAAAATCACTTGGAAATAAAATTAAATAGATTATAAAAAACCATAAGTATCTTCCATGTAATTGTAATACATTGCGTGGATTGACAAACTAATACTAAATTGACTAATTTAACTACATTAATTTCCCTTTCAATTCATTATTATGATGGGCAAAATCGCAGGCAGAAGACGAGTTGGAAGGAGGAGAAAGTCGTGGCTAAGAAACATCCGGGAATGGACCAATATTGCCAGCGTTGAACAACTTTTTCGCTTGGCACAGGACAGGAAAGGGTTCGCTGAGCTGATGGCCAACCTCCAGTAATGGAGAGGCATTGGAAGAAGAAGAAGAATTTCCCTTTCAATTTTAAACATTGTACAGCATAAGTTGGTTGAAAAATAAAATAGGCAACATTTTTTATCGAATGGTAACATAAAAAGACAAAAGCCATCACGTGAGTTGATTCTGTACTGAAATATTCTACACTACTCTATTAACAATTGGAAACTGAGCGCAAGTGGTGTTTGAGAATATCTCTATCTCGTTCTCTCTTGACTAATATTTGAAGAGCTTTCGCTGTCTGCATTTGCTTTTAACAGAGCAATGCAAAGTAGACTCATCGACTTTACAATTTTGTCTTTAACAAGTAATAAAAACGATAAAGTTTTTTTTTTTAAATAAAACTAGTAATCTAGTAAGTTCTGAGAATTTTTTTGCTGGTAACACTTTCAGCATATTTTATTAAAAACACTAATAAATTTACGCATTTTCTTGATGTAATTTAATAACCAAATTATAATAATGAATTTCTACGAAAATACGAAATTTTCTCTTCATCAAATTACTAAGTAATAAGTATATTAAAGCTTTCAAAATTATTATTTACAAGAATTTATATT
Source organism: Papilio xuthus (assembly GCF_000836235.2). Taxonomy (NCBI): domain Eukaryota; kingdom Metazoa; phylum Arthropoda; class Insecta; order Lepidoptera; family Papilionidae; genus Papilio; species Papilio xuthus. The sequence goes on along the minus strand of NW_013531726.1, from coordinate 6,136,260 downwards.
ACGGCGTATGCCTGAGGGTATTAAAGCTTCGAAGTACTAGGGATGGGGAGGTTTTACCGCCGACCTTCCCCATACTGACGATGTAATTACGGGAAATCTTATTAGATAGACGACTATCTCTGGGAAAATTGCTTGGTTATTTGTACTGTTTACCTTATGTTTGTCGAGTTGAATTTTCCATACTGAAATACTTAAGATTGTATACTATTTAAGTACTTTCTACAATTTAAACATTCGCTAATTCTATCTGCTGTAATTAATGTTCGATCCTTGATCTGAACATCACGTTTATAACTTTCTATGGATTAATTTAATAATCGTAAGCTACCGATAATGGTTTTTGAATTGTGAATCTTAAAAAAAAACAAAATAAAATATGTCACACATTGCAATTTAAGTAGCAGTTACATTTAATTCTCGTTAATGAATGGAAATGGATGCAAATGATTTGCATCAAGGGCGGGAAACTGAGTCCGCCATTTTGTTTATCCGGGGCGCCGCAAAATGGCGATGCGTGGGGCTCTCATTAGTGTGGACGTCGCATTAATTGCGAGGTGACGAGTCGACGATTTAATTTGTTGGTTATTTTGACGCAGTGTTAAAAATAAAAAGCGAGTCAATCAAATGAACAACAATTTTTTTTTAAAATAAATGACAAGTAAAAATAAACACAAAGCTTTGATTGAGTTTTTAGTTCAGTTCTACATATTTCGAGAAATAAATATTATAATTGTCTATTAAATATTTTAAATTTTAACTTTTCTTTACAATCAAAAAAAGGTTTTTGTCGTGACGTGGTCGTATCCAATATTGTTATAAGCACGTTCCTTTAATATAATCCATGGAGGGCGTCCTCAAATGGAGTATTAAACAAAAGGAGGGACATCCCCCGCACGTACCTTACGTTCGACATCTCGATATCGGCACCTCACTTAAGCCGATGCTATAGATATTTATAACTGACCCAATTTCTTTATACTAAAACGGTCGTGCTTTTAAAATATCCGATAAAAAGACTTAAAGTAAAAAATTAAAATATTCACTAAAAACCTCATAATAATTTAGGGACTTAAATTTGTGTTCAAATTGACCATGATGAAATGAACATCTAACTAGTAAAAAAATACGAATTGACTTTTCACTTTCGAGTATTTATTAAGGGCGAATTAAGGAATAATAAACGTATTATAGGAATTAGGTATACACGCTTTTTATGTGCCACTACTCTACCATGCGGAAATGATTTAAAAATGCTGATAAGGGCCATCGTTGCTCATTAGGTATTCGACAAACGAGTGTCTCACACTGACCTGATCTATATCACTGACCTATTAACTCGACATCAAGATGTGCGGAGGTGTTAGAACAAAAGACGGTCTACAATAGCTCGGCATAGCCTTGGTTAAAGTGGCTATCAGAAGACGCGTCAACTCTTTAAATTTCTTTTGTATACTATGTTATCGATCCTGAAGATTGATTCTAGATAGATTTTAAACAATGTATCATCGTATTATTGAGAGTTTTTTTTTTAATTTAAACACAACCATTTCAACTAAGCTGTAAATTTGTCCATAAAATTCGCAAGTGGAAGTTTGTGATGGTGGAAGATAAAGTTGTAGTAGAAATAGATCAGCAGACTACAAGAGTTCCAGAATGGTCAGGTTCACGTTACCCAACGAATAACGGGTATCAAACCTACCACGTGAATAGAAATACGTTCCTTTAACCATTAGGCTATTGGCGCTATTTACATTGTGTCAATATGGAAAATGTTACGCGCGTACGTAATAGATTTGTAATTTAAAAAAAATATATACAGTACAGCTCAATTCTAGAGATCATTCCGCATTCTATGTTGAGTGTTTATAACAATATAATGTTAATTTATAGCAAAAACCAGATGCAGAGCTTGTCCGTGTTTACGATTGCTCACAGAACGTACCGGCTGTTTCGTATCTTAAACACTTCATATCTCTAACTCGAAATATAAAATGTTCATATGTTTTTAAAATTTAGTTTGTATATTTTTATCAATAAAGTATTTTATCAGCGAAACTAATAAATACATAAATAAATTATGAGGTGTTAGAGAATCAAATATATTTCTTTTAAATTATACAAAAGCTAGCTGTGTGTTCTTCCAGACTATGTTCTACATCTATGCCAAATTTCATAAACATCCATTGAGCCTTTCTGCCGATATCTTCAAACAAACATCCATCTATTTAAACTTTCGCATTTATAACATTAGTAAGATGTATAGTTATATTAATACGTGAACACTTTATATGCATTTTAAAGAAATTGCTGGAACGAATCAATTTGTGACACAGTTCTAGTTAACATGTAGAAGATTTCTATAATATCTCTACATAGGTATAACATTATTCATACCGTAAACAGATAAAAGCAATGAAAATAAGCTTTCGAAGCAAATTTACCGTAGCATTGAATTCACAACACACTCAATGCCAAATTGACTTTGCAAATTGAAATTGTTGTTTAAATAGGAAATACGTGCTCGCATCGCGATATCAAGCGATCACAATACATGTTTACTAACAAAAATTGAACGCTATTTCGAATCGAAAATAATATTGCTTCTGTAACCCCTTGGTTTCTGAGATAAAAAGCTCTGTATAAAACATGTCTTCCCTTGACAAAACAGATAACAATATATTTTAAACGGAGAATTTGGTCTCAGAAGCCCACGGTAAGTCGTTGTTATTCATATATTAAATAATTAAAAATATTCATCAATTGTATAGTCTTGTCGTTGCGCTGTGTCAAAATTTTTATTATCTATGGCCGTAACATCGTGATGCAACCTGCACATATCTGAGAAGAAATTCAATATGTATGAAGTCAACCAACCCGCACTTGGCCAGCGTGGTTGACTAAACACCCTTAACTTAGGGTGGGCTCCGAGCCCCTCGGTGGGGACGTATGGTGAGCTGATGATGATGGCCGTAATCAGTCATTTCTTGAGTACATAAACATTACATTTGTATAGATTTATACTAATGTGTTCATTTCGTTAGCAATTAATAACTATGAGTATGAAAGACTGTATTAACAAAACACAATAAAGAACTCCCTAAATATCGATTCAAAGACTAAGCGCCTGTTTTAGTGCTAGTACTTAGTACTTTTAAAATTAATTCGACTTTAAAGAATTAATAAATAGATAACAATTATTAAATAGTAAATTATTTGGAAGCTGTGCGAACATTGAACTCTGAAACAAAACACGTCACAAACAAAACACAAGAGAAAGTAACATCAAAGCAACGAGGGTGCGTTTAATGTGGTTTTAGGTTCAACAAGATTATATACTAACGAGTATTTCACATGTGTAATACATTCCACGTGTTATATGTATCGATATAAATAAACTATATAAAACAACATGCGATTAATTAAAGAACTTATGTACTACGCAAAGTTTGAAAATATTACTTATTTTCTGTCAGGTAAAAAATGTCTGTCAAATTCATTGTATTTGGCGCTTCTTTATTTAATTTTCTTCCTTTAATGTCTATTATCAAAATGATATACCTTAAAATGTCCAAAAGTCCACAAAAATAATTTAGAAAGATAATTCCAGGGCAGTGTACTTAATTTAAAAAACGGGAGAGTTAACGAGATATTTTATCTCGATCTTGGAGGATCTGTTAGTTAGGGCGGATATTTTACTTTCAGATTTCTTAAAAAAAAAAAACTTTCCAACCCTCTTAGACTTATAAAAGAGATTATTAACATTTTGAAATGCCCCTTTGAAGGAAAAAGAAAATGTTTTCAAAAGACGACACTAGATGTCACCTTCGAACCTGGACCCATAGATTCAAAGCTTGGCGCTTAACTACTATGTACTACTATGTATGTCTATGGGCAACGATCACTTCGCTATTTCAGCGATTTCAGGTGATCGCTCGCTCGTTTGGCACCTAATGATATAAAAAAAATATTGAATAATCGCCTATGTATAATAATAGTAGCAATATTAGAATTACATACATCAAACCCTTAACACTAATGTAATTCAAATTCAAATGTACTTAATTGGTGTAGGTATGCAAATATGCTCGTTACGCTCAATTCTGACCGCAGCTGGTGGCGACACTTTGTTATGATTACGGGAATTAATAGAGATAATATCATAGAAGCATTTAGAACAGTCTTTCCCAAAGTGGGCGATAACGCCCCCTAGTGGGCGCTGCAGGTCTCAAGTTGCGGGTTATAGTGAAAGTTTCGTTTAGAATTCTCCGTAAATATACGTATAAAGGTCACAATAATTAATTAATTTAATTTGAAGTTATAGTGGTTTTTAAGTAATTGAAAATATGGGGGCGCTAAAAAAAATTATATTCTCAAAGTGGGCAGTAGACAAAATAAGTATGGGAACCACTGGTTTAGAACAATGTATTTTGATTTTCGTCACAGATGTAAAAGATTTAGTACAATGATTAGGATAATAAAATAATTTTTAAAAGAAAATTCTGGAAACTTTACGTTGTACACACGAACCTGGATATGCAAGAAAAATATTGCGGTCCCTTGGACTATTTCTTATCCAGGTTCGATTATATCCGTCTTCAGTTACATATCCGTAGCCAATTGTGGCTTTCTTTGTTTTTAATAAAGCCTGTGGCAATCCACAATCCAATTCAATGTTTTACAATGTCGAAAAGAAAGAAAGGAACATTGAAAATGCGTTACGAAATAAATGAAAAGAAACTTACAATATATTACTAAATAAATAAACATCGATCAGTATATAAAAAGTCCTCACAAATCGATCGATGACCTGAGAAGTCTTACTAAGCCTGTCTAAGCTGCGAAATGATACATACATAAATATATAGCTAAATACATAAGCCCCCTGTGAGTATACGTTTGTATAATCTGTTATATACAGCTTTATATTCGATAAGTACTTTTAAAGTATGTATAAGTGTAGTCTAAGCTTAAAAACCAGGCTTAGCATCACCCCTCAACGGAAGCATTTTTTACGCGCCCTTTGTCATGAATGTAATATACATGTATGTTATATATAAATGTACGTATAAATCGTGTATATATAAGCAACTTAGGATTCTTTATGATCCTTTAACTATGGATTTCTGAGACCAAAATTCCCGTTTAAAACATATTGTTATCTCTGTTTTATCAAAGATAATGACAAGGATGACGATATGTTTTATAGAGAATTTTTGGTGTGAGAAATCAACGATTTAGGCCATAAATATGACTTTATAACTAAATATGACGACGGTAACTTAATATTTAATACTTTAATATAAATTACTTTTGTTTAACATAGTACATGAAAGCTACATTTTACAACGAATTAACTGGATACTAACTAAGATTAATTAAACCTTATAGTTAAGATAAACTGATGGATATCAGCATTTAAAATGCTTGCATGTAGTACATCAAAATACTACACTAAAATGTAAACAAGTTAAACTGCAAAAATGTTACAAAACAAATAGTTTTAAAGCTTCACAAATTTGCGGAGTACGCTGTCTCCGTGACGTCACACAATAAAACTTTAAACTACACGCTAGTACATTTTACCTTAAAACCTCTAGGAGACAATATTAAATCTCAAGACCAAAAAGAAATTCAACGAAGAGAATCCGCTTCTTCGTTGAATTTCAATTTGTCTTTGTGTACTTTGGTATTTACTTTTGTTTCAAACTAACACGCGTTTAAAGCAAATTGAATTGTCAACATAGTTACTTGAATGATTTTAATTTTTAAAGTTTTTATAACTATTTTGTTGTAATTAAAATATGACGTCCGTGTTCCGATTAACGATCACCAACAGAGGCATTTTGTTATTCTTTTATTTTCAAGTGCGTTCCAATTAATTGTCAATTTGGGTAAATTGTATAAACGTTATCGACTCTACAGGTCTACAACATCTTGTTTATAGTTCTTTATATTATTCTTACAACATATATTAATATGTTGAGATACTGGCTTTTAATCGTTTCGTCATTTAAAAGATTTATTAGAAGGTTATAAGCCCGATATGTTTTACCCGTAAAAGCATTCCACCTCCATAAAAAAGGTGCTATCTCTGTTTTATCAAAGGCAATGAGTGGGATGACACTATGTTTTTACAAATATTTCAGTGGTGGAAACTCTCAGTATTAATATTGTGAATCATTAAGAATACGAAATAAACCGAACGATTTGCCTCTGGTATGTTAAAAAAAAGTGAGAGCTGCATCTCTCACGCTACACTGACTCTCTTTAAAGACTGAACGATGAACAATTCTTTAACTACTCGTTCGTTCATATATGTCGTTCACTCCAATAGTTTGTACCACTATTCGCAACCACTGTTCACAAATTTCTCATTAGAATGCTACACTTCATTGAACACGAGATAAGTTTGTTCGGATGGCATTGTTCTTGTATATTTCTGTTCTAATGAGTTGCATTTGTTTTTATTGAATTATGTATATCCATATAAGTGTGTATTAACTTTTAATCGTAATTTTGTTGACTCGTTCTTTCAAACTTAATTACACTAATTGAAAAAACTGCCTACATAACAAAACTACATAGTAAAATAATTTTTTTTTTTTTTTAAATAGATTTATAAATATATAATTACAATCCGGTCGACTTCAATCCTCTTGAGGAGATTACACACATTCGAAACAATAACCAATATCACCGATTTTTTACTAAAGACACACTTATTTTCTTTGAAATAACAAAAACATCAATATGTTTTTAATACATGAGGGCTGTGGATTATCGACATTTGACTATTACAATTTACCTTTATACCGCTAGGAGCCGCCCTTAGCCTCGACGTTCTGTCCCACCACGATGATGAGGACGATGAAGACGAGGAGAAGCACCAATATGCAGCAAATGGCCACCGCGAGCATGGCCGCGTGTTCGCCCAGCTTGGCGCCGGCGCAAGCGCGCGCCGCAGTCAGCGTCGCCGCAACCACGCGCCCGCTTATCTTGACGTGAGGGGCCGGGCCCTCACTGCACTTTATTTTTGTATTCTGGCACCTCAATTTCAGTCAGCATTTTGGCACCTTAATTTATATTGTCTTTTACTGGCACTTTCTTTTTCTGTTTTATTTGTTTTTTTTTTAATTAATCACTTTTTTACGTATTTACTTTTGTTTTCGCGTATTGTTGAGCATTTAAAAAATGTACTAAACAAAAACGTCTTTACGTACAGACACAACTAATATTATGATTTAAAAACAAAAGACTAGACTAGATAACTAATTTTTATCTCTGAATATAATATGACTAATCTAAGAGCATCAATGTTACTGAAGTACAATGAAAGCCAGTCTTGCATGTAAATGGCTTCAGTAGTTCACACTTCGTAGTGTAGGCGCGCCCTGAATACACCACGAGATTAAAACTTCTTCGACCGTGAATGAGAAATGTCTGAAGATTTTCTGCGTTTTCTGCCAGCTATTTTAATTTCCCCAAGGTTTTAAATGATCGCATCAAAATAATGATTGATGATATCTTTTATTATTTATTATATTTCAAAGTTTTTAAAGCAAATTAGAAAAAATTGCCCTCATGTCTTATAAACTATTATAAATGTCGGGTTTTCAATATGACTGGCCATTTACTTGAGGTAAATGTAATAATAGTAAAAAAATATTTTAGCTATAAGATAAAGAAATAACTGGCCACCTAATGCAGTCTTTCGTATTAGAAAAGTTTTTCTCTTAATAAATATCTAATGACGTTTCTTTTCGAATGAATTAACACGTGTTTTAATTATAAAAACCGAGAAAATGTAAGCACAAAAACATGAGTATGTTGAAAGCACTCCGTGTTGTGTTACCTCTTAATTAGTATCGTGAATTGAATAAAATACGTAATGAAACGTAAGGAAGGTACCTTGCTTATTTAAATTACTGAGGATGCTATTCATCTCTAACGAACCTTATGCTACTTAATTAGGATGTCAGAATATTTCAATTTTATAATAAACATCTGCACATATTAATAAAATTGAAGTTTTTGTTTGTAATATCGAGAAAAAATGCATATTTTGTGCACATGATGTATTTGAGTTGATAACGAAAAACAATTTTTATAATTTTTTGAATGTCTCTATGTCTGTCCGCAAGGCCGCGTTTGTGCGGGTAATCTCTGGAGCAGCTGGACGGATTTTGGCGGGACTTTGATTTGAAGGTGATGTAAGCGGGCAAAGCATAGGATTTTTTTTAATTCTTCGTTGACGAAGTCGTTCGTGACTGCCAGTATTTGTAATATTTTACATCTACTTATTTGTAGTCACTGCGAGAGATACTTATTTTCTCTTTACAATAGTAATCTAGATAAAAATAGAATAACTTTGCTATTTACGTTATAAAAATGTTCAAAACTGACTTTTGACATGCAATGCGTGACATCATTAAGGTTATAAGTATAAGTCACTCAAAGAGCTTTAACGAGAACTTCATCAAGGCGTGAATTTTCGCGCCAACGCAGAGAGAAAATCAATGAACTAAAGGGGACAGAAAATGAAAGACAATGGAGAGCAGGAATTACGAGCCGCGGCCTTTTGAGGGGCAACCGCACGAAAATTTAATCGGAATCCAGTTGTGGCCAAAAACTCACTAACGGTTTCCATTGTTTTCGAATTCATTCTCTATGGTATATCTATGGGTATAGTCTATACTAGACATTACTTTGGTAATAGAAACAAATGAACTTGTTAACGTAGGGAGAGTTAAAGACTAAACGTTTCATCATGATATCATGAAAGAGTTAGCATCCTTATTTTTATGTTGGCAAACGAGCAAGCGGCCATTTCAAGTCGCCGAAATGGCGAACAGACTGCTGACCATAGACATATGCAATTGTAGAAGCGCTGATTACGTTTACGCTTATTTCAAATACTATTTAAAGTTTTAAGAAGACTGCTTTTTACAGTAGTAACAATTAGCCTGGTTTGCAACTACACAACTTTGTTACAACACAAAGTGACACGAAATCTAGTTTTCCTATTCTTTTAAGTATAAAAAAGACACGGTCTTTATATCATTGACATCAATAGCAACCGTAAAAATATTCGACCGGGCATTTCACAGTACGTCCACACCATTTCTTAATTAAACCCGGTAAAGTTAATTGGCAGACCTAAACCATAAAGTTGTATCGAGGCTCGCCGTATGAAAGTAATTACTGCTATTATCAGTTCTACGGTCATTCTCAATTAAGCCGAAAACGGATGACCGAATGATTGAATGATAGACACGTTCCCAATCATTTCCTTTTAAATGAATGATAAATATATTTCTCTGAGAGTAATAATCAACTTTACTACTAAGTACTAAGTAGTATGGTTTCCAATTTCAGATGTTTTGTTATTTTAAACCAGTTGTCGCCCGCGATTCCGTCAGCGCGGATTTTAAAAAAAAACTTAATAAATAGCCTATGTGTTCCGGAGATCTAAACATTCGCATTTATAATATTAGTAAGTTTAAGTAGCAAGATAAATGTTTTTCATATTGTTTCAATATTTCGTGATGAGGCAATGATTTTGCAACTGTATACAAACTATACTAGTGCATGTAATTATGAAATCAAACATCAACTGACATAAATTAATGGCATACATTTAGTACGCGTCAAATGTCCAATGAGGCATTGTAATGTGACACAAGCAAAGCAATAATAATTATATCGATTAATAATCCCATTTACAAAGATAGATTGTAACCATTGATCTGAACAATATCCCTAACTAGCTGTCGCCCGCGACTCCTTACTACTTACTAAAAACTTAATAGGTCGCCATTGTTCTCCAGACTATATTCTACATCCATGCCAAATTTTAGTGAGATCCATCCAGCCGTTCCGTTAATACCTTCAAGTAAACATTCGCATTTATAATATTAATAAGATGGTACGCGTTCTTTGGCCCACACCAAACGCACTGGACGCACGGCAAAGTAACAAGAAGTGTGACCACTATATAACTATAACATGGGAATAGATTTTAGGCTGGTTTTTCAGTAATTTAAAATGAATAGGCAGTAATTTGTTTCAATTAACTATCGAACAAAAAATACATAGACGACTTTAATTGTTCCCTCTCTAAGTAGGATTGTTATCGGATTATAAAATCTCATTTTCTTCGATCCAATATTTCTCTATTGCGTACAATTTGATATAATAATAAGAACAGAGTCGATCGATCAATTCCTTCAAATACACAAAGGTTTAATAGCTTTAAGGGAATACCCTCATAAAAGTGTACTAACAAAATCGTATTGAAGGAAAATATTATGGTGACCCATTTATATGACCTTTTATTTTATTATATGAAAAAAAAATCTATCAAAATAACCTCCATCTTTTTTTTGTAAAATACAGGATGTTCTGTTTCCTGTATCTCTATGGAAAGTAGGCATAGTACACTCTTTCATTCCGCTCTATCAGCCGTTTCTAAATTTAATTCCTTGTTTCTAATATCCTCTTACACACAATCCGTACACATTCCTCGTTAATATAAAATTGTGGTCATTATAACGAGATCACAAATTAAAAAGTGGTTGGTTGTAAAATTACAATCATTTGAAATTAACGAAATATTGCGTCAAATCGAACGCGTGGTCGGTGTTGCCATTAAATTAGCCAAACGCAATTTTATTTGTAAAACAAAAAAACCTAACCGGATAGCAATTAAAACCTAATTGGTCTTAGACAATAAGGATAACAATCTAATGTACAAAAAATAACGTAATAATCTTCTCGTAACGGATATTTTAGAAAAAATAAAGTTTGTCATTTCATCCAATTGAAAAATTTGTTTTTAATATATTATATTATACTTTCACAAGTTCATATTCTACAGTATACGTAGGTTTTGAAAGACATTTTCCAAGGTTTATTAATTTTAATTTTATTTTACTATATTTTTATTCAGTGTTTTCCAGTGTAATTGAAATAAAATAATAAAAGCAGTCAGTCCTTTCTCAGGCAATCCCGGGTAAGCCTCTTAATACTACGCCTGACTTAACCTCGATATATGAATAAAACCTCGCTAAGAATCACATATGACGTAATATTTGAATTTTGTCCCTCGTTTATTCAGTTTCTTTCATCGTATATTTTACGAGAAAAACATTTTAAAAAAGTATAAAGATTTCACTTGTAATACAAATTTAAAAAATCCTTATCGACAAAAAAATGCTCGCAAAAATTCTTCTTTCATGATAAAATTCACTTCTTATAACTCAATTCTTCCTAAGTGAATGATAGAATATCAAAAAGTTTGTGAAGAAAATCACAGTCGACTATCAATTACGTCACAGAAAACGTATCACTCCCTCGGCACCTCCACACTTTTGATTCAATCTGACGTCATAATCTCAAGTATTTTGTTGAGTCCAATTTAATATTGCGTAATTTTGGTGATTTGTACCAACCCTAGTGTCAATACATTAAAACTAAAACATAAATAACAAATTATAAAACAAAAGATAGTGATAAAATGTCACAAATCTAAAATTACACAGATTAAAAAATCATTAGAATAAAACAGATAAAGCCAATTACCATAAAATGAAAAAAGCAAAGAGTGACACACTTTATTGGCATTTTTATATACTCTATTTTACAGATAACATAATATGGCAACAACTGGTTGCTGAGAATAAAAAAAAAAGAAACAAAGTTGCTACAAGGTCAAATATCTAAAACGTATAATTTACATCTTTCAAAGGATGAATCATATAAAGTGCGTTTTCTAGTAAAAAAAATCTCGTAACATAACCAATTTATGTCGTATCTAGAAAGGGCTTTACCACTCGACTACAATAAGTAGCAAAATAACTCAGCGTCACGCCTCCCCCATTTTACTTGGAAAAATAACTCTACTATCGTAGCCACTACGCCACACTGTCATTAATCCTTACTGACGCAAGAAAAAGTTGAGAATGTGTAATTGAAGACCAGGGTTATCCAGTAAATCCAGGAAAACGAGGAAAGCGGTGCTTTGGGAGGACTCGAGAAGAATTCTACCGTATTATAATTTTGAATTTGAAAAATGTTATTAAAAATATGTATTTTAATATATAACTTACTGGCAGTTAACCGCGACTTCGTCCGAACGATATTTAAAAAAGATTTTAACCAACAAAAAAATAGCCTATATCATCAGGGGATAGTGAAGCTTATCAACAATGAAAGCAACATAAAGTAGATTTGAAGCGTATTCTATACAAACAAATGATCAAATCTTTACTGTCTATAATATTAGTATAAACTAGCTGTCGCCCGCGACTCCGTCTGCGCGGAATTAAACACAAACACAATTAATAGCCTGCGTGTTCTTCCAGACTATGTTCTACTCGTATATGTATCCTAAATTTCATCGAGATCCGTTCAGCCGTTCTGGAGATACCTTCAAACAATCATCCATCCATCCATTCGCATTTATAATATAGTATGATTAATATGGTTTATAAAATATACAACGTCATGGACACCAGAATATTTGGGAATAAAGCTACTAAAAATGAAATGGCAGCATTTTTTCGAGCATAATAAAAGCACTCATCTTTTCGTTAACCTCTTTATCTGCGGACTCATTAGTTGAACAGTTGAGATAGGAGAGGAAGGGAGGGACGCGCCCTCCGGCACGAGTGCCCTCTAGGTTAGGTGTCGCTGTAAATAATGGGGCGAGGGAAATAAATCTCGCTACACTTGTGTTTATTAGCCCTTTGGAAGGAAATTCAATTAATTACATTTTCTGTATTATAATAATAATTTTTATAACAAACATGGGTTAATAATTAAATTAATACCAAGAAAAAAGGGTATAAAGAGTAGCAAAACGACATACAACAACATATACTATCGTATTAAGACCAAAGAACTTAATGAATAATAGAAAATAATGTTTCATTTTGTAATAAATCTAAAATAATTGATTTTTTTTTATTTCTTGTATCTGTACTGAAATATAAAAACGAAATGAAATTACACAGTATCTCGAAGGAAGGAAACTGTACAAGTTATATTACAAAAGGCAGGTAAACATTCCTTTTTCATTTGCGAATAAAACTTTTTCATCGAGCAAAAAGAAATGGATGCGCGGAACAAACTGAGAAAAGGTAATTTCAATTTAAATGTTCCTTAAAAAGTAATATTTGTTACCAAGACCTCGAAGTAATTTGTATAATATAAATAAGTAACGACAGAACAGATCCTAGGACTATTTCAATGGAAATACTGGCCTACAGAATGACTTTACCGCGTTTATTAAAAACCTGGCTGTCGTACACGACTCCTTCCGCGCGGAATTAAAAAAAAACTTAATAAGTAATCTATGTGTGTCAAATTTCATCAAAATACGTTCAGCTGTTCCGGAGATACTTTCAAACAAACATCCATCCATTTAAACATTCGCATTTATAATATTAGTAAGATTAAATGTGATTCTACTATTGTTTTTTAAACATTGAGAAAGATGTGATGATGTGAATATGTCTTTATTTTGAACATGTTTTATGACAATGAAAACCCGCGTAAAGTTGTTGATCCTAATACTCTGAAACTTATCTCATTGTGTAGCAACAGCTGTTCTTATAAAAAAAGGTTATTGCATTATTAAAAAGGCGTCAGCTGCTAATCTTTTGTTATCGATAAAACATATTAAATATTGGAGGAAAGAGCGACGCAGTACTTCTACGAAAAAGTTCTTATATGTGGCTTATAAAAACTTTATATATTGTAACTCGTAATAATTGAACAAAGTATGTAAATGTATACTTTAGAAATTATCTTGTACTATAACTAACGTATGCGTTTGTATACTATATTAAAAAAGCTGTCGCCTGCGACTCCGTCCGCGTGGATATATAAAAACTTAATTAGTGTAGCCCACCCATCCATCCTTTCACCTTACATCCATCTAAACATTCGCATTTATAATATTAGTAAGTTAAATAGCAACTCTTCAAGGCATAAATTCGAAAAACAAATGAATAAATAGTATCCTATGTCCGTCTCCTGGCTCTAAGCTACATCCTCACCAATTTTCAGCCATACCAGTAAAGCCGTTCTTGAGTTATAAATAGTGTAACTAACACGAATTTCTTTTATATATATAGATTATGAAAAGGACAGAGAGAATTCAAATAAACTAGACTGTACGAAATTACTATTAATGTTACTTAATAAAAAAAATAAACCAGGGAACAAATGACGACTGTTTTAAAACGATAATTTAAATAAATTGTCAATCGAAAAATAAAATAAAAAAAGAGCTAAAAACCGGCATTGTAAAAACATCAATTTGATTTTACCTTCAAGTTAAAATAAATATTTTATAATTCTTACTTCAATATTAAATACTTAAGCTTAATTATAAACTAAATAAACAAATACTTGAACTATATTTCAACACACAACCACGTTATTAAAGTTAAAATTAAAAAAAAAACACTTCAACCACTAAGCAAATATTTTTAACTACGTATCAACCACTATTATATTAACATTTATTATTCTACCATTATTTTATAATATATTATATTTATAAAACATTTAATTACGTGTCAAACCACTATTTAGATATTTTTAATGTTGTTATAAGCACAATTTTAATTTCCCGCCCACGCGTACAACGCAGTAATCGTACGTGTTAACTTCGTAAACTCTGGCTGACTACTGAGGTAGCTTTCGCCTACGGAAAGCCTCCGCCCCGCTGTCTGCCGGGATTTCTCCAATCGCAGACGTCGAATGAAAAGAGATAAGCCTTCGACTCCTATGACTCTAAATAGTTCGCAATATCCTTGTTTATGAAAGCGAAATGAGCCTGGAAATGCGTAAAGGGGGATGAACGCTTATCGACAGAACATATATTTTTAAAATGGTGCGAAAGAATTTTTTTAAAGCAAATGATCCGATATCTTTTGAACATGATTGTTAAGATGTGAGAGAGATATATGTGTGATCAACCAAACATTAAAATCATTTAACAAAGATTAATTATAATTAAATTTTGAATTTATTATCTGAAAATTTATTATCTCTAATGACAGTATCATTAGAAATTGAATCAAAATAAATTTATAACATAAACAGATGTTACAATATATAAAATATTTTTTCCTTACCCTTATTAATTTAATATGAAGTAAATAATAAAATATAAGAACGAAGCATATTTGTATAAACGACTATGGGTCGGGCGGATTTTAATCAAGACCCGAATAATATCACAATGAGTCAACAAAATATAAAATACGTCGCTTTTTCTATTAAATTGATACACCATTTATATAAATTACAATATTTAAGCTCTCAATTCTAACATTTATAATAGAACAAAAATAATATCTTTATCGATTTTATATTTAGAACGGTATATTTTCAAAGATATTGAAAATAATGTAAAGAGAGAACACCATGAACTAAACCTCTATTCCAAAAACCGAGGTTACAATATGTTTTTGTTCAGCAATAAAAAACTTTATTTAGGAACACAATACTATGTAAACACAAGGGAAACATCAATAACAGCGAGATATATCGACAAATATTAGGCTTCGTTTATTAAAAAAAATATTCGTACGAAACGTTTGCTATCTCGAAAAATAACAGTTGGAAAAACTATCCATGGAAGCATTCTTAATGGAATAATATGTAACACATCTGACATACTGTTAAACCTGGGTGAAGTTAATCAATACAAGTATTAACTTCTAATATTATTCGTTTTTGGGGTTCCGTACCTCGAAAGGAGAAAAACAGAAACCTTATAGGATCACTTTGTTTTCCGTCCGTCTGTCTGTCAAGTCCTTTTTTTACAACAAAAGACAAATTAAGCATTAGAAGACAACCTTTTATAATAAGTGTGGTTTATGTTTAAATCAAATCTTTGTAACTGGTAACTTATGTAATAAATCAGAATCTAATTTTCGATTAAATCACACAATATACGAAATAAAATACAACATCGCTGAATTTCAGTGAAAACGTACCTTAACTTTCCGGATTAAAGTACGTTTTCACTAACGAGATGCAGTACACTTCGACAGCTGCTCAATGTAACAGGAAATTACTAACACATACGATCCATCTTTCAATGTAATTGGTTCTTCAATATATGATACTAGATATGTATATGTTATATCACTTAGCATACAACACATAGTGTAATAGTCTCAGAAACCGACGGTTAGCGTGATATTATTGTAACTTAAATAATAGCATGAGCCTCTCAGATTAACCAGTACTAAGCAGCTCCCTTAGTAACCGTAATAACTCTGTCTGCGGCAAATAATGTTTTGGCAAACAGTTTCCAACACTTAAAGAATTTTATATAAATCAATAAACTAAGAAAAATTATTCACTTTCAAATTAATTATCCAGATCAAATTTAACAATGAATAAACTACCGAAACAAAATTAAAATCTCCGCTGTAAAATAAACACGAACTTTGAACGTAAATCGCTTAAAAACGTCCACGAATTCCTATCGTAATGGGAGGAATACGTGAGTGGAGTTTCAATGTGACGGATCAGCGTTATCTGAATATAAACATGCGACCAACATCGATATAATAGTGGAAAGCAATTCCTTTAAAGTCATCGGTGGCTCAGGGGTCAAGCAATTGACTTGCAATCTGCAGGTCCTGGGTTCGAATCCCGCCATGTATCAATGTGTTTTTTGATTTCCGATTCACATAACATTTATCCGACTTTCGTACGGTGAAGGAAAACATTGTGATGCAACCCGCACATACCTGAGAAGGAATTCAAAGACATGTGTGAAGTCAACCAGCCCGCACTTGGCCCTTAATTTTGGGTACTATCTGTGTTATAAATTATTAAAAAAATAAGAATGTTATTTGTCAATTAACTTTGCTTTTGCATGCAACGAGATAATTATTTCTACCTCATAATATTTGCATTAATAATACAAGATTGTTTTTCTACTTAAATGTTAAACGTCAGATGAATGCTGTTTAGTTTTTTTCTATAGAATAAGTATAAATCGCAGTTAATTCGTAGCAACAGGCGGAGCGAGACGGACGTGCCTTGTGTCCCAGTCTACCGGAAATTGAAACAACTCCCTCGCATTACAACTAGTTGCCAACTTTCCTTCGCAATAAACACTGATTTACATACCTACGTACTTAGTTACGTAGCGACGAGTGCTACAAATTATGTTTAGAATTTAGTATTTAATTGCTACGACTTTGCTACGACGTAGAGTAAATGGTCCATGGTCCGGAATAGATTTAGATGATTGGTTTTAAAGCAAAGTAAAATAATCTCTATAAAACACGTATTTGCATCTGTGTTTACTTCAAATCAGGCACTAAAAGTCGTGAGAAATCGTTTCAAGAGTGCTAGTGTGAAAATAATCGCCATATAAAATTCTACTCAAATATCTGAAACTGCCATCTGTCGGCGTAGTTGAGTACCATTGATTATTCTTTTACGGCTCTATCGTGAAATGACAAAAGCATTTTTTGAATTATAGCAATAAAATATCCCATAATTTCTATTGTAAAAGTTTCCTCAAACGGTTTTTCGCGAATGTTGATTTCAATTTGCCGTGAATTTGAACATCACAAATCTTTAAACTTTCATAAAATTCCACCAAAGTATAAAACGAACTTTATTCAAAAACACTTAGATTTTTTCTAGAGTTTACTAGAAGATTTTTCAAAAGATGTATTTTATCAAAAAATGCTTTAAAAGATTACAGAGTAAAAGATATGTGAACAATCTCTACGTAAAATAGCGCTTTCAACGAATTTAGAATCGGAGCTTCTATTGATCGCTTCGCCATTACGGCAGAAAGAGACAGATCAACTCGTGCTTGTATTAGAAAGGGACGCATGCATATCCCGAAGGATCTTATTCCCGAAGGCTATAGCAAGCTATACGACAGCGAAGCTCTCGAGGACTCAAGAGAATCCACTCAGGAAAACGGTTTGATATTACAAAATAACTAAGCATTAACTTTCCATATGAAACTTGTGATCACAGTTTGAAAGCACATAATAAAATTAATATTGAATTTTAAAGATCCATGTTATCACTCTCACAATCTCTTTGAGGAAAAAGAGATAATAAAATTGTCAAAAGTGTTACGACCATTGAAGTAATTAAAAATGGCAATAAGAGAGATGTTCTTTTGTTTCGAAAGTGAAAATATAAATGTCTACCGTAATAATGAGAACAACATAAGTAGCAGGGTCATTACTCTGTACAAAACTTACGTTCGTAAATGTACGATTACCGGCTGACGTAAAATTTTACTGTCCGGGTCCGAAAATATCAGTAAATCGTAAAGTTGGTCGTTAGTTCCTTTATTTTCTTTCTGGTCCCTTTTAAACTTTAGTCCAAATTAGGTTACTTTTATATCCTTAATATACTTGATAAAAGAAAGACGAGATGGCAAAAAGTACGCTTCGGCGAAGATCTTAGAAATTAATAAATAGGAAATCCAGGCAGGTTTTTAGGGAACATTCTCGCATCGTGGATGCGTAACGTATGTAACTCTACGTCTATTATGTCTGGACGATAAATCACGCAATAACCTTCTTGGAAACAACAATATTTCAACTCGTGATAAATATAAAGTACATCATTTAATATTCCATTCTCGAGCACCTAGAACTTGTTTTGGGCCACTTAAGTAGATGCACGGCGAGATCTTAATAGCTGCTTTTAGCGAAGGGCTGTGGGAAGGGACAATGGAGAGAGGTATTTTGTTGAAAGTGTTTAAATTACTTTCGACCAGTTGAAACCGAGCCTATTATTTAAAATGAAGGAATATTCTTAAATTGGAGCACTTTCGAATCATATGATCTTGATGACCCCTGAACCATTTAGCCGGCCCCTCTTGTAACACGAAACTGTGTTCACGGTCGCGTGCGACCGCGCATGATCTAAGCGTAACATTGACGTTCTTTTTTTAACAGGATATATGCAAATATATGTTTAAATCCGATATACATATAATTACAATAGAATGGTAACATCTCGATCTAAAACTGAATAACTTATTTAAGAGAAATTACTAATATAATAGTGTACAAACGCGATTTCGAAGTTCGAAGAGTCCAGTTAAAACATCTAAACATACTCGTAGTAATTTTTAACTATTAAACCAAATGGATATATTCGACACGTTTCGAAAAACCTTAAAATTAAAATCACTAATTGTTATATTAGAAGTATAAAAGACATAATGTTATGAATTTTCTCAAATACAGTGTAATTTAAGTTTAAATTAACTAAAAAACACTATAATACCTGTACAGTGGCTTTTTTTCTGACTTAATATGATATTCTTTAATAACAAATCTCTTTAAATTCAAAACAAATCAACTTACCGCTTGTAACTTGAAGAGTAGTAGCGAAAAGGCATAATAGCGACAGCGAAAGGCATCCTAGCGAGTTGAGCCAATGTGCCGCGGCCATACTGCATCCTGTGATCAAAACAACATTACTATAGTCTTGGTATACGTAAAGAACTAGGAAACTCTAGTTTGTAATAATGTGAAACAGCGCCACCTAGCGGGTGGTGGAACAACTGAGATTTTCTACAGTAATTTATTAAGCTTCGCCATTCTATTGATAGATGGCGGTCCAACATGTTAACAGAAAAAGTTGTTTTCATTTTACTGCTTAGTAAACAGGTGATTAAAAAGAAGTGGTAGAAGTTAATTATCAGTGAATTTAATCAAAATACGTAAGAATAACTTAAATTTTCATAATCAAAACATTTATTTTTTATCTACTTACCATATCGTCAGTCTGTATTTGCGCCGCGGTCGTATGCCCCTCCTCAAATCACCTGAAATAAACAAAATCTCTTTAGTTCTCAATTATAGTAAAGCAAAAATCAAAAAGCTTTTCATTCAAGTACGCTAAAGTTTTACAAAGACATAAATTTTATAAGTTATCAATTAACTACAAAGAAACTAGATACTTCGAAGGCTTCTTCAAATATCTTATCTTCTAAACAAACATGGAAATCATTAAATTACAATTAACTCGAAATGTGGTCCACTTCTTTGTACATATATTTTTGGCATCCTTACAATAAAAGGTCATTGAACCCACGACCTGCTTGGACATCGACCTACGATCCAGAGTTGGTAGAACTAGTAAATCTATACGGTTAATAAAATTAGAATGTCTAGCAGTAATGTCAATAAAGAAATCAATTTTTGTCGTGTATATTTTTGCGTAACCTATGACGAAAAAAAACAATTTTTTTTAATATTTGTCTGTCTGTGCGCAAGCAAAGTGTAGTTTGTTCCGGGTAGTCACAGCAACGGCTGGACCGATTTTGTCGGACCTTCATTAGAAGGTAGCTGATGTGTGCAGACAGATTGTAGGCTACTTTTTCTTTAATACCACGCTGACGAAGTTCAAGGTGACAGCTAACCAATAACAAGCTAAGAATAGAGCATAGACCGACTACGAATATTGAAGTCTAATTTTATTAGCATTCTTTCCCGGAGAGGCATAATTAGTTTTAATTAATATTGGTTTCAAATCATTTAATTTCAAACAGTTTAAATCTGTTATTTCATGACCCATGTCACTTCGCATATATTATTTTAGTGACATAAATCTTAGAAATATTATAAATGTGAATGCTTAGATGGATGTATGTTTGTTTGAAAGTATCTCTAGACCAGCTGAACCAATCTCGATGAAATTTGGCATACCTACATATAAAACATAGTCTGGAAGAACACGTAGTTTACTAATTATGCATTTTTAATTCCGCGCGGACGGAGTCGCGGTCGATCGCTAGTATTATGATATTTTGTACATCGGTATCCACAAACTGATCAGTATTTCGTACTATAAAGCCTCGTTTGTAAATATTCTACAGGCGTTCCAACCCGCGCGTTCACAAACATGCATAAAACATTTACTATCAACCCTTACATCGTATATCGCAATTTAAAAGCTTTACCTTATTTTTCATGATAACATTTTTGTAGCTTTTAGGTATGAAGACGACAGCCTCACGACTAATCAATAAGTATAGTCAAAATTAAGAAAGATTGAATGATTCTCTTTTATGTACATAATTATTACAATTAACAGAAAGATAAATACTGTCCATAATAAAAACAATAACAAAATATTCTTTATAAATAAGACAATTGAAAATTGTGCTCAGCATCGCTTCGGGTAATCCAGATGACCGCTTTCTCATTAGCCACCTTATAACGTAAAAAAACAAACTAGATTTAAAAAAAAATTATCGTCCTTAGAACATTACAGACTTAATCTTAAAGCAATTAAGGTTACTGTACTAAGTAAAAGGTCCGTATAAAAGGAAGAATTATGTTGACCGCTGCACAAAGCGGTTAGGGTTGTGATTACCCAGGGCTGCGCGAGACGCTCCTTAATTAAGGAAACAATAAGAGCTCCGCTCCTCACTAGGGTTGCCAACGTAAATAACCAACCTTTTTACTGTTTAAAATTGGTAAATTAGCTCTAGTTTTAAAACTAAACATGTTTTTGTTGCGAAAAAATATACTATAGAGTAACTTATATTTACGCTTCTTTACCTTTAATATTTTTGAACTATTTCAATGTAAAGAAAAATAAATAATTCCTTTTCATAACATTCATGATTATATTTTCATTTTTTTTTTAAACATGATCAAAAAACTACTAATGTCTGACCTCTGGTGCGCTTTTACCGAATAACTAAAATGCTTGGTACGTTTAAGTAAGCGTTGCATAAGTATTCCCCGATTTTAATTGCTAAGGTAAAATGATTCACAACAAACTGCTGAATTTAAAACACAAACTAGACATGGAGGTTTTCACCTCACATCACCAGAGAGAAGTCTAAAGGATCCTAAAAACATCAGTTGATTAAGACGATCTCTAAATTACTTTCAAGAAATAGCAATAAGTTTTTAATAGTGTACAAAGTTTGCCAGATACAATTAGGCGGACGAAAGCGGAACATACGTCAATACAATATAACGGATAAATAATTCAAACTGGCAACACCGCCGCATCGCTACAATATTCATACTCTGTAACGCTGCACGAGAAATTTCAGTATAATATCCCTAGTATAAAAGGCCACTGTGCTTTCAAGGTTTAACTTGTTTGACGAACTGTTCATTACGTTTAAAATATAGAATATAACAATACAACGAGAGGATTAATTAAAATTTAGACGTGAAAATAAGCTTAGAGTATCGTAGTTCGACTTTTCAGATCACTAATTTTATCGATAATCTTTTTTTTTATATCATAAGGTGGCAAACGAGCGAGCGGCCACCTGAAATCGCTTATATAGCGAAGTGACCGTTGCCAATAGACATACGCAATTGCATATGCGTTGATTACCTTTAATCGACAGAGAAGAGGATGCACCGAAAGAAAATATATTCCCTTTACATGCATCCTCTCATCCGGAAAGTCCACTTCCACTTCCCATCCTTTCCTTATAAGAAAAAAGGTGGGAAGGGAAAGAGGACTAAATTAGACCTCCGGGACGCACACTCATCAGACGAAACACGGAATTGCTTCCACTTCACGCCTGTCTTCTGTTAAAATCGTCGTCAAAAATAAACAACTAATAACAATATACGTATATTATATAATAATGTTACTAGCGGTCGCGCGCGACTCCGTCCGCGCAGAATTAAAAATAAAATAGTAGCCTCTGTGTTCTTCCAGACTATTTTATATATGTATGCAAAATTTCATCAAGATCTGTTCAGCCGTTCTGGAGATACCTTCAAACATACATCCATCCATCAAAACATTCGCATTTTTATATAAGTAAGAATTAAAATTCCTGTACAAGTTGATTTTATAGAGAAATGTTTAATTAAAGTTAATCTCCCACTGTTCCGGAATTTAATTAACGTTCCACAGCCGCGTTTTTATACCAATCATCTGTATAATATAGGATTAATATCTTTTTATTTAGAGTCAGTTTCCACTGTGGACACAATTGTATTGATAATGTTCTGTCAATTTTCATATTCATTGCATTACACGTCTTTTTCAATATAAATGAGAAAGAAAAAAGGAAAAAGGCTTAAGCAAAGGATTTAAAGTCGAAGTGACACGGTAATCATTAAATAAATGCAAATCGATTTTTTTTAAGAACAAAAATAAAATTTAATGTTTCCGTCATAAGAAAGTTGATTTCCCTCGTCGCTTTTTAGTCTGTGGTTTAGAATACTTGTCACGAAATAAGAATAAAATGAAAAGAAAACCCTTTATTTTGCAAGAATTATATAATATATTTCTTGTACTAAATCTTGTTATCAAAATTCTCCGACATACATGAAACATTCTTTCAACTTAATCTCCGCAGAAACGTGTACCAAAGCGATGTGAAAACAACTCAAATTTAAAAAAAACACGAAGTACGTGCTAAGGATATATTCCGTGAAACATGTCGCAAATACAAGGGAAGGCAAAGAAACTAAGTAAAATTTATTCGAATTTACTGAATTAAACGGATGTTTTTTTTCCTACCCAATTCTCTGTCATGATGTAACTAACAGTACTACTTAAGTAATGACTTATGATACACTCGCTTTTACCCCCGACTCCGACTCCATTGAATTAAAAAACTTAATTACTAGCATATGTGTACCTATATCAAATTTCTGAGAAATCCATTGAGTAGTTCTGAGGATACTTTCTAACAAAGATCCATCCAAAATACACAAAGAACAAAACCCATTATTATATGGCATACCGTATCAAGCTGCATCAACTTCAAATGTTTCTTTTGGAGACTAGACATATATTAGCTGCTAGAGAAATTATTTTCAAAAAGAAAGAGAAAAGGGTTTAGGAGATATTTGATAAATCAAAAAATAAACTAGATATAACATTAGTAAGAAGTAAGATATTCGCGGAAATTAAGAGTTTCTGATTCAGAGTTAACAAACCTCCTTAGTTTACCTTTTCGTAATTACTTTAAATGATAATTAAAACAAAATAAAAACACTCATAGTCTAGCGTACTTATAAAATAAACTGTAACCCGACAGTTGCAGTGGGGCAGGAATACAAGAGCTCTCCGCGTCCCGGCAAAAGGCTTTCACAGCGTGCACAAGTGCACATTTTTCTTCAATTCCTTCACAAATGCTTTGTTTTATTGCAACCTTAAAATTTAACATAATTACTGTGAGCTGTTTTAATTTTAACACAATTTTGTTGGACAACAAGATTGACATTTTTTCTTGCTTATTTTAAAATCAAAACGGCTCTTCTGACTAATAATCTGACCATAATATAGCAAAAAAGTGTTCAAGATTTTAACTTTGTAATGACCTTTTCGATGCGAAGTCTTTAAATAAAATACCTACAAAGATTCAATACGGACCTCGAAAAGTTACTGGTTGTAAAGATATAACCGTAAAGGAGTTTTAACATCACCAAAAAAAGAAAAGAAAATGGGATTTTTTTCGAAATAGCGTTTCGGCTGTGAAAATCCACTTCGTCATTAAAATCGTTATCGTATCGTTTCAAAGTTTGTTTCCAATCAGTTTGGCACAAGTCACGTTGGATTGTGGCGTTTTTTTATTGGCAAAATCCTCTGCCAAATGTCAGCCAAGCTGTTTTTAGTGATCCTGAACGTAGCCGTGGATATTTTTCTACCCTAACTTAGAAGTGACTAAATTAATAATGACTTTAATTAATTCGTTAACGACAAATTGTCAATTATTATATTTTCTATCATATTTCGGTGAAGGAAAACATCGTGATGTAACCTGCACATGTCTGAGAAGAAATTCGAAGATATGTGTGAAGTCAACCAACCTGCACTTGACCAGCGTGGTTGACTATGGCCTAATCACCCTTAACTTAGGGTAGGCTTCGAGCCCCTCAGTGGGGATGTATAGTGAGCTGATGATGATAGTATGATTTTGGTAAAATAAACGTTTTTATTACAAATTTAACTGCAGTTTTACTGAAACACGTAAAGTTACATAAGTTAATACGCAATATTTAATACTAACCTACTTTTTCGGTTTCGAATTGGCCGTATAAATAAGGAAGTGGAGGGCTTTTAACGTGCGCCGGTACACTTCGGGTCACGAAAAACTGACATCCAGTTGGCCAGTTCCATTTAAATGCTAATGCATTCGAACGGAAGAAAGTAGCTTGTTAATAAATATAACATTCACAAGGGGCAGAGATTTTTATAAAGATATGAAAAAGTAAATTTATTTATGATAAAAAGAAACAAAATGTGGGGCAGATTGTTTGGATAACGTAGAAAATGTATAAATGGACTTTTCAGTGTAAAAACCGATAATATAGCCTTAGTCAAGAACAAAATTAAAAGGCAATTGAGCTTATACTAAATTCTTGTCTTAATCTTCAATTTAAATCAATAGGAAGATGTTATCGTCTATCAGTGTTGGATTATCTAGCTTATTTTACGTTATAAATGCGAATGTTTAGATATATAGATGGATGTTTGTTACAAATTATCGCCAGAACGGTTGAATAGATCTCGCTGAAATTTGTCATAGATGTAGAACATAGCCTTGAAGAAAACATGGGCTACGAATTAAGTTTTCGTTTAATTCCGCGCAGACGGCGTCGTATGCGACGGCTAGTTGTCTATAAATTTTAATACACGCGTATTTATAAAGGCGAAAGTTTGGATGGATGGATGGATGTTTAAAAAAAACACACACATATGGAACATAGTGTGGAAGAACACACAGGCTACTAAATATGTTTTTTTAATTCCGCAAGAACAGAGTCGTGGCCGTTAGTACCTACATATATACAAATTATATTAGATTTTTTAGAACGTTATAATTAGAATTAATTCAAGAAAGGATTCATCCATTGTTTTTTTTATAGTAGGTGATGGCTAGCAAGGAAGAGGCCATATAATATTGTCAAAATAAAAAAAATGCATCGATTTTGTTAGCCAATGTCTAACAGATAAGAAACTGGTGTGTGGAAAAGTATTTAGAAAATTATTATATGAAAAATGTGTTGTTTTGTTTACACTTTTACATTTAATTTCCTTTGCTGACACACCTGTGAAGAAACATATTGTTATGTTTACTTTTTACAAAGAAAATATAAAGATACTATACGTTTTTGTACTTGCATTTCTGCTATGGAACAACACGTTAGGTTCAGGTATAACTAAACTCACAGTGGAATTATAATGGTTCTTAACCAATGGTTAACAAAAAGTATTTTGCACCTCGTAAAGTTGTAAGTACATAAATCCTAAGGGAAGGAGGAAAAGAGACAGCTGCAGTAAGAACAGCGCCTCTGCATTTGCGCTGATACTCTTTTACTACATTCCGCACAGCTGATAGATATTTATGTTGTACAGATTTTATATAGAAGCTAGAATTAATTAGCCCAACATAGTAAAAATAAATAATTGAGATTTACCTAAAAATAAATCGTTCAATTATTGTTATATATTTAAAGTATACTAAAAACTTAGATTTTAACAATAAAAAATTTTCAAACTTACAATATTCTTAATTTAATGATTTGTTTTATCCTTAATAGTAAATATTGGGTTGATTCTAATAATATACATCCCTTATTGGTTAAATATCCAACCATATTGCACACCTCTATTGCAGTTTTTATCACTTCTCGTGTCGTGAGAAGATCGGAAACTTAATATAAAGCAAATCAATAAAAAATTGATTTCACCTTCCACTCATTCCCTTAACCAGTTTATATAATGTTAGACTTTGTTGATTCGTGTTATCAGACCCGACACTCGCGCCCTCTACGACGTCTTACCACGCCCACACGAACGGATGCTGCATGGACCACTCACACATCTTAAACTTTAATGTTTGCTTTAATAATTTAAGATATCTTTATTGAGAACTGAACTTACCCCGCGTCAGCGTAGTCCCAATTTGGGCGCCATTTATCGCGAGGTGGAAGCGCGATTTGCCAGAGCGGTACAGCCCTACAATTGCGGTAGCGGTCGGCGCGCGACTGACGCAAAAATACGCGTGCGTGACAGTTCCTGACGCCTGCGCGGGTACTTGCAATTTGTTTTGCACGGAGTCTTATCGCACCCTTAGTGAACGAAATGAGATTAAGCTCGAGTATGGATGCGACACTCACTGCGGGGCATTACAATGAACGTGGGGATCCCGAAACATTTCTGGCATTTATTGGATTAGCCCGTCGAATTGTCGTAAACCGGAGCTTTATATGAACTAGGCAAGAAAGTAGTGTAATAAAGCAATTCTTTACAAACAATGGAAAATTGCAATCATTTATTATTTTTATTTTAATTTCAATCATCAACGGTCTTTGAAAGTAAAATGATTCTAATGTCTTTGCACCGCAAAGGTGTATTATCTTATAATAATAACCAATGCTTAAGATTGCGTAATATTACACAAAATGACTTTGTAAATAACTACTTGATTAGTACGTATGCAATTGTGCCATTTCCCTATTCCCAGCAACTTAAGACAGTCCAAGAAATTGCAAATGCATCTTTACAATTCTTACTGACTGACTATATAATTATTTCCTGTTTGAATCCAAACATATATTTAAAAATAAAAAGCATTAGTTCCATATGTGTTAAGGTGGTTAAAGTAATAAAATATCCTCCACCTCTACACACCTTTTGATAAAAATCGATTTTCTGTATTCTGTATTTCAATACATACTGGCAATAAACAATCTATGTGTCATCATTTTTTTAAATATTGCAACATTGTTCCATCTTTTTTCGAGAATCAAATAAGTGTGACGAGCGAAATTTTGTGATTTTTTGAGTTAAATAAACCAAAATATGTCTACACTTGCTGCACCTTTATCCGTTGCCGGGACTAGATTCTCGGGGGCACCGGTCCGAACTCAAAATGGTAAATTTTATCGCTATAAAACTCACATGAGGTTGAACCCGGTAGATCACATGCACTGCCTCATATGGTCTTAAAAGTACAAATATTTTCCGGAAATAAAAGAATTTAACTATTATTTTAGTCTTAAATTTACCATCATGATAGAAATGATGCATGTGTAACTTAATATTTAACTATTTGTTATTTATATTTTAAACGCGATATGAATAACCTCTTTGTTGAAATTTCATGCTATTTTGAATACATTGTAAACATTTTAGTACCCTAGAATGTAATTTAAATCTAAATAAAATCTATTTGTTAAGTCATTATTATCAATATCTTTCACATTTTTTTCTAAAACCAATTTGATTAACAAAACATGCCTTCGATTTAAACATTAAATTTCCAATCTTATATCAATCCATCCTTTCAGTGATGGCAGCTGCTGCTATAGCCAACATTGTAAAGAGTTCACTGGGCCCTGTAGGACTGGACAAGATGTTGGTGGATGATATTGGAGATGTTACTGTAACAAATGATGGTGCTACTATTTTAAAGTAAGTGAATTTATAGATTGTATTGTGGTCCACATATCAATTATGAAGAAAGGCTTATACATATAAGTTAAACAATGTTGGTTTAGTTTTCTGTCAATTTTCAACACTTAAAGTTGTCAAAATATTATTATAAAGTAATTTATATAACTAGTCATAAGTATAATGACAATATCATATTTTATTTGTTGAAAAATAGCACTAATATTAACACTAAGTACAGCCATCTAGCCTTGTGAGTTTACTGCGACAATTATATCAGCACATAAGTGTTAATAACAGTATACAAAATTTCTAGAATGCTGGAGGTTGAGCATCCAGCGGCGAAAGTGTTGGTGGAATTGGCTCAGCTACAGGACGAAGAAGTTGGAGATGGCACCACCACTGTTGTCATAATTGCTGCTGAATTGCTCAAGGTATTATTATTATGTATAACTAAAGCTTACTTAAATAATTTAAAATAAATGTATACACTTTTTTTTTTAATTTATTTAACAATACAATTTTGAATACAAATAAACATATATTTAACGCTAAATAAACCTCATTGGTTTGGTACAAGCGTTAAGGTCTTCCGGACAAAAATATTTTATAAATTATTACTTAATGTATTCCAAGCTACATCTACTACTATTATGTGTGTAAGCTATGTTTATATAAGCTAAGGTGACAAAGCATTGAGTGAATATATTTTGTAACAAAACTAAGCTTGCTATCTTTATATATATAATTCTTCTGTGAGTGTGTATGTCACTGAACTTCTCTCAAACGACTGGACCGATTTTGATGAAATTTTTTGTGTGTGTTCAAGGGGATCTGGGAATGGTTTAGATTCACAATTTTGTCCGCTGGACAATGTTTTTTAAATTAATTTTTAATTTATTAGTAGTTGTTGATTTTGGAATGTTTTACATTGGATCCGACAGACGGCGCTACAATCGCAGTGTCAAATTTTAAATAATATTTGAATTTTAATTTTAGCTTATTAAAAAAAGTTTGAAATTTTCAAATTAAAGACGTGTAGACAGGACAATG
Source organism: Papilio xuthus (assembly GCF_000836235.2). NCBI lineage: Eukaryota > Metazoa > Arthropoda > Insecta > Lepidoptera > Papilionidae > Papilio > Papilio xuthus. Next base: position 6,106,788 of record NW_013531726.1, on the reverse strand, counting down.
TCTGTCGGGTCCGCTAGTATTATCTAAATGTAAAATATATGATCAAATGAATTGTAAATTCTTATTAAGGAAATGAAGAAATCAACAAAGATGTTTTTATAAGCATTTGTTGATGTTTTATTTCAGAATGCAGATGAATTAGTAAAGAACAAGATCCATCCTACCAGTGTGATCTCCGGCTACAGGCTGGCTTGCAAGGAGGCTGTTAAGTACATTCAGGACAACCTGACTGTCAGTGTGGAATCACTTGGTCGTGCTTCCATTGTCAATGTTGCCAAAACTACAATGTCTTCAAAGCTTATTGGAGCGTATCCTTTTTTAAATTGTTCTATTTGAATTAATATGCACAGTTGTGTACCAGGAATGTGTCAAATAGAATTGAACTAAGTCTTTTCCGTAAAACAAGTACTAAAATGATAATCTCTTACTTTTATTTATTTTGATATTAAAACTTCCTTATTAAAGTAATACTGGCTGGTAAATAATCTACCTACAAATGAAAGTAGTTTCTTCTACTTTAGATTTCAATTATTTCTTTGGACTTTGTCTAATATTAATTTGTCATAATACAAATTACACAGACAAATTGTATCCTAAGTCAAAATATTCCTTAACACTTTAAATAGTGATGCAGATTTCTTCTCTGAGATGGTTGTTGATGCAGCAATGGCGATTAAGACAACAGATGCCAAAGGCAATGCAATCTACCCAATCAAAGCTGTGAATGTCCTCAAAGCGCACGGTCGGAGCGCGCGGGAGAGTGTTCTTGTGAAAGGTTACGCTCTCAACTGTACCGTTGCCTCACAGGCTATGCCTAAGAAGATTGTTAACGCTAAGATTGCTTGCCTTGATTTCTCTTTACAGAAGACTAAGATGAAGCTTGGTGTTCAGGTATGTTTTCATCTTTAGGAAGTCTACTGTTTATTAATTACACACATACTATACCATTACCCTTTTTTTCATATGAAAGTAAATTAACTAGGCAAGTTAACTTTGGATTTAATGTTTAACTTTATAATTTCTTAACAGTATGTGCAATCAATCTCTTGATTTGTATCCAAATGTTGATTTAAACCCATTTAATAATGAAAATGTGTACTATACATAGATTTTGTCTATATCTTGGCGGCTCGGAACATCAGGAGTTGCTAAACATAATGATTTGTCTATTAGGGGGTAAAGAAATGAGAGAGAGCATACTGCACAGCGCGCAAATGACCTTGACAGATATTTGATGTGACACTAATCACAAAGCATTAAATCCTCAGGTACTGGTCACAGACCCTGAAAAATTAGACGCGATCCGTGCCCGCGAGTTAGACATCACAAAAGAGCGTTTGAACAAGATCTTAAGCACAGGAGTTAACGTCATCCTCTGTACTGGTGGTATTGATGACCTTTGCCTCAAGTACTTTGTGGAGGCTGGAGCTATGGGAGTGAGACGTTGTAAGAAGTCTGATTTGAAGAGAATCGCCAAAGCTACCGGCGCTGCCTATCTTACCTCATTAACTAATATGGAAGGTGAGATAGTTTGGATTTCTAAGGCAGTTTAGTTACTAAGGCAGGTAGTTGTTCAGATGACCTAGGATTTTTGACGCCCAAATTATAATGACGAATTAAGTGGTTTCAAAAACAGTTTTGATTTTCCAAATTATATTCAACATAAACAGCTTAAATTTGTCCACTGCTGGACGGAGGCCTTCCCCATCAATTACCACAATGCCTGATCCTGTGCCGCCCGCATCCAGTGCACTATATTAATAAATTTTATTCCCATATTATGTTAAACTTATTATCAAATTTCTTTTATTTCTGTGAATTGTATTTCTGCCTATTTCAACGACAGAGTAACATTTTCTTAATCTCAAAGGTCATTTTTTTAGGTGAAGAAGTATTTGAGCCGAGCATGATTGGTGAAGCTGCTGAAGTGGTTCAGGAGGAAATATGTGATGACCAGCTCATTCTTATCAAGGGGTAAGTTGCACAAGAACAACATAACACAACCATAACTCATAAAGAGGATTAGGCAAAGACTATGGACTTCTATTTGGTGAGGTCCTGACACACCTGTCTCACTTTCTACATTTATACATCTACCACCACCACCATTACAAGTTAAACTAATGGTTAAATTATTCTGTTTCAGTCCAGCAAGTCGCACAGCAGCTTCGATCATCCTCCGCGGCCCCACAGACGCGTACTGCGATGAGATGGAGCGCTCAGCTCATGACGCGTTATGTGCGGTGCGTCGTGTGCTTGAGTCGGGCCGTGTGCTGGCCGGCGGCGGTGCAGTTGATGCTGCACTCTCTATATATCTGGACAACTTTGCGACCACACTTGTGAGTAGACACTTTAACCCTTTCACTGCTGCGGGTTACTGGTACTCTGACATTAAACCCACGACTATATAGCCTATTATGTGACGCAGGTTAATTGTAAAATTATTTTTTTCAAACACCATATGTAAACTAATAGATTGAGACATATAAATTATGTAAAGATTTTCAGACATTCAAATTCCCAAAAATGAATTTACAATGACAATACAATGTAAAGACTGACCTATAATTTAAATATTTATTAACTGCAGAGTTCTCGTGAGCAACTGGCTATCGCAGCTTTCGCGCAGTCGCTACTGGTCATCCCCAAGACGTTGGCGGTGAACGCGGCGCGCGATGCCACAGACCTCGTTGCCAAGCTTAGAGCGTACCACAACTCCTCTCAAACAAAGGTAACATTATATATCTCTATCTATAGAAACTAATTACTGGAAAATCTGTCAATGAATTCAACTGCAATGACATTTGTCAAACAATACATAGTCTTTTTTATAACCAACTAGCTGTAGCTTGCGACTCCGTTAGCACGGAATTAAAAAAACATTATATAAACTATGTGTTCTTTTAGACTATGTTTTACATCCATGCCAAATTTCATTGAGATCCATGCAGTTATGAAGATACCTTCTAACAAACATCCATCAATAGATTCAAACATTCGCATTTATAATATTAGTATGATAGTTACTTTAAAATTCTTTTAAACAGGTCGAGCACGCAAACTTGAAGTATGTAGGCCTGGACTTAACAGAGGGCACACTCCGTGACAACTTAGCAGCCGGAGTAATAGAGCCTGCGATATCTAAGGTCAAATCTCTTAAATTCGCAACCGAAGCGGCCATTACGATCCTACGTATCGATGACCTGATCAAATTGGACCCAGAACAGAAGGGTAAGAGTTACGAAGACGCTTGTAATGCCGGGGAGCTGGATTAAATGGTGACCAGTCTAAGTTGGCCTGTGTTTGTTCGGAATGAACTCTTTCATTTAGTGCTTAACGCTTTTCTTACAGTGAATTTTAGTTCTTTTGTATTGTTAAAACACACGCACGTCACAAATTTCATATATTTTTGTACAAAAAGTTTGATGTTAAAAAAACTTCCATAGTCTATGTGCATACTTTATGGTTCTGTGACAGAACATTTGTCTATGGTTTTAAGAGACAATTGTACTGAGGTTTTAATAATATTAAAATTGTGTCTTATTACTCAAGGTGAATTTAAGTTTTCTGGTAAACTGGATACTATTTTCTTTCTATTCTTGCTGTTTTGTATGTTAAATATATGTTTGTATTGTGAGTTTCTTGAAATGTAAAAGTACTTTGAAGTTCTATTTCTCCATAAATAATGTAAGAAGCTCCATGCATTTACTTTATTATTGTTGTCAATGATATAACAAACATGTTAACAAAAAAAAACTAACAACTATTATTTAAAGAAATATAACTTCGAAAGAAACTGTTCTCAAAGCCTGAAATAAAATAAAATATTACATTTGCGCCCTTAACCTATGAATATACGGTTAATATTTGATCAATAGGTATGGTATACTTACCCTGAGGGTCTAAAACCTACATTAAGTTTAGGGGTGTCTAGGCCTCAGTCAACTACGCTGCCAGTTTGAAAAGAAACAATGGAGAGATTAAAAAAATATTAGTAATTTTTGCAAACATTTTTAACATGCATTACATCCACCGTCATTCAATCACCCCTTTGTAACACATTTCATAACTGATTCCAGGAAATGATAGAGAAGATTACTAACCAGAGGAAAATATGGAAAAGAATTGATGTTACAACTTTTAAAGCTCGGTGTTAGACTATTTAGACATTTTAATAATAGAATTAGGATATATGTAATGCCATCCATTTACGTTATAATTCACACCAGTGATAATTTTTTTTTCGTCTAATCTGTCTGAGGATAAGTAAAACATGAGAAATCAATGAAAAGTAATTTGGGCTATGAGAACAAATCAGGCAGTATTTTATTTCGTAATAAAAGTTTTAATTTTTAAAATGTAAAGACGAATTGTTAAGGAGTAAAATTCCACTTGAGAAGTTATAAATTATTGTAACCCTTAGGTTTCTTTGCTTTTAACATAAAATACTAGACTGTATTGTAACTCGCTAGGACGCTGTGCCGTCGATATTGATAATAAAATAAACTATAATACTAAACACTGTTTTTTTTTATTCTATAAATATCTAAATATTTTCGGGTAATTTTGTCACCTCGTGACACCGCAATCAGAACCAGTATTGCAAGTTGTGTAGTTTTTTTTGTAACAAATGCAACTAACGTGACCAGTTTGTCTATTTTCAACAATCTAGTCTCTTTGTGTACTTAAGAGGAAATTAGGATGAGAAAATGCTTTGATATTATTCATTTTTTTTATTCAAAATTCATTGTTATAAGCATTCGATTTGACAGTTTTAAATTTAATCTTCTTTGCCTTTGCTATAAACCAGAAAGTATTTATAAGTTAAAATTTTTATTTGAAATGAAAATTGAATAAGGGGCGAGAGCGAATGATAGTAAGTAAAATAGTTAATTAATTCACTGCATTAATTATTATGCATGAGAATTTTCCTTTTTTCTCACAAACTACAAAATATTTTACTAAAGTTATAACGATAAAATAAGTGTAAAGTCAATAATTTTTTACAATCATTTCAGTTGAGATTTAAGTGTTTTTGTACTACTAATCTACATTTCCGGACAGAAGTTTCAATTATCAGCTGATAACAAATGTCAAAATATAGGTTCGTTATCATTTGTTATGAGTTCCCTTTAGCGCATTGAGTAAAACCAAAATAATTAACATGCTTTTAATTTTAAGTAACAGAATACATTATTTTACAAAGATAAGACCTTCAAGAGTCTACAATGCTGCTTTATCCACTGCTGTGACTACTAAGGTATGTAAATATTGCTAATTAGAACATTATCTCCTTAACTTAGGTTGTATAACAGCACAATAAACTTATTTTTGCTATCATAGCTTATCTATTTCATATATTTACACTTTTTTTATCAAGTTTCTGTTTTGCTTTTTTTTTATAGGCGTCAGTGTTCAGAGTTGTAAATTTTTAAAGTACTTCGTTTGTAATTTCAGGAAGAAAAAGTTAAAGTAGGCAATTATAATATAAATTATGTCAAAGTGGGAAATGGTCCACACCATGTATTCTGTATGCCGGGTGCACTGGGAACTATATGGTCTGATTTTAAGCCGCAACTTGAAGGACTGAATAGAGATAAGTTTACAATATTAGCATGGGACCCTGTGGGCTATGGGAAAAGTAGACCCCCGGAAAAAGAGTTTACTCCTGATTTTTATGAAAAAGATGCAGATGTTGCTGCGGAGCTTCTTAAGGTTTGATTATTTACTTTAAGTTGCTTATTCTTTCATAATAAAGTGCAGACATGTATGTAAACCCATTTTGTATTTGTTGTTAACAGAAACTGAAAATACCAAAGTTCTCGATACTGGGATGGAGTGATGGAGGCATAAGTGGTATGATCCTAGCTGCCAAATACCCCAGTGTAGTTAATAAGCTTGTGATATGGGGAAGCAATTCATTTATGTTGCCGAATGAGGTTGAAGCATTAAAAAGTTAGTATTTATTTCATTATCCAATTTTAATCCTTTTTTCTAATATCCTTTGTGGTCAGCAAACATCCTGCATAATTTCTGATTCAAAGAGTGTCATTATTTAGCAAAAGATCTTAACCTATAATTTGGTAAAAATGAAGAGATAAATATCTTCATCTATCAAGAAATCATGCTTTTATTAAATGCCAATGAAATATTTCAATAAATACTCTGAATTAAAAAACATAATTTGTCATTAGAAATAAGAGATGTCAAAACATGGTCAGCCAAGATGCGTGAACCAATGATAGAAGCTTACGGGGAAGAAAAGTTTGCTCAGTACTGGGCGAGATGGGTGGATGGTATGGTGGAGATAGCTCAAGCTCAAAATGGCAACATTTGCAATGAGATTGTAAAGGACATTAGCTGCCCAACATTCATACTGCATGGGGAAAAGGATCCTCTGGTTGATAATGTACATGTTTCACATCTGCATACACATATAGAAGGATCCAGGTATGTTTTGCTTACTATTGTGTCTTCAATTTATGTTTTTCTAATGGTGAATCACCAAGTAACACTTGTGTCACATCAGTATTGCAGCCCCTCTCATTTTCTGCGAAATAAATAGAGATAGCAATAGTTTTGATGTACAAATGTCACATCATTTGAAACTCATAGTAATATTTTTAATAAATTATCTGTAGGAAACTTGAACAATTAATGTGGGAAATTAATACATATCTTATTTAATATAAACCAAAATACAAAAGAAGATATTTATATTTTTAACATTGAGTGTGAATCTAGTTTGATGCTCTTTTTTTGTCAATTGTACTATTTCATATTACCGTGACTTCTAGAATGTGTATGGAATTTTTTTGTTACATGTGAAAAAATATTGTGAGGAATACTTAGCAAAATTTTCGCTCCTTTTTTTCAGAATACATTTATACCCCGACGGAAAACATAATATTCACATACGTTACGCCGAAGATTTTAATAAAAAGATTCAAGAATTTTTACTATTACCTAACTGACTGTGACATTGAATTTATTGTAATTTTAAGAGGTTGAGTGATAACTTTTATTTATATTTACTTATTGTGTGTATTCTTTCAAATAATTTTGGACAAACCTTGGTTTACTTTGTTTTTAAGGTCAAGCTCTTAGTTGGTACTGCCAGAACATTCACATAATTATCTTTTTCTACATCAAAGTTGTTTTTATATTAATTTTTGACCTTTAAATAAGTGGAATTTTGTAATAGTCTTAATAACGGTTATTGTAAATCGAGAAAAAAAACAAAAAGTATACATCTATTGTATGGGTTAAACAAAAAAAAAATCAACAAAATTCCCATGTTTTATTTTTCATTTACTTCTTATAAGCATGTTTCATTTTTAGAATAAAACAATTTACATTCGATAACACATAATTTAAGTGAAGTGACTCGTTTATATCATACTGTACAAGTTACAACTCGTCTGAGGATATCCACAAACTTGCCTCTATCACGATGCTCGCGGCTGTTTTGTTCGCTTTAAATCACTGACCCCTATAAATGGATAGGCGATTGCTTGGAAAGAACAGCTTTTATTTCATTCCGATTTAAACGCGCCTGTTGATGTTACTTAACTGTTAATTCTAATCCACTACCAACGCCAAAATGGCGACAATCAAATAGGCACAAAATACTACATTTTATAACAAATCCATTTATAGAGGTAAGTGGCTTTAAATACATGTCACTAATCGCGCTACATATAAACAATTTTAAGGTTAGTTTAAAACAAAATATTTCCAAGGAATCCAACTAGAATTCTATTGCATGATTTGTATCCTAATAAAACAACCAAACTAATATCAAAATTCAACAAAAGAGATTTCAAGTTAATAAATATCTATTGCACTCTACAAGTTGTAAAAATGTAATCAAATCTGAATATTAATAATTGTAAAATGTTTTATAGAAAATGTTAAGGCACACATATGAGCTTACATCCCGCAGATACATGGAAGCACTTTGAAATCACATCACATACAGCAATTCCAAAAAATACAACTGTTAATGACTTTCATAAGTTACGTTTTACAATTATATAAACAAACACACATAAGCGACCTAACTCGATAAATACATAAGAAAATATAGTGACGTATCATTCACTACTTTGCATGATTGTTCTTATCTCATAAATAATTTCTCTAGTTACAAAAATAGTATACAGTGAACTGAACGCGAGACGACGCGCTCTTAAAGCACCATAGTAACCCAGGCTGTGTCCTACTGTGTCCATCCATTACATATATTACAATAAAATAAGATTACTCTTACAAAATACATAACGATACCATATTACAACATTATCACCGGGATTATTAACAATACGGCTTTAAGATTAAAAAAAAAATTAAATACGTTACATTCGTTATGTTTACAAAAAAAAAATCCTAGTGTAATATAGAGAGTCAAAGGCACACACTTTGTAAAAAAAAATCCTACAAGTTAGTCTCAGTGTCTCTTTTTGCACTGTCGGCACGGCTCACACGTATACAGGGCCCTGGTTGTCATCGTCCAGGTTTATCTTGTTCGTGTAACCGTCATCGAAGAATCTTCGGAAGGTGAATTCGAAGAAGCCATGAAAGGTCTTGCCATTATCTAGAAGCTCACTGTCCGACTTATTCGAGTCTGAACTGCCAGAGTTCCGAAGCTTATCGGGATCTATGGGGTCAAAGTTTGATGTGTCAGTGGGGTACTCGATTCTCGGGATGTAGGGCGCGACTTGCTTTCTTAAACCCTTCTCGAAATCAATGCTCTTGAGGAAGGGATGATGTTTAACCTCGTTGGCGTCCTTCCCGAGTCTCGTGTCCTGACCGGAGCACAGTTGTAAGATGAGGTCTTTACTTTCTCGCGACAGGTTTGCCGCGTCCGGTATATGCAGTGTGCTCTCCCAATTTATTACCTGGAATAACGCAATAATAGGTTTATAACTAATTGAACACTGTCTTCGTGGTAAATCATATTTTTTAAGTAGGTAAAAAAGACATAAAACTTGTCGAAAAAGTATGTAACACACCTTTAACTGCGTCTCAGCGGGTGTAGACGCGAGGAAAGGCGGTGATCCGACAAGCATTTCGTAGAGTATGACGCCGACCGACCACCAGTCACAGAGCTGCGTGTACCCAGTGCGCTGGAGCACCTCGGGGGCTATGTAATTTGGTGTGCCGACCAGCGAGTGAGCGAGGCAGCGCTGGTGCTCTCGCTTGCGCCGCCTCTCCAAAGGCTTCAGCTGGTGACATCTACACTCCCCCATTGCACCCCACTCACCGTCTACTGGATCCATGGAATCCTGCCGACCATGATCTGTAAAGCATAAGAAATTTGTGATTTTCAAAAACCTTACTGATTGAACTATTGGAATTAACAGTGAATATAGAAAGGTAAAAGCAGATTAACTCACCATTTCTTTGATAGTATTTTGAATTATGCGTCCATCTGAAGCCTGTGCATAGACCAAAATCAGTCAACTTAATATGACCGTCTCGATCTATTAAAATATTATCGGGTTTGATATCCCTGTGAATGAAGCCCATTTTATGGACACTCTCCACTGCGCAGGTTAACTCAGCTATGTAAAACCTCGCCAAGTTCTCTTCAAATATTCCCAACTTTATCAACAAGGACATTAGATCACCACCAGGGATATAGTCCATGACGAAGTATAGATTGTCCTTGTCCTGAAAACTGTAATACAGTTTGACGACCCACTCGTTGTCTGCCTCTGCAAGGATGTCCCTCTCGGCTTTAACGTGCGCTACTTGGTTGCGCTTGAGCACATCCGCTTTACGCAGAGTTTTCATGGCATATAGATGACTAGTATCAATCTTCCTTACGAGCGTCACCTCCCCGAACGCGCCCACGCCTATCGGCTTTATCTTTGTGAACATCGACTTGTCCATTTTGGCTCGCTTCAGTCGTATGTAATTGGACTCCTTCTGGGACAGCATCTTCCGCATCTGACACTGTGCCTCCGCACTGAGCCCTATCTTCGTCATCTCCTTTTCCAGCTGCATCCGACGGTACGTTCTCTGTTTGTACGATTTGAGAATATTTTCGACGTGCTGCTCCATGAAAAATTTGAATGCCTGAGGTGAATAATTTCTCACTTTGCAATCCCTTCTTTCGTCCTCTTTTTCTTTACTGATATGTTTCCGTTCAGGTATAGGCGATTGATGTCTGACTTTGTCACCGGAGCACTTGTCGGAGCTCGAAGGGGCGCTTTCTTTTAATAAATTACAATTTTGGTTGAAACACTTGATTTCCATGGGGACCTGGGACGTTTCGCCTTTCATATCGCAGTTGTTCGGATATTTTTTGTGCAAAGGAGAATGATGCGAGTTGACCGTCGTCGTATTGTCATTCTGGTTACCGTATGGTGGCGGAGGGATCGGATGCATACCTCTTTGGACGGCCAAGGCCTGCATGGTGATAGCATAACTCGGAGGTTCAGTGGTGGGGACGGTGGGCGTGGTCGCCGTCGGAATAACGGGCGGGGTCGTTCCTGGCGACGAGGGCTTGGGCGCCAGCGGATAGCTCGGCGGCGTCTGTGCTTGCTGCTTCTGTTGGATGGAGCTAGCATAAGACGGCGGCGGAGGTTGGACGACGGAGCTGGCGACCGGCGGTGGGGCTACAGGTGCGATGGCAGTTTGCAGAATTGGTTTTTGGACTTGTGTACTTTTTACAGATTGCATAATGATAGGAGGCTGGACCGCCTGTCTCGCCGTCCACGGCTGAATGGGCGTAGGGCGAGTCATGCCGGACGACGAGCCCGTCGATTGCGTGACGGTAATGGGACTCGGCGACCCCGCGGACGTGCCTCCCGAGTAGATCCCCGACGAGGGACTTTTCCTGTAGTCTTGCGACTGGGTGGGGCTCTGTCGGTTCTGCATGGAGACAGAGTAGGACGGAGGCGGAGGGACGCCTGACAGGGGGTAAGGAGGTGGGAGTTCCGCGCCGGTCGAGCCGGGCTGGTATATGCTTAGCGCTTGTATTTGTTGACTTAGTTGCTGTTGTACTTGAGGTCCATTCTGAACTATCATAGGTTGTCGCGCCGGCGGCGTGGGCGCCCCGGAAGCGACGGGGCTGGTGCCTCTCGCGGGCGGCAGGGGCGGCGCCGGCGACATCCGCTTCATAAGCTGCTGCACGGAGGGCGGCACGGGCGGCGTAGAGGGACATCTCGGCGGCGGCGGAGGCGGGGGCTCGGAGAAACCAGACGGAGAGTACTGTCTACTCAACTTCTCGTGAGGCAGCGGCGGTGCGTCCGACTGCCGGGGACTGTCCGACCTCGAGCTTCCGGCGCCAGAATCGAGCGCGGGACTTCCTCTATGGAGATTAAGCTCCCTCTCTAAACTTGGCTTTCTTATTAGCTTAGTACTAAAGTTGCTGGACTTCAGCACACCATTGAGAGGTTCCTGTTGTTTAGACAAATAGTCGAGAGCTGCGTCAAAACGACCTCCCGCATATTTAAGTGCCTTGACAGCAGGATCCTGAAAACAATTGCAAATTATAAAATAAAAAGTTACTAATCCTATAGACAAAGATAGAGACTATTTAGTTGGAGGCTTATCTTTAGCAGCACATGTTTTCAATATTTCACAATGATAATCATGTTTATATACATTGTAGAAGGCATATGGGTTTAAATTCAATGAACTTGTTTATAATCAGCTTGCCTTTATAGTAGTGTCTGTAAAGATAAGTTTATAAACAACTACAAATTACAAATCTATGTTATGTCTATGTAGATAATAAAAATAAAACATTTTGCCAAACCCTATTATTAGGGATGGTGAACTAATGACATGCAACACAATATTTTAGTTATGACAATGATGAAAATTCATTTTGCACTATGAAAAAAACTTATGTAGGTATTATAGGGCAAGTGATCCCTAACCTAAGGAATGTTCCCAATAATCACATAGTAAAAACTATTTGGCTGAACATTTATGACACATTAAATGTTCCTTTAGAAAATTGGTAAATAGATAAAGGTTGACCACCCCTGCACTGCCCAAATAATAGGCTGCATTTAATATCAATACATTAACTTTTTTTGGATTCAGCAATTTTATTGTTCAATTATTGAAATCAAACACTGCCAGTCAGTATTTTTTTATAAAATTAAATGAGATTGTATTCAAATTATGTTAGAAAATACTTATTCTTACCTCTTCATATCCAAGTGCAATTAATTGATTTAGAGATTGTGGCAGCACATTCAGATCCTTTTCCAGCCCATTACCAGATGATGAACTAAAGCCAGAGCTGACTCCGGAGCTCACTGTACTTGCTGCCGAGGAACCAGGTGGTTCAGAATTTCCAATATTAGCAAATGGGAGCAAGGAGTTGCGTATTTCGGCGAGCGCCTTCTGGTGGTACCCGGAGGAGCGCGTGGCCGTCTTGCCGGGCGCCGGCGGGTTCATGGCGCAGCGCCCGAGCGCCGAGCTTTCATCCCACCCCTCCCATCACATAAGCACACCCCGCCAGCTGCACTTATCAGCTGTTACAACTCGCATTTGTGGTTTTATCGTGTATTCTTCTTGAAAATGTTTTGTCACCAGCAAAACGAAAGTCACTCACTTTTAAGTTCTATTATTGCTTGTAAAACTTTGTATTGTTCGAATTTTATTAGAATTTCACAACTGGACCACTGAAAATAAAACACAGACACATTTAAAACTTGAATTTGTTGCTGGTTGTGTTACTAAAATCTTGGACTAATTTGTATTAAATGTCAAAAACTGTTTATTTTGAAGTAAACAAAATAACATAATACTTTATAAATTCTTATTTATTGGCAATTCGTTAAATTAAAATTATAACAAGATAGAATTTAAATCAAAAATTAGAGACAGCAATAGCAAAGCAAAAGAATGCTCAACACGAATCAAATCTGTCATAGGAGCTGTGGAATGCCAAAATTAGAGTCGGCTTTGTTACATATACAATATGAGAAAAGGGCTGAATGAAAGGTATAGAAGGAGTCAAACAAGTTACTTGATATTCCTTTACTCTCTGCAAATCCAAAGGAGAATCTCAGACGTCATAATCTTGTAAAATAAAAATGATAGTCGAGTGCTCTCACATTACCGATGACATCGTTCTTCCACAACACAATTTAGTATTACAAAATCAACGCTCGTGCATACACAAAATAACAGCCACCGGGACGTGTTTTCGTAGAAATATTGCGATATATTTAATGATTTACGAAAACAAAGGACTCTAAAACACAGACATGCAAGTTGGCAAACCATACAAAGCGACCATTTTGAAGAATTACCACATTCTTTAGTGTGTTCGTAAAAGCTACGCCAAACTGACGTTTACGATTCGTATTTTGTGTTATTTTGAAAGATGCATTTGTTGCAAAGATACATGTTTTAATAATTAACCATCATAGTTGTTCTCAAGTGAACTAAATATATAAATTTAGATGGTAAAGAATTAAGTGTAGTAACCAACACTGAATTGTTCAAAACATAAAATAGGTTTCTGAGATACTCTAAAATAATTCAATGATTATGTGTAATGACTATTGACCCCTCAAGATGAAAAATGCGCTGCAAGACCTGCAAGACCCTTAATTTTTCTCCGAGAAAAAATTATGATTAATTTTTCCAGAAAAAAATCGTTTTTTCGGTTATTTCGATGATGGACAACCCTATTCAAAAGTGTCATTTTATCACTGAAATTAAATGTCACTGTCATTCAGCGATTGATTTTGATTTCATGATAAAATTGCGTTATTTTTGGTTCACTATTTCATGGTTTCTTATTTATTAATGTTTATCAAACCTAGTATTATTAAAGACGCGCTTCAATAACTTTGTAAAACACTAATAGATTAGGCAGTGAGTTAACATGATCGTGAATTTAAATTACTGGATATCACTATTTTTGTTTTTGCCCCGATTTGTAACACCCGAAGATGGCACAATATATGAATATAATCCTGATAATTTTAGAGGGCAAATCGAAGATATGGATGGCAATTTTATAATGTTTTATGCTCCATGGTAAGTATAAATTATAGACTTTAATGTTTTCATCTCTTGTAGACTAGTTATAATTACAAATCTCATTCAAAAATTTCCAGGTGTCGTCATTGCACCGAGTTTCAGCCGATTTGGGTAGAACTAGCCGAACTTATAAATACAAAGGATTCCAAATTTGCTATAGCCCAAGTAGATTGCACACTGCATCCGAAACTTTGCCAAGAAACTGATATTACAGGTGGTTTTGGCTTTTTAATTTTAAATTTTAAGTATCATTAAATTACAAAGTATTCTTGATATTTTGCTGCCTATATGATATTGAATTATTTTAAAACTGCTTTGATGTACTGTGTATCTTTTAAATATGATATCTATGTTTCTTTTTTAGGTTATCCAACTTTACTGTACTTCCATAAGAATTCTTTCTCTCCCGTTGAATACAAGGGTACCAGAGACTTACCATCCTTAACTTTGTTCCTTAGTGAAGTGTTTGCTATGAAATCTGGGGTATGCATTGTTTAAAATATTTATGAACACTATCAATGCTCCTATAATGTTATATTAAAGTGAACTTTTAATGAGATCTTGTCGCTGATTGTGAGAAAAAATTATATGATTGTAATTTATAGGTCAAGGAGGCAGATAAAAGCAATGAAGTGAAGATATACAGTGGTATGGCTTACCTGACAGACCAAAATATTGAGAAATTTGTTTCTAAAGGGCAACATTTTGTTATGTTCTATATGCCATGGTGCAAAACATCACAGGTAAGTGCAAAAGATAAAACTAAGATTTTATTAATTAAGAAAAATAAGAAATACATCTTTACACATTTCATGGTACTGAAATTTTAAGACGAACTTGTGAACTGTGGGTTTCTAAGACCAAAATTTCCATTTAAAACCAAATATCACTTTCATTATCTGTGACAAACCGAGATAATAATATATTTTTTTTAACAAATATTTTGGACTTTGAAACTCATGGTGAATGTTTATTATTTGTTACAGCGGTTGGCACCGGTATGGGCAGAGCTAGCGGTGCATTACGCTCACAGTGAATACATACAGATAGGCAAAGTAAACTGCCTGGACAATGAGATTACTTGCAAGAGCTTTGATATCAAACAATACCCACACCTTTTGTGGATCTTCAATGGAAGAATTGTAAGTGTTTTTAAATGTTTTATTTCATAACTAAGGGGGCAAACAAGCAGCGGGAACACCGAGGTGTTCAACAACGCCCATGGACATCACCATGTTTTTCCTGTTTGACACTCTTGCTGAAACTAATAGTCAATTAGTAAGTTATTTACAATAATAACAAAGGTTACATCCACTTTGAAATATGTTTCAAACATGTATAATCCTAGATAACTGTGCAATTACTTACAATGTCAATTTTTTTTTTTAAGATGGGTGTTTCAGAAGTGGATACATTAGAAAAGCTCAAGGCTTATGTGGATAGAATGATGCTGGCTGAAAATCACGATCCTGATAAGTTTATGAAGAAAAAGAAAACATTACCAGTTGCCAGGATAACTGAGGAGACATTTGAAACATTCTTGGAAAAGGATTTAGTCTTTGTGAACTTTTTTGCACCATGGTATGTAAAGGATACATTGTCTGCTTATAAAGATTTTTCTCAAGCCTTTCAACATTAATACTGGCTGGTTTTCACGTCCAGCACTTTCTAGCCATCTTACAAAATCATAAGTTCATCTGTGGGCAGTAGTCCATGCTATGATCTAAATATAGCTGGTAATGAAAGTATTTTTTGTCATGCTTTTTTAGAAAATCTATTCATAATCAGTGTAAGAATATTCGTACTAATGTATTTTTTTTATTTCAGGTGCGCACACTGTATGCAACTTAATCCTTTATGGTTGAAGCTTGGTGAAAAGTTTCAGAACGAAAGCCGCGTGTTAATCGCCGACATCGATTGCGTAAGGTCGAAAAATATTTGTGAAATGGAAAAGGTCAGTATTGTTTGTGTTCACTATTTATATTGCTTAATATTATAAAAATGCGAATGTTTGGATGGATGTTTGTTTTAAGATATCTCCAGAACGACTTAATGGATCTCTGTGCTAGATATAGATTTAAAAGTCTGGAAAAACATATAGGCTAGTAATTATTTTTTTTAATTTGTGCAGATGACAGCTATTTAAAATAAAGATTTAAAAAACTGATTTAAGTCTTTTGTGAATTTCATATATTATTTGATCACCCTTAACTCAGCGTAGGCTCTGAGCCCCTCGGTGTGGACGTATAGTAAGCTGATGATTATGATTTGATTGTAATTAATCAAATTATATTTTATGAGGAGAGAACATTGTAATTAATATTTTTCTTCTATCACAGATAAGTGGGCTACCAACTCTAATTTTATATAAACATAAAAAAATTGTCAGCATAGAAAACGGCAGCAAGCCACTTGAGAATCTTGTCAACATGATCAAAGAGCATTTAGATGAGGAATTGACAAATGAAAATGAAAGTAAATTAAAAGATGAAGAAAATATTTTAACCAAAGACGAATTATGATTGTGATTATTATAAATAAGTAGATAAATAAATAATTTATTACACTACTACGTATTTTTTTTAATACGTAGTCTTAGATTCATGAGTTTATATTTCAGTCATTGTAAAATTTAATTACCAACAAAATGCATTCCAGTTTGGGTTTACATTGATCCAGTTGTAATCCAGCGCTGGAATCATGTAAACTGGGCATTACATCAAAAACAGGCATATAATAAAATAAATAGATATTAAAAGACATTTTGAGCTATGACTGTTTATTACACTACATACACCAATATAATTCTGTAATTTTTTAATACGAAATAATTTAGTATGAATTTTATTACAATTTTTTTTATAAACTTTATAATCGCTGTGTTCATTGCTGTGCTAAAGATATTATAAATTTCTCAACTTTTATAGGATTTTACTTCATATATACAACAAAATTATGCACAGTAAAATCCTAGTTGTATAGAAGCAAAGTAAATATAATTATGTTTTGATGCCTAGTTTTTGTATTTGACAATTTTTTCTTAAAGATAGATTGAACTTAGACAAGTGGACAAGCTAGGATGATAATAAAAAATTAAATCCCGCAAATCTATAACAATAACATAAATATAGCTTAAATATTTTCACATCCTACTGAGTTAGAACAAGAAAGTATACTCATATTAGGAAGACATCTTTCTTTTAGCATTCAATAAAATAAAATAATTTGTACTATAATCAATGAAATTAATATAACAATTTATATGTACATTTTATACATGAGCTAAGGAACAATAATTTGAAGATATACCAATGAAAATACCATGTCGTTTATATCCTTTTCCGGAGGCCTAATTTAGTCCTCTTTCCCTTCCCATCCTTTTTCTAATAAGGAAAGGATGGGAAGTGGAAGTGGACTTTCCGCATGAGAGGATGCATGGGAAAGGAAAATATTTTCTTTCTGTGCATCCTCTCCTCCGTCGATTAAAGGTAGGCAACGCATATGCAATTGCATATGTCTATGGGCAACGGTCACTTAGCTATTTCAGCGATTTCAGGTGGCCGCTCGCTCGTTTGCCACCTTATGATATAAAAAAAAATCGTTAAAAATATTAAGTCTTTCAGTGCTTACATAAACAGTATACAAGTGTGATATATACAAATAATACACACGTTTATATCTCAGTTTTATCTATAAAAACATATTCAAATACTTTCAAAGTGTAAAAAAATAATTGTTGTTAAACTATTAGGTAGATGCTTTAGACGGCAAACAGAGACTGCAACATTCTTTAACCTAAATATTTCTGACATCTCCGAACCTGATATATCCTTTGATAAAACAAAGCCAGCAAAATGTTTGTATAAGTTTGTACAGGTGTTTTGGCATTGCAATTACTTGTTCCTTACCTTTTCAAGCAGAAAAAAAAATCATAAGCGTAATATAAAAATATCTTATAAATTACAGCATCTTCTTGTCAAGAGTTTGTGACTGGAAGAAGGTTCCATCTGCATTTGTTGCTTGTCTATTGATTTGTCTGTGTCTATCTCTAGACACTATCTCCTCTATCACCTCCCCATCGCCTTTTATTAACCTGAAAAGCAGGACTACACTGAGAGACAGCAAGAGACAGATTTAAAGTATATTACTAAATAACTAATTCAAGATATTTAAAGTAATTTTACTGAATTTTCTTTTAATTATTATAAGCCTTCAATAGGAGAAAATATATTGTTCTAACATTGAGCAGATCAAGATAGGGAGATAATTAAATAGTACAATTTAAGAAGATAACTTTACAACTAAATAAAGTTATGTTTTTACTAGATTGTTTATCACATAAGCTATTCTTTTTGTAAAGTCTTTTATAAGCTTTATATCAGAAAGATAGGATAACCTGTATCTGCCAGTTTCCTCATCCATCACTCGACGGACAACACTCTGACGCTGTTCCCATTCCTCTTTGGTCATTGGAGCCATTGCTTTTGATTTTTCCATCAGCTCTAAAATAACCATTTACTTACTATGTATATTAAGATCATATTAAGCTGTTAAAGAATTTCGACATTTCATTGATAATATATCCAAAAGTAGAATAAAATAAAAAACTGAAAACTCTCTTATAAGATGATTTCTTTTTGACGAACGCCCTACGCCTGAAACGCCATTGAAGATGTTATTGATCAATATCCACTAGGAATTTTGTCTATCGAATAATAATAAAATATTACCGATAGGAATATCCGCAGTGGCTTCTTGAGTTCGTGAGTCTTTGCTGTCACTGTTACTTCTACGTTTCTTCTTCAGTTTTCTTTTCGATTCTTTCAGTTTCTTCTTTAGCAGTTTTTCAGTTTTCTTTTGTTCCCTCTTCAATTTCTTTTTTAATTTTCTAAGTTTCTTTTTCTCATGAGATGATTCCGAACTGCTAGAGTTAGAGCTGCTCTCTGATGATGAAGAGGAACGTCGTCGCTTTTTTGATTTTTCTTTACCCATATTTATTTTTACTCGTTTGCGGAAAAGCGATGTATTTTGCTGGTTCTCCGGCTACCGGGTTTTTTTTTCATTTACTTTGAGCCACTTTGACAATTGACAGTGACGTTAGATAATGTGATAACAGATTTCATGATAGACTGATATTATGAAATAAATGATAATTACAAAAATAGCATGGAAAAATAGAAGAATATAATTTCAATTAAAATTAAACGAATTATAATAT
This sequence comes from Papilio xuthus, assembly GCF_000836235.2. Classification (NCBI taxonomy): domain Eukaryota; kingdom Metazoa; phylum Arthropoda; class Insecta; order Lepidoptera; family Papilionidae; genus Papilio; species Papilio xuthus. The sequence continues at coordinate 6,087,548 of NW_013531726.1, read as the reverse complement.
TTTTTTAGATTAACGCGTTTCTTTATTTCGCACGTAAGAACTCTTTCGTTCAAATATAAACCAACAAGTTATCTTTCAAATCCGAGATGTAATATACATATTATTATATTTGTAAGTTTTTATTTAAATTAGTTTTAAATCATGACAAGATGGAGAGGTCTACGACCTAGTCAGTGTGGTACTACTTAAATTCATTCGCTTTAAGCGTTCAAGTGGTCTTGGATTCAAACCCTGACCATTAAGTTTCAGGTTAAAGTTCAGCTGTCTGATATAAACTTATTTATTATTACTTTATTGTCAAGCCTAATATAAAAAATATCTTTTTCTTGAGGTTTCAGCCTAATCTACCAACCAAATAATATGTGTATTACTCTGCGAATAAAAATTTAGTACTTCTTTTTATCTCTTTTTACTTTTACAGTTAGTACAAAATAAGACTTAACTTTTCACATTACTAGACTTTTCTATTCTTTCTTTGCACATAGCATTAGCATTACGATTGAACGATGACACGTCACGGGATACGGGAGTTCCGATGAATAATACAGGGAGGGAGGACGCATGCGCGCGCTCAGTTCGCAGGGGACGACATTTATTGCATCTTAAACGACACTTTAAATACGTTCCTTGCTGTAAAGAACGCTAGAATGTCTTCAGTTATTTTTACGATAGTATAATTTTACGTTTCGCGCCAAATATGTGTGTGTAATTGTTTTGGTTTGTTTGTGCGAAGTATTTAAGTGCATAAGATGCAAGCCGGGGGTCCGGACAGTGCGGCGATTTCCGAAGCCCCCAGCAGTGGCAGCGAGGAGTCCGACTGCGAGGTGGGCCCTGAGTCGGATGCGGACACTGCGCTCACCGAGGAGTGGGCCAGGGAGTTACTGTCCGCCGCGGGCGTGGTCGCGCCACAAGAAGTACGTTTTTTACCATGTTATGTTTTTTACGATTATTATACAGCGTGTCCCAAAATTCAACGATAAAACGGTAATGGTGTATAGCCAGATTGATAACTACACGGCGAAAAATACTAAAAAAAATCAAACTCTTTTGGTTTAAAAGTTACATTAACTTTTGTAACTTTTCTTATAATTTCTCTCTATCAAATGATTAGACACTGTGGTTACAAATAGCTTTATATTATACTGATCGAAATCTAAACTAAAATCACAGGTACGCGTGGAATCCCGAGCGGGAGTCGCCGGGGCCCTGAGCAGGGTCCTCGCGGTAACCGTACGCTACGAGAGCGACGGAGAACGCGAGGCCCTGCCTTTAGTAGTGAAGTTACCGCCGCGAGACCCTTTCGGAAGGCTCTTCGTCGCTGAAGCCCAGTTTGATACACGAGAGATACTCTTCTACACCGAACTAGCTCCGGTCTTGAACCGTTTGGCCGAGGAGGCTCTTGGTCCTGGGCAGGGGCTACCAATACCTAAATGTGTGAAGGCTAGACTACCAGGTATGTAATAATACATTTTAGCATTGACACATAGTGATTAAGATTATAATTTCCCTTAATTAACACAAAAACCCATGTTTGTCGGCATAAATTCTCAAGAAAAAAAAATGTGCCGGCTAGAAGTCATATGTCGACAAATTATTTTACTATTTTGTGTATCATTTGAAGATTCAGTCAATGCATTCATAACATAGCTGATAATTATTTTTGTCGCGTCAAGGTCATATGAATTGAAATAATCTCTGTTTCATTTTAACATTAAAAATATCAGTCACTAGACGGTCCATTTCATTTAAAAAAGAGCAATTTTATTTTTACTCTTATAACGATAAAATCAATCCGTTCTAAAAAAAATAAAGAAAGGAGTATATTCTTAGGTTAAAATTAAATTAACTGCTATTAATTGCTACCAATTGAATAAGTGCGCTATGATTTTCTGCTGTTTACCGCAATCGTTAGCGATTGTCGTTAATAGCCGAGGCGCGACTGTTGTACTTGACTGTACAATGCACTTTCTTTGTTTTACTATTTTTTTGAGATTTTTCTCGTTATAATTATCTGAGCGGGATTTAACAAAATCCAGAATTTATACGATTTTCTAAACAAAATAACATTTAACATATTTGAGTACAGGCGGAATTAAGATCAAATCTACTATAAAAGGGATATACAAAAAAATTTAATATTTTTCAGACTCCTCTTTGAGTCTGTGACTTAAAATACTTAATAGATGAGACATTACTCGTAAAAATGGAAAGATATTATGGAGCGAGGTTTTCAGGCCGTCATACTTTCTTCAAAGCGGCCCCGTTAAGCTTTGTAAGTCGGTCGGCCTAGATTTACGGTCATCAGTCCCCTGCAAATACCTTTTGAATTATAAACATGTTACTATGCTGTAAACAAAGGAGAGATTCTACAGCATACTACTTTCAATTTGTTTTATGTACCCAAAATTTACAACACAATTTTATCCAAAGTGTCTTTCATAGTATGACTTTGCTTTTACAAAATATTAATGTTGAGTTACTTACAGCTATCTTTTACGTTGCAGATGAAATCGGCGGTGACAGCGAATTGGTCCTTGAGGATGTCACAGCAAACGGCTTCGACTCAGCAGATTTTGCGGAAGGACTGACAGTTGAGAGGGCGCGGGCGGCGCTCTACGCGGCAGCGAGACTCCACGCCTTATCGCTAGCATTACGAGAGAGAGAAGGCCCACTCGACCAAAGATTCGACTTCCTTTTCCCCTGCGAGCGCGCTGCAGCTGGCTACTTACGCCTCGTACGGAGAGGGCTGCCACAACTCGAAGCTTTCCTACGCGGACGTACGGACTGCATCGATGAAGCAGCCGCTGTGTCAGCCCTAAGTGCTAGAGCCCCGTCCCTGCTCGGCACGTTGCTCAGACCCGCTGAGCCAGCCCCATTAGCACACGCTGACTTTTGGAGCGGCAATCTCTTGTTTAGAGAGAAGGAAGGACAAAGTGAATGTATAGCACTGGACTGGCAAATGGTTTCCCTCGGAAGACCAATGGACGACGTCGCTCTGCTTTTATTATCCTCTCTCACGCCGGAAATGAGACGGGCCGTTGGGGAATCTTTGATAGAGGAATATGGAGATCGATTGGAAGCTGAATGTATGACATTGGGGGCGGCCGCGGCCGGAGCCGAAGTCAGAAGGGGCTTGAAGCCAGATTGGCCAAGAGCAGCGCTAAGAGCGTTGCTGTTATGTGCTGGAAGTGTAGACGTCGCTCTCGGTGAACCCAGGGCCGAAAGCCGATTACTCGAAGCGGTGAAAGATCTTCACGCTCAAGGCATCTTGTCCTTAAAACCAGATAATGACGCGTGAGTTTGAAACAAAGGCAGTGCCAAAGCATGGGGCGTACTAGGCGTTTAAACATTTAAATTGTCAGGGTTTATTATGTAAATTTTTATTTTACATCGTGATGTGGAAAAGACATTCAATATTTTATTGTATATGGCTTAATTAATACGTGTATAATGTTAACGAATTTTCTGTAATTTAATTTTCCTAGCAACGCCCATAGTCAGTATATCAAATGTTCAAATTGATATGATAAGTTGTGAAGATTTTCCTTTCAACGAAAGCACAAATAATAGTAAAGTTTGAGTAACATTTTCTAGTCGACAACGACCGCTCTTGTCGCATCAGATGGAGCCTAAATAAAGACTGAATTTATTTTTGAGTCGAGGATTCGTACAATATAATTTTAGTAATAAATTGCTCATTGTATCGAACGCTAGAAGCTCATCGCGGTCTATTGATGATTATTTGTTTAAAAATAAATATTATTTGAATTTATGTATTTGACTATTTATTTTTCACCATTAATGTTACAATCGTCCTAAAACTTTCAACTATCAATTGTAAAACAAAAAACTCTAAAAACATAAGTCTTTCTCTTCTTTGCTTGTTTTAAAAATAGATTCCCTGCCCATCTCTCATGACATAAATTCCCGAAATCAAGATCATCACTATAACGTTACCACGAAATTAATCTAAATATATAAAAATGAATTGCTGTTCGATAGTCTTGCTAAAATTCAAGAACGTGTGAACGAATTTATCTTATCTTGGTCTTGAAATGTTTGTGGAGGTCTAGAGAATAATTGCCGGGAACTATTTTTTTTTATATTATTCCACGCGGACGGAGTCGCGGGCGACAGCTAGTCATGTTTAATTAAAGGCAAAATTGCATTTTTTCATAGGTTATCCCCAATTTATTTGAGTGGCTTAAAAGACATGAATACAAAGCCATTTGATTTTTATTAAAAAAAATGAGGTAGTCTGATTTTCAATGTCAATTTGATATGTCAACTGTGTCAATCAATGTAAAGAAGTGTCAAAACTTCTTGACCTTCGTATCGTATTCAATAATATTTGGAAATGATTGGGAAGTGTTGATTTTCTCTTTTATTCTCAGTTACATTTTTTATTCCTAAGATGGCGCAAACGAATCAAATCAATCTGGACATAGAAGATGATCCGCCTAATGAAAGCCCCAACCGTAACATTCCCATACAGAGAATGGATTCTACATCAAGACAGCCAGTTCCGAGAAGTAATATTGGTTTAGGGGATCGATTAAATAGCGTGTTTCGTGAAATTAGACCGTTAGTGGAACATGCTCGAATGGTAAGTGCTTTGTATTAAGACATGTTCTGATGTTAATCAGCCAAAACTTTTTCTTCCTTCAGTATCGTCTTATTACTATATAGGTAAGTTAGGTTCCTTACATGTAGTAAAATAGTTTGGAAATGAATTCATTTTAAGGAAAAATTCTAAATTCTATTAAAACATCTGGATTAGTCATACTCATTAAACAAAATCTAGTGTAACATAAGTTACAGTAAGAAAATGGTAATTAAATGTTGGAAAACAAACGTAATTTACAGTGACTCATAAATTCTATCATTTAATCTATGAGTACAAAATAAACAGTTGTGCCAAGTTTGAATCATAGATTATGAAAATCCATTTTTCACATTACACTCATATTTTCTTCATAATACTGACCAATTACAAATTAATCAATACCACTTTATCATATTATTAAAAAATGATTCTATATTTTAGGGAAACAATGCCAGACTATCTCTACCCACATGGTTACCAAGAAACACTCCAGGAACTCATCAGACTGGAGATGGTGTACAACGGCCACAGAGTTCCATAGCTCATGTAAACCTAGGACCTGCCTCACAGACTTATGTAGTAACAGAAAGGGGCACACCATTGGCACAGAGGTCACAGTCTACTACACATGGAGTTAGTGCTAGCCCTTCGAATAACTCAAATATTTCGGAACAGGGTCAGGAAAACCAAGAGGTCAATGTCCCTGTGAATCCATCTAATAACAACAATGTACATGATAACGCTGACAATGACAGTCAAAGTGATGATTTAAATCAGCAGGTAACTCCTTTAGTGGTGAGGCTAATGCTTTTAATAGTATAAAGCATGCTCTTAATGTTATGTACATCTTTCCAAAGTCAAAGTATCATATTTTTATATCATCATCATCATTACCTCACTAAATTTCCCCATCATGGTGCTCAGACCATAACCAAGTTGGGGGTATAACTAGGTCAACCACACTGGCCTAGTACAGGTTTATTGAATTCGCACATATCTTTGAATTCCTTCACTGATATGTGCAATGATGTTTTCCTATGTCGGGTAAATGTACATATGTAAGTCTAAAAAACATGGCAGAGATCGAACCTGGACATATAAATTGTGGTCCGGTCAGTACAACTTTGCCACTGATGCATTCATTTTCGTGTTACACTAAACAGTCACATACATCAGTTCTTTTGAATTACAATATTTTTGGAATGCATAAAGAAAAGATCACTTCGTTTAATTACAAACAATTTCTACAGTAAATGTTACGCAATACTTTTAATTGCACATAACATTTGGATATTGAACTATTGCTATCATTGTTTTTATCGAAGACAATGAAAGGGATGGCAATATTGTAATACAGTTGTTACAACAGTGAAGATTCACCAGTACATTTTATGTCTCAACTTCTCCATTATCAATTGACTGTAAAAATTTCAACATTGATTACATGAGTGTACTTCAAAGTTTTGCTACATTGTACATAAATAATAATGGTAACGCCATCTGTATTTATGATAAACAACATTAAATTTGTATATAAATTTTTTATCTATTATACTTAATAACGGAACTTTTTTTAATGAAAAAATTGAAAAATTTCCATTAAAATATGGAAAAGTGGAATATGTGGAAATATTAAATTGGAAATAAATATGTTTGACAGGTTTATTTTGATTGAACTGATTTTTACTGTTATTTAATTTCAGGTACTAGATATGAGGGCAGCGCTAAATTTTATGATCCGCTATGCGCCTTTCTATCTCATCTTGTTTATTAAGTTGATATATGACAGCAGAGAGGGAATCTTCACATTTTGTGTTCTATTCTGCACATTCACGCATTGCAACAGCCTAGTTAGAAGGTAGGTTAAACAATAGCTCTTTTTCCACTAAGATATATGCATATTAAATATAAAGAAGAGAAGCCCGCTTGGTATTACAAAAATAGTTAAGTAACCGTAGCAGAAAAGGAGATGTAAGGAGAAAAAGATATTTTCCTTTTTTGTCTATTCCCTTGTCAAATCTTTAGATACATTAATCTACAGATAGATATCTACAGATAGATAAATCTACTTCATGCCTGTCTTATGTTAGGTTGTAGTTTCTTTTTAAATTCTTATCTTTTTCCGATCAAACTGGTGTATTCAGCAAAACTTTTTCTGGTACTTAAACGGTTAAATTAATAGTATAACTATAGTAAAATCTTTAAATTTAGTTGTAGTAATATATAATTCACTATACATAGTTTGATGCCTATAACTCAGATGATTTCACATAGATATTTGTTTCAGGGAGCATGGAAAGCAAGCGAACCGCAGCATACTAGCATTATTCTGTGAGCTTGTGTTCACAGTATGTTGTATAGGTGTTGTTCACTTCTTGTTTGGTCATGGCAAGTTGTTGCCCAATGTGATCATGTTCCCGGGCTACACGGAGCCCATTGATGTATGGGAGCTGCTGTGGCTTGTGATACTTACTGATCTTGTAGTGAAGATTGTGACAGTGGATGTTAAAATATTGGTCACTATGATGCCAGCATTTCTATTGCCGTTCCAGAAAAGGGTATGTAATATGACAATTTTTTTTAATAATATGATTACTTGGTGCATTCCGGAGGCCTCTTTTAGTCAACTTTCCCTTACCAACCTCTTCTTATAAAGAGAGGAAGGGGATGCGGATTTGATGGAGGAGGGGGACTTAGGAAGGGGAAATATCCTTTTTCTGTGTGTCTTCTCCACTGTCGATTGAAGGTAGGCAGCACAACTGCAAACGTGGATATCTATGGGCAACGGTTGCTTCGCCATTTGGGCGAATTCAGGTGGCCGCTTGCTCGTTTGCCACCTTCTAATTACAAACAGTTGTTTGTGACTTTGTCACTGTGGTATAAAGAAATATTGGTTAATAGAAGCTAGTATATTCCTGATTAAATTTAATAAAGACTTCATGTATTTTTCAGGGAAAGGTGTATTTATTCACGGAAGCAGTATCTCAGTTGTACCGTGCGCTGCTGACGATCCAGCCTTGGGTGTTCTTCCTGATGCAATCGTACGAGGGCTCGGAGAAGATGGTGGGCATGTTCCTCACCTCAATCTATGTTATCGCCAAGGTCGTTGAGGTGCTGGTCAGGCTGCGACTCTTCAAGAATGCAACTTGGACTTTGCTGCAGAGTGTGGTGAGGACATTTTTTAATACTTGCTTAGGGCACTACTTCGATTTTCGATATATTACAGCAGTTTTTATAATTATTTCTATGTAGCTCAAATGTTACGTCTTCCCGTATATAAAAATGATGTTACAGTTTTGTCTGTTACAGAACTTGGGCACCAAACCAACGGGGGAGCAACTGGTATCTGCAGGAGATTCCTGTCCTATTTGTCACGACGACTACACAACTCCAGTGAGGCTGGGCTGCAGTCACATCTTTTGTGAGCTGTGCATCTCCGCGTGGCTTGACCGAGAGCACACCTGCCCGCTGTGCCGCGCCAAGGTCGCTGACGAGCCCACCTGGAGGGACGGCTCCACTACCCACGACTTTCAGTTGTATTAACACCTTCAATGCTATGATTTATAAAGTGAATTAGTGAGTGTGAACTGTCTGTGTAGTGAACCTGTTTGGCCCCATCATTATCACCAAGTCTTGCCCAAAGGTAAGTAAAAAAAGTCAAATTCTCACATCAAGCCTGGATAACCTAGGAACCTCTACAAAAGAGAGAGAAGATCTTTAAGCAATGAAATTATCGCGTTCTCTTGGACTCTCGCTTATCCATGTTCAGCGGTATTTAGAGATTTTGAGAAGAATGTAGCTTAGCATTACTCATTATGAATCACACAGCAACCATAGTTGGGCTTAGGTCTCAAAAAATAGGTATTATCATTAAATCCCTGATTCAGTTGGTACTATAATCTAGACCAGTGTCTAGTCGCAAACGCAATTTTGTTTTTTATTTATTCTACTGTTCAGTACTATTAATCAATTATCATCATTTTGAAAGTATTTCCATTATTTTCATAAAAACAAAAACATTTTTTGATCTCTTTCTATTCCATTTGCCAGAAATATTTCTATAGAGTTACTATACAATAATTAGAATTTTTGCTGTTGTTCCCCGAATTATGTGGTTAATGTATACATAATGTGTATTATGTATTTATATGTGCATTTATATGTACTCATATTGAACTGAGTGCCAATAATATTGATTAATCTTTATTTATTATTAATCACCCTTAACTTAGGGTAGACTCCGAGCCCCTCGGTGGGGATGTTTAGTGAGCTGATGATCAATCTTTATTTCACATCATGGTTCTAGTAACCTCTGATATTTTATTAATTTAAAACTATAGTCAATATAAGGGTTCTCTGACATAATAATTACAAATAAAATTGAACATATGAAATCATATTTTAACAAATTCAGTTTCCCTGAAGGGAAAAAATAACATTGGATTTGAATGTGTTAATATATTTTAACATAGTATGACAATATACCAATGGGTTTATATCTATTTAATAGTAATAAAAAATGCTTAAATAAATAAGCAATCTTTGCTTAGACAAATCCAAATTATTTAGCATTTAATTTATTTAATATGCATTAATATTCTGATTTAGCGGAAAGACAAAATAAAAAGAAGTTGGATTTAAATAATTTAATTCTTTAAATATTAACTGTAGATTAAGCATATATTAGTATTGCAAATATTTCAGCCTATTTCACATCGTTATTTTAACTGTTATGTCGTAAATATTTGAAGTCCCTAAATTATTTAGAGATTTTAAGCACGTAAATGTTTAGGGCAAGGATTTAATTCAGTCTTATGTCCATTTTTCTCTCTATTAGTTATTAAGGATAATCATTTATTATTTTGCTTGGTCATGAACTAGTTAAAGAGATGTCACATGGACAACTGTGATGGCAATGTCACACAACAAATGCCACCGGCCATGTGGCATTTTCATTGGTCTAAGTATGCATAACAATAGCTTTTGTTTTTTTCTATTCATTTAGAGATTTTTTTGTATAAAAGAAATATTCGGTATCTATTAATTTTTAATTGTTTTTACATGTTTGGTGATGATATTTTTATGTTGAAGAGATTTTGAAAAATCATTTATTTTCGTCCATATTTTTAGCAATCTGACATTTTACATTTAAATTTATTTGTTTTTTAAATTCACATTTTATAATAATTAATATAAAATTTGAATTTTAGTAAATTTTATAAGATGAAATTTGTGAACATCTTTATTGTTATTTTTTTTAAATAATAAAATTACCAAAAAAATAAATACAATATTATTTTAACGGATATTACAATGATTATTATCTGGTGTGGTTTTCAGATGATTATCAAAATTTTTTATCATTTTATTATTCCATGTCATTATTTGGCAATTTTTGTTTTTAATTACATTCCTGGTATATATAAATCTTTGTAGATGGCATTATAATATACATATGTACATATGTAAATATTGGATTAGTCATTGCGAAAAATGTAAAAATATTATTATTATAAAGCAAAAAAAAATATCATTAAAATTTTTAATCATTAAAAATTTAATGAAAACATCCATTAAATCAATTATTTTAATTATAGATACTTATATTATCTTTGTTGGTAGATGTTTTCCGCTGACATAACGCAACATACTGTTGCCACATTTCTTCAGATTATTAAAAAGAATTAAAATACATTTTAATGCTTGTAATGCAGTGGAACTCTTAAGAGTACTATTAACCTGGGGTTTCCTTATTAGTAAGGATATAAGATAGTTTGTAAGAATAATATTGTAGATTAGTAATTTCTTCTAATTATCTATAATCATTGAAAATTAAAAGCCATATGTATATTTACAAAAAATATATATTTCATTAAATTTATCAAATATAACCTAAAATTTGTAATATAATGAATAATTGAATTTGTTAGTTCTAAAACATTGTTTAATACAGTCTGAGAAAATCCCTTAAAAATAATTTTTAATCTGCCAAAGTTTTTAACCAATAAATCTGCCTTATGAAAAAACAATAAAAATCAAAAATTTTTAACCTACAAATAAACTAAACCGGAGCATGAAGGTAGTAAAAAAAATTACTTTTATAAAATGCTTCATCTAGTTTATATATTAAAAAAAATTATAAGCCTTTACCTAAATAAATTCCTAAAATTAAGCCTTCTTAATGTATCGAATATGTGAAATGATTGAACCCAATAACTGATCTGGAGATTTTAAGAAAGATTCCTTTCCTTCTTAACCTTGAATAGATTAAATTTGACGGAGATGAATAAGAAATCAATTATTTTTAACCTTGGATAGGAAAAATTGTTTACATAGGGTTCGGCCGTTATTAAATTAAACATTAAGCATTTGAATTTATAGAACATATTTTCCTTGTTTTAATCCAAATTATATGTAAACCAAATATGTATAGTGAAAAGTCTTAATTTTGTGTTAAGTATTTGTAATAAAAATATTCCGTTGTGTGCATAGAATTGTAACTAATTGTTATTATAAGTATATTGTGATATAATCAGTCAGTTGTTATAAAATACATGCCTATTATTTTGGTAAAATTTGTTTTATTACAACAATACTTTGATGCGGTGATATCAGGAATTTTAGATTGACTATCGGACAGATCTTCAATTCAAAAAAAAATAAAATGGTAGAGCCCGCTTTAACATCTTCGCACGAATCGGCCAGACTCGCCCGGTGAAATACCACGACCACACAGAAGACAGGCGTCAAGTGGAAGCAATTCCACGTTTCGTCTGATGAGTGTGCGTCCCGGAGGCCTAATTTAGTCCTCTTTCATTTCCCATCCTTTTCTTTATAAGGAAAGGATGGGAAGTGGAACTGGACTTTCCGGATGAGAGGATGCAAGGAAGGGGAAGATATTTTCTTTCTGTGCATCCTCTCCTCCGTCGAGTAAAGGTAGGCAACGCATATGCGATTGCGTATGTCTATGGGCAACGGTCACTTCGCTATTTCAGCGATTTCGGGTGGCCGCTTGCTCGTTTGCCACCTTATCATATAAAAAAAAAATCACGAAATAGTAAAAGCAGTCCATCTAAGATCCATATAATTCTATTAACCGACTTCAAAAATAAGGAGTTCATCAATTGTTTTTTTAACATTTTTTTTAATGTAACCTTCTTTAATTCACCCATAAATATGCATGCAGATGTATAAATGTGGTAAATACGAGAAAGACCGCACCAAAATGGGAGGCTGCGTTCTCCTTTTAGTTACGGGCGTTATCTTGTCGTTTTTGTTTTATGTAATTCTTTATAAATGAAACAAAATATTTTATAATCACAATTTATTCATCAGTTTTATAATATACGATACACAGAAAATATTATAGCTTATTACTTTCTCCTACAAAATGTGAAAAATTAAATAATTTAGAATCGTTAATAATAGTTATTATTCAAAGTATCACAAACATCGGATAGAGCGACGCGCTAAGCTTCTACCGTCAGGACGCGGCTTCAGACTCACAATACGTGTTCACGATAACAAAACAAACTTAACGTTTCCACTGCTGATAAACTCATCTATATCATAGAGATATTTTTAAATACAATTGCGACAGTGGAATTGCACTTTAACGCCCCATTTCTGAAAAGTAAGTAATTTTGTTTATGGTTAATTACTACATAATTACCTAGGGTTGCCAGCCCGTATATTTTTTTATAGTCTATTATTATTGTTTGATCTCTTTCAGAAATCGTGCGTTAATTTACTTATTTTAGAGTTTTTACGCGAACGACAACGATCAATATTTTTCAAATTTTACATAAACTTTATTTGATAAGTTTTGAAATGTTTGTTGAAATTCTCGATAAATCAAATTTGACAAAAATATTGATAGTTTACCGGTTATTAGAGTGAGTGTCATAAAATTAAGTATACCAAGAGGGTATCACATTTAGATAGTAAAGAAAGTAAATCTTTGAAGAAAAAAAGGAGAAGATTTTTTTTTGCATTGTTATCGTGAACTTTAGGAGCCTGAGTCAGCCAATCATAGTAAAATTATTTGTCATGTCTCAAATAGCTAACTAAATAAACCCCGAAGAGATCCGCAAAACTCGATACATTGAAACATTTCACTTGGCACTAAAGTGTCTTTAAGTTCAACTGAGACAAGTTATCTCACAGCTGCCGCGATCTCTTCATCTCGATATCCTCTGGAATGGCAGGACTAGAGATGGGACACATCGATTAACCGTAAAACTAAAAACATCGATAATCGCAATCTTATTTAGATAATGGCTCGATCATACTGTATTCCACTTCGATTCGTTGCTTCCGTATTATTCAATCACTATTTATAATCTATGACTTAGTTCTCCTTAAGAGCCGAATGTAAGTCAACTATTGAATCAAATAACGACTATAAATTAATTGAATTAGTCGCTGTTTCACCAAGTACTCTTAATTAATTGCTCAAACGCTATCGATACTTTTCTATCGACAGCCATCACCGCTCAAAGTCTACGATCCTGTCTCTCTCCGGTACTCAACTCACTCGATATATCACAATGAGGTCGCTGGGCACAACCCTCGTTGTATGAACAGTCAGTCCTCTACATGTATCCTCTCACTCGAAGGTGTGGGTGTGGCAGTCGTGTGGGGGGTACAACAGGCCGGCGGGGGCGCGGCTCGCGTTCGTTACGACGCTTCAGTGGTGAGGAGGGCGGCGGGCGGTGCGGGCGGG
>NW_013531726.1:6006377-6074019 GCF_000836235.2 Papilio xuthus | reverse complement strand
CGAGGCGGTGCGCGGCGGGCGAGGGCGAGTGCGCTTCGTGCCCGCCCAGCGAGCCCGCCAGCGCCGCCAGCGAGGGCGCGCGCGCCTCCGCCTGCTGCGAGCCCGCAGACAGCGACGCGTCGCCTGAAAATTATACAATATAAGTTAATAATTTAAACTTCAAAATTATAGTTTGTGAGCACAAGTCGTCTATGAGCGTGGATACGGACCGATGCTGGGCTCGAGTCTCCTGGAGGCTGCGTCCGCGTCGTGTGCGGCGTCGCGCTCCTCCTCGTAGGGCTGCGGCGGCGGGGCGGCGGCGCAGCCCCCTGCGCGACACAGTGACACCGGCACCACGCCGTACACGTAGAACAGCAGGATGGGCACGCCGATGCCCACCGCAAGGCCCGCCACCACCGGCGATACGAGCAACTGTAATACACAAACCAATTCTTATTGAGTATTTCTTTTATTTTAGTTTACTTTTAGCGAAATAGTAAAAAAATAGCTTTCTTTTTATCTTGTACGTGTTGCTGTATAAGTGTTCTTGGTTTGAAAGTGTATCAAATATGAGACTGACCGCGGCGGCGACGGCTGCAGCGACAGCGGCGCGGCGTCGGGCGGGCGAGGCGCGGCGCAGGCGGCGGTGCGCGCGGCGTCCCGCCCACAGCGGCAGGCCGACCAGCAGCGCGGGCAGAGCGACGCCGGCCACCACGGCGATGCCGAGCGGCGCGCCCGCCAGCGTGCCCAGCTGCCACAGCAGCTTCTTCTTCCGCGACCACGGCTTCTTGCCCCAGAAAGTGCACCCGCTCGGACTGAAACACCAACAAAACAACGCAATGCAATATAATTCACAAGAAAATACAATTTATCAACTGGACGTTTTCAAAGGACAACTAGTTAACTGTGTGAGTGTGAACTAACCTAAGATAGTGCAGATCCGAGACCTCCTTCATGCAGAGCCAACAGAACTCTGCTCCGCAGACGCAGCACACCATGTGGTTGCAGGAGCCGTCCTCCACCTTCACTATCAGCACCGAGCACCGCGGACAAGGTTTCACCTCGCCTGACATAGACATAACAAACATATAACAATCTAAACATCTCTTTTGAGTCAAATTGTCATCCCATTAATGTACAGGTAGTATTTAAGAGTCCTGATTGTTTCCTCCTTCTTCAGTATATAATCTTGAACTCTTCATCGCTACGTCCATTTGAGCAATAATTATAATTGTCTCTCCCACTAGTTCCTATCTGTGAGAAACAGCGGTAGTAGTGTCTTCAGCTAGTTCCTATCTTTGAAACAACGTTGTTGCCTCACCATGCTCCATGTCGGACTGCTGCGGGGGCGGCTGTCGCGGTGGCGGGTGTCGGCTGCGGCGCGCGGCGTCGCACGTCTGCGTGGGATGCCACGCCGCCTTGCAGTGGTAGCAGAAGGATGCACCGCACCCCGGTGCTAGGCACGTCAGCTTCGGACATGACGCGCACCCGCTCGCCACCACAGCGAAACTGTAACACCACGGATGCCGTCAACGAGGTTCTAACAATAAGTAATAATAATATAATAATAATATTTTATTTATTCTCACTACAAGATTCACAAACAAATACAAACATATAAGTACAAACACAACTTTGTTGTTACATATTTGTGATTTATATGACCCTAAGTTATGTAAGCATTAAACAGAGCTAATATAAAATACAAAGCAATAAATTTCTACATGCTAATATTTATTTATAACTAAATAGTCTGATATGCAAAATTACGCTTCCTTACATTATAAAGCTATAACATGTATATAGCAAAAAAAGAAATTAAATATACAAGTTATTTTACCACTATTACGTATACATCTAAATTGTTCTCTTTTTTTAATTACTATATGTTTATTTATTTTTTTACAAAGTTGTAGACAAGTTTGTTTTTAGTATTGTATAGCTGCCCTCCGTACTAGTATAAAACTGTATTACGGCAGGGCAGGCAGCAGGGCGGCAATAAGTTACAGCTATCTCCAAATATCTCTTATTTAAGACACTTTCATACTCTTGAATTTTATAAGTGCACTTCACGGGAGAAAGTCTTAGTAAGTATTAAAGAAAGTCCGTAGAAATACCTTAGTTACATTTGGATTTGAAGTCTCTTATAATATTAAATTCCGTACACTCCCTGGCTAATAGAATGCAGATTAAAAGTTTCCTACAAGTTAGATATCTTTAAACTCCCCATTCAATTATCACACAGCGTTAAAATATATGTTTCCCGTAAAATTCCACTATGATCTTTGGAGGGCGCGTGTTTTTACTGGGACAGGGTTGCGTAGGCGTGTGTGCCCGCCTCAACGAGCATTGATGTAGGATCATCGAGGTGTAGCCTACGGCAACCATACTTTGATCTTATAATATCATTCTATTTCAGTCAAAAGGAAATCTACGATCTAAATAAATAGTATATTTTTGTTTGAAAAATCTTCTTTTGATATTGTACGAGTAAATGTCATCGGTTGAGATCACATCGATTATTATTAAAGCTTGTTGTCAAGCAAAGCTTTTGCCCGCTACTTCGCCCGCGCGGAAAAAAAAAACTTAGTAAGTAGCCTATTCTATATCTGTGCAGTAGTACATTGTTATTTACAGAGATCTGTTGGGCCATTTTTGAGTTTTTTTAGGAGTAATTGACTTATTTTGTTAAAAGTCTACGTTAACGAAGTCACGAGCAACCTTAATACAAGAATATATGGATACTAGCTATCGCCCGCGACTCCGTCCGCGCGGGATTAAAATTAGATGTTGGCCGATTCTCAGACCTACGCAATATGCTTAGAAAATTTCATGAGAATCGGTCAAGCCTTTTCGGAGAAGTATGGGAACGAAAATTGTGACACGAGAATTTTTTATATCAGATATAGAAAGGAAAGGAACCAATCATGTTAAGTTTTACGTCACTATTGAAGAGTTAGTGTGCAAACGATTTACTATAATATATTTAAATAAATTGTAACCATGGGTTTCCACTGCGGAGACGCCTGCTTAAAGCTCCTGCCGGCAGTGGAAACCGGATGTGAGGTATACCTGCAGTCGGGCGCTGGACACCACCTGGTGTCAGGATCTGCAGCGAGCGCGCGCCGCACTGAAAACTCCTCGTACTTGTCGTACAAAGTTTGATTATCAACGATGCGACGCACATCTGAAAATATAAACAATTTTTTTTATACATATATAAAATTACTTACTAATCTTATTAATATTATAAATCCGAATATTTGAATGCATGGTTGCATAATTGTTGGCAGGTATCTCCAGAATGACTGCATGGATTTTTTAATTTTCTTTTAATTCCGGGCTGACAGAGTCGCGGTCGACAGCTAGTTAATAATAAAATATCACATTCGAAAGATTCATTGCCATCGAGTGCTTAATTACGATCATTCTGAACAATCTTTATACTTTTAAATGAAACAAAAGCGGCCATTTATCCGTTGTCACGTCTGGCATTTTATCATTAAAAAAGCCTCATTAGTTGCATAATGAAAGCTGGCTTTTGTTCGTCTTGCAATCACCACCAAGCTAAGCTGATATTAAAACTACACCAAGTTAGGGTTGCCACTTGCATGTAAATAATAAAATGAAATATTTTTATTATTTTAATTATTTACATGGTTGATACTATTTTGTTCATCATCATCAGCTCACTATACGTCCCCACCGAGGGGCTCCGAGCCTACCCAAAGTTAAGGGTGACTAGGCCATAGTCCACCACGCTATCCAAGTGCGGGTTGATTGACTTCACACATATCTTTGAATTTCTTCTCAGATATGTGCAGATTACATCACGATGTTTTACTTCACCGTAAGAACGTCGGATAAATGTACATATGTAAAATCGGAAATCGAAAAACACATTGGTACATGGCGGGATTCGAACCCAGGACCTGCAGGTTGCAAGTCAAGTGCTTGACCGCTGAGCCACCGACGCTCTCGCTATATTTTGTTCATCTTACTAATATTATAAAGCCGAAAGTTTAGATTAATGTTTGTTACTAGGTATCTCCAGAACGGCTCAACGGATCTTTATGAAAGGTACAGATGTAGGACATAGTCTGGAGGAATATAGGCTATTTAAGTTTTTTTTAATTTTTCGCGGTCGGAGTTGCGGGCGAAAGCTAGTTACACAAAAATAGATAAAACAAGAATATAGATATGTGTATTAGGATCTCAATTTGTGTATCAAAGTGCTGGAGTAGGTTATTAAAATAATTAGTTCATAGTCTTTGTTCAACCATTATTCACGTAATGACCGTTATTATTGAACGATTCCGTTATTCAATAGTACCATGTAAATGCTATACGACCCTGACCTATTTACATACATTTTAAGGGTTCCGTACCTCATAGGAAAAAAAAACGGAACCCTTATGATGACTTTGTTGTCCGTCCGTTCGTCTGTCAAGACCCTTTTACTCAAAAACGCGTGAAGGTATCAAGCTGGAATTTATTTTAATTTCAAAGTACTTATTCTCTATATTTCAGTAAGAATTTTTTTTTTTTTTAGTTTTAATATAATTTAATAATTACTGCGTAGTAATCAAAATTCATCCCTTAAAGATCTAAAGCGAAGGATGACCGTTTGTTGAAAAACGTAATCATTTTTCAATAAGAATCATTTGCGTTTATCTGGCTATAGTTGCCTGTTTAAGGGATGAATTTGGTTTGAAAGTTCTACCACGAGGACAAAGCCGCGAGCGACAGCTAGTTTCAAAGTTATAAATAAAACGCTGTATTCAAATATAAAGATCTTAAGATATGCCATTAATATAACGATAGTAAATAAATAAAAATTTCATAGTACATTAAAGCCAGACAGACTTTTTGTTAGATTTTTTTTAAAATCGTTCTTATCGAAGACGGCTTATTGTTCAATCGATTAAAATAATGCGTACATTGCCCTGTCTACATTTATTTATGGTTCCATTAAAACTTTTGTTTATGATTCATAATATTATATGTTTAATATATATAAAATTAAATAATTGGCAAAGAATTATAAAATCATTTTATTAAATAACGAGTTGTCTCCGGCGTAATTAAAAAAAAACTTATTAGTAGTCTATGTATTCTTCCAGCCTATGTTCTACATCTATGCCAAATTTCTACAAGATTCATGCAGCCGTTGGGGAGATACCTTGTGACAAACAAGGTTTTTCTTTCTGTGCATCCTCTCATCCGTCGATTAAAGGTAGGCAACGCATATGCAATTGCCTATGTCTATGGGCAACGGTCACTCCGCTATTTTAGCGATTTTAGGTGGCCGATCGCTCGTTTGCCACCTTATGATATAAAAAAAAACACATCCATCCAACAAAATATTCGCATTTATAATATTAGTAAGAAGTAAGAATCCATTATTATATTACACGTAATGCAAAAACATGCATTTATATTGATCCAGTGTAATCCATTAAAACTCAAGTGGGTAATGTCCGTATGTTATTAACATGTAGTCAAAGAATTAAATTAGCTTCCCACTTAAGATCGTACATCGTACAGCCTAACTGTCACCGTTAGAGCTATTACTTAGTATCGCATGTATGTTGCTATGACAACTCTACGACCTAATTGTATTGAGCAAATGACATTTCATGGAAACGGGTAGGAAATAAATGTCCTCGACTGTACTGTTTTGTAAATATTTTCACATTCATCGGCCATTAGCCAAGCCAATAGCCATCCCCTCGTTAACTCTGCAAGCTGATATGTTGATTTTTAGTGTACATCCCAATCGTACGTACGCCGGACGGTAAATATCCGTTTTACCGATCAGTATTTCAATGTTATGGTATTTTCTAGAACAAACCGGACCATTCTTGCTGCGTATTGGATCTATTTAAATACCAGACACCCTGTATCATTTACATAATACTAGCTGTCGCCCGAAAAACCGTTTGTGTCAAATAAAAAAAAAAACTTAATTAGTAGCATATGTCTTCTTCCAAACTATGTCATCTATGCCATTTTTAGCGAGATATATGCAGCTATTCTGGAGATACCTTCTAACAACAATCCAAACATTCACATTTATAATATTAGTAAGTTAAGACTTCTCGCGAAAATAAAAATAATTTAGGACAACCTGTATATTTTTAAAAACAATAATTCGTTCACATCCGTGTTAAAATATTTGATTATTTTCATCGAGGTGCAACTATAACAATTATAATTACGTAACTGCGACTTCTTTCACATCCTATAGTACGTAAGATCCTTGAAGTAACCAGTTACCGGACCCGGATTCGACAACATTAACAATTCAAATCGTGCTCGATGGAAATCCATCCGGAATAATACACACGTCTGGGCAATATTTATTCGTAAATATTTGTATGTTTACTCAATAAAGTAGCAACACGTGCAAGACTGGGGTTAAATAAACAATTGAGCATTCTTTCCAGATAATTTACTAGGGGATATACTCAAGTGGGACCAAACATTGTAAACTGACTCGTTTACTACACGTAAAGGTACGCGTTCATTGATCCGCGCCGGACGCACCGGATTCCACGGATTAAACGGATTTGCTTTGTCTTGATGCGATGCGGGTTTCGCGGATGATGGAAATGCTATGAATAACCAAACAAAGCAAACTAAAATCTTTTGCGTCCTACGAGCCAATGCACGCGGACCTTGAGTCTGTGTCTGTGAGTATGATAGATCAATTAGTGATCAGATGATCCAATCTTCAATCAATTATGTTTTTTATGTAACTTACCTTGTGGATGCATGTTCTCATGGCAGACGGGACAGTTGACCGGCATTCGGGCCTCTGAGATCTCAATAGCGAGGTATTGTCGAAGACACGACTCGCAGCAGCGGTGAGAGCACCACGCCAGCCGCACCATCAAACCGCGGTTGAACATTGAAAGGCAGAGAGGGCACTCCACCGCTTCAGCACGCTATGAACAAAGACAAGGTTCATATTAAATTCATGGATACAAATCTAACAAACTATAAACATTTACTTTAACAAAAAGGGGAAGATTTGCAGATGCAATGTTCTTTTTGTATGTAACACTCATTGCTATGTGGCACAATTTAAGGCCTTTTACTTCTCTACACCTGTCATTTTCCATAGCTGCCAACATCGAGCCAAGAATTTGGTCCCTACAGGCTGATAACGATTGTCATTTGTCCTCATTAAGTCTACAAACACCAGTGTAAAAGATATGATTTCATACGACACCTTTGCAGCTATAACATACAAGTTCAAACAGCAAAGTTGCGGTGCATCTGTCCCTCAAGACTAGAGCTGGACGTATCGATCGACCGCAGCTGCTATTAGCGCTACTTGTCAGCTTGAATAATGTATGTCTTTAAAACGCTTGATAGGTAACAAGACGACTACTTAGTCAATCCATTTTTATTTTACATCAACACAAATGACTTAAAAATAGATTTTATTTATGAGCTTATTTTGATTGATTGATAATTTCAAACTCTTTTAAAGTTAGTTTACAGAGTACATGAATTTAATTGCAGAAACTGAACGTGACAAACAACTATGCGTGAGCTACCAGCAATTGACAAATACCGATCGAAACAAAAAGTTTTTATTCCACTATTTAGCTCTATTCAAAAACTTTTCATTTAAAGAATATCTTTAAAAAAAAAAACAAATAATAGAACATTTAAAACCGCCTTATAGCTAAAAGTTTTATTTTAACTTTCCCCGCTACAAGACAATTCAATTTACAAAGTCAATAAATTGAGGCCGCAACTTTAGGGAACACAATTTTCACTAAAATTCAATTAAGCTGTGTGATTTGAACTATTTCTTATTTTCAATTATTTTTGTATCGAAACATGTTTTTTCCTCGGTCTTGTTTTACCTTTATATCCACATTGATCGTTACCTTCATATTTATATGCCCCGCCCCATATTTATATTTTTTGGAAACGATATAAATGTTATATATTTATAGAATGAATATTGTTTGCATACAGGCCACGAGGACAGGTAACTAGGCCAATGCAGGGCATCCCGGACGTCCTATTTACAGCTGTTTCATCTTCAAAACATTTCCAATTTATTATCAACAAACTATCGTCCGCAACTCCGTCCATGCGGGATTAAAAAAAACTTAATTAGTAACCTTCAGTTCTTCTAGATGTGTTTTACCAATTTGCTAAAATTTCATCAAAATCCGTTGGTAACCCCCGGTTACAATACCTTCTAACAAACCATCCATCTATCCATCTAATTTTTTAATTAATAATATAAGTATGATTTTTTTGGTACTTGTGCTCAGTAAACCAGTTAAACATATACTTCATATAGCATCGAAATACTTATTTCATTTATTTTTTTGTTTCTTTGAAACGTGTGGAAATTTATAAAGGACCCGCGACCAAATGACATCCAAAGATACTTTAACAAATTATTATTTTCAAACTATTGTCGCGGACAATATGATTGAGGATAATAAATAACAATAGAGTTCCAATATTGTGCAAAATGTAACAGAATTACACTCCCAAAGAGCGATGACGTCAAATGTCATGCCATATAAACCAAAAGTGCCGTTATCCTTGACACATGATTCACAATTTCCATGACAAACATTGAAAAGTAGGCAATCGGAAACAGCGCAATTAATTGACAGAGATAAAAATTAGTACCTAATTTAAAAAAAAAACCGGACGAAACTGGGAAGAATCAAATGAGAATCCGTCAAAATCCGTTTCGATTATAAGAGGTTATGAAATGAACATCTCAATACTAATCTGACTAATATAAGTGCGAAATCTGGATGTATATTTGTTAACACACAACTCCAGAACTATTAAACTTATCTGGATGATATTTGGAAGAGATATAAATTACAGTCTGGAATAACACATAGGCTACTCAGTTTCTTAATCCGCGCAGACAAACTCGCGTATGATGACTTCTCTCTAATCTCCTTCATATATAACAAAAAACGAACCTCGGTTTCCAGTCTTGGAAGTAATGACCTTTCAATAGACCACCAAGTCAAACAAAGAATGCACCCGTGGGCAGATGTGTCAACGACACAGGAAGGGGGGTCGCGTCTGAGATTGTATGGTAATGGGGTGATCAGAGACGTCTAGACGCGGGCCGGCATTGCAGCACCAATGAAACACCCCTGCTCTGCATTACAATAAGAATTGCTACAGGGAGAACTCTTTGCAATTAACATAAGAATCAACTTATTTACTTTATTTTAAAAAAAAATCAGGACAAGTATTTTACTGCTAATGACGTTAGATGGCGTAATTTATAACTGACTTGGGAATTGAAAATTACTTAAATATATCAAATTAATTCCATATTTCCTTAAATAAAATACTTTATACAAAATAGTTATTCTAGCAGCGTTAAGACCGTCTTTCTAGTCAGAGACTGTAATCCTTTGTTCAATCCTTCTAATTAATTTCACTAACATGCGACAGATTTAAAATGAAGATAAAACAGTAGCGTAAAATGGAACGGCTTATGTAGTTCATAGCAGATTATCAATAATACGATAAGATTATGCGACCTGCTGACATATAGAAAACATGTGCGCTGTAAATGCATCTCAAAGATAAATACGACCTTGAGTTTACACTACCGAAATATCTGTATAAAACATATTGCTATCTCTATTTTTCCAAAAGGAAAGTGAAAGAGATGACAATATATTTTTAAATACAGTACAGTAAACTCACGGAAGTATTTCCGACAAGATGAATCAATATGTATCGAAAATAATACGCTTATTGACACGTTAAATTGATCATTTAATAAATTCAAAGTAAACGTGGGATTCCGTTCTATACATCCATCGAAAAATATTTCATTATAACAGTTTTTAGGGTTCCGTACCTCATAGAAAAATAACGGAACCCTAATATAATAGGATCACTTTGTTGTCCGTCCGTCTGTCTGTCAAGACCCTTTTCTCAAAAAACGCGTCAAGGTACCGAGCTGGAATTTATTTTTAATGAAAGGGCAAGTAACCATAATCATCATCATCAGCTCACTATACGTCCCCACCAAGGGGATTGGAGCCTACCCTAAGTAAGGGTGATTAAGTTTTGACACCACAAACTACATGCAAATAAGTCGCTAAGAACGTATTAAACATGGCCTTGTACTACGAACACAACAATAAAAAAATTAAAATGTTTATTTCATCCGTTATTAATCCTGACGTATATAGAACATTAATAATAAAAAACCGTTTTAATTAGAAAATCACTGTAAATATATGAAAACACGAGTGACTTAGAAAACCGTGGCATAATCAATTTAAGTATAGGAATTAATAATTTTATATTTTTATTATTAAAATCTCTTAATCCTAACCCGACTAGCCGGTAGTTGATAGAATCGCATTTATTCAGAGGGCGATGTCTATGTATATCCAACGGCATGGAATCCATACCTCCATGTCAATGACTCCGAGAGATCAAGGATTCTTAAGCACAGTGGTTGTTATTCAACGGGTATGCCACCGTCCAATCGTGAATGCTGCCAGATTGTTATTTGTCTTGGCAAATTGCAAATAGAACAAATATTACGAATATTATAAAAGCGAAAGTTTAAATGGTTTATCTCCAAAGCTATCTACGGATTTCGATGAAAATTGGTATAGAATTAGAAAATAGTCTGGAAGAACACATAGGTTCCTTACTATTTTTTTAAATTCCGCTTGGACATATTCGCGGTAAAAATTTATTCGTACCTATACTGTTTAATATAAGATCAATATATTTAATAATTAAATACTTAATCCTTGCGTCTCTGGGTCACAGTCATTTTTGCGTATCGATTAGTTAACGCATAATTATCAAACACAACGCACATGTAATCGTCAAGGAGAAAGGGGGTTACGACACATGTAGGCGAGCCGGTCGTGGCAGTACGTACAGGTTCGTATATCAAACATGAAATCCTGTTGTACTATTATTATTATTATTAAGACTCTTCTACAATCCTGCGAAATGTAAAAACGTAGACATTTTTTTCTTTACTAGCTGTCGTCCGCGGAGTTAAAAACATTTTATTATTAGCCTATTTGCTCTTCCAAAGTATATTCATCTATTTCAAATTTCAGCAAGATTGATGCAACCGTTCTGCAGATATTCGTATCATATCTTGTAATAAACATCCATACATCCATCCATACATTCACATTTATAATATTTGTAAGAAGAAAGATAGTATGATATTGATAACTAATCTCTTGAAAATTTTATCTTATTTAGTTTCATCTCGTCTAATTCCAATTGATAAAAGCGCATACCTTCATTATTAGGTCTTGTCGACTGCCTAGTGCTTAATGTGTACTGCTCTAGTCTAGTGATAATTTCAAAATGGCGACATTATTAAAAATATCACTGTCCATTGGACTCTCACTTAACCAGGTTCGACTGTATATATATAATACGATAGTTGACGAGTTCCTGTCTGTTTGTAGCAGTATTACAAGTTATAACGTAACCAAAATGAGTTTCACCGTTAACCCGTTCCAAGATCGGACACCGTAACATTGCCCAACTACGACGAACAGTTTATCCATGCGTAATTTAGGGTTGTCGACTCCGTATATTTATATATACAATAACATTTACACGTTCACAGGATGGTAATTAATATGGCTGCCTTGAACAATACGACTCAAAGAAGCCTTCGCAACTCCGCACCTGCGGTTTACATTTTGAGAACGTGTGAAAATTAGATTTCGTCTAAGTCGATGTATTTTAATATATGTAACTACTGTTATATATATGTAACAATGTCAAAGATTACCTAAAACACTAACATGAAAAACGACTTCAAAGTCAAGCCATGCAATTCTGCTTTTCAATCATTCATATTAATAACAATAATTGTTATTTAAATTTTAGTAAATACATTTTCATTAATTCTAATAATTTGTAAGTGGCAACCCTATTGTTAGTATCATGACAATAACAATCGATAAGCAAGCTAACACTAAACAACATCATTATACGATTTCGTAACTACACTCTTTGCATACATGTATGAAACGAAAAAGTAGAAAGTTAAGTAAATACGTAACGCATTACAAGGAGCTAGACACTGCGAGTTAGAAGCATTACTCGTAAAAAAATATTATTGTCCAGTCTTCGAAAAAATGGAAGAATTAGTGTACCATATTCCTAACCTTAATTTTAGAGAGAAAATATTTGCACTTTCTCATCTTTGTTATAAATAAACTCAAAAATTACTTTACCATTTTCAATTATTTTTACCATTATAATGTTGCCTTATTTCTGAATAACAAATATAATATAGAAGTCCGATAGAAGGAGATCTAGAAGAGAAGGAACCTTTCCGAAGTTAAGGCGGAACAGTTGATATTTCATCTCCGAAACAAAAGGAATACAGTATTCACAAAATATGTATACTTTCAAGTTACGATCAGAAAACGTCAATAAAAGAATCTTAGCAGAAGAAAAGAATGAGTCGATGCAGCGAGTTTGTTACAATGTAGCTTTTAGTACGTACTGCTTTTAAGATGATTAGGTTTTTAAGTATTTAGCCTTAACAATAGAGTTTGGACAGCAATATTAACATTTGAAACTGTAGTATATTTTCAAAAGAAGGTTTTATGCATCACTTTACAATTTCGCTTTGGAAAATAAACCTGAATGAAATACGAAATATAAATTATTGTATCGAAAATAAAATGAAAAATAGTTGTCGCTCATCGATCATAATTTGACATTATTTTTTATTTTTATGAGGAACTAGCTGAATTAAAAAAAAAAACTTAATTCCTTACATATGTTCTTTCATGCTATGTTCTACATCTGTATGACCAATTTCAGAGAGATCCATGGAGCCGTACTGGAGATAACTTGTAACAAATTTAACGATCATCCGTTCGCACAATTTCCTTAAAAAGGGTTACCAAAATTTCTCTTCACGTATTATGATTAAAACCAGCAAACAAATATTTAAGTTCAAATTTCGTTGAAAAATAATAATTTAAATAAGGACATTGGTAATGCTCTAGAAGTGCGCTGGACCGAGACAGGTCAATGAATCGATGTTTTTCTTTAAGATTCGACGTAAATTCGTTTCGCATTGAAATAGGTTCCATTTGTAAGTCATTCTCACGAGGTCGAAATAATATTTAAGGTTATTCACATCTGATTGAGACGAGTATATTTTAATCTAAAACCTTTAGGTGTTTACATATAAGAGAGATAGTAAATTATGAGATAGAAATTAATTTCGATCGTATCAGATAAACTGCACTATATAAAGTTGAAGACACACTTGGAGTAAAGGTACACAGTGTAATTAATATCAGAGAAATCATTACCAGTTCATCTTCGGTGACCACTCGTACTATAAACTGTCTGATCTGCGTTGGGGGTTCTGGGGCGGTCTGCTTCGTCTGCCGCGCATCACCTTGGTCCAACACTGCAACAATAATAACACTCATTTATAATATAATAAAAAAAATTAGGCTTCGGGGCAACAACTAATTTGTTTTTAAACCTTTTTTTGATTTTTTATATGAGCAAGGTATTGACTATAACCAAACGAAAAAAAATTAAAAAGCAATCTCTGCTCAGACGTCAGAATTGATTTTTACATCTTTTTTCATATACCTTTGGAGTTTTAACTGCAATACAGAGTCGTTAAATGGTAACTAAAGGTCACGCTTAGTCTCGGTTTAGTACAAGAAATCTTCAATACGGAACTGTTTAAGTCGCTTTATTACTATAATCTTCAAAATTCCTAACTTTATAATATAGACATTACAGTATTTTATTACATAACTCCGTCTACCGTAAACGTGTTCAGCACTCAAATGGATATTTATAAAAATTCAACTTTAAAGCTGTTCAAATTGGACTAAAACGTCGTATAAAATGGAGGAAGTTCGTCGCCAAAGACATAAAATACCTGATTGTCTTACTAATATAAATGCTAATATTTGGATGGATGTTTGTTCGAAGATATATCTATAACAGCTGCATACATCTCGATGTAGAACATAGTCTGGAAGAACGAATAGGCTAAAATTTGAATATAAAAGAAACAGTGACTCTAAGCATCACAGATTATAAACGTTTTTTGCTACCGTCTCTTGAACGATCTCTAGTCCAGAGTCTGTCATTTATTTTAATAAGTTTCCTCTCAATTGTTTCTTTAAATATTTTAACAAAGATACGCAATACAGAACAATATAATTAAGCAGCATTAAATTAACTCCTTGACCGAATTCAGAAGGTTTTGGCAATTGTTGAAAACATTAAGAACGTAACGCTCTGATAATTTGTACAGTTTTATTACACTGTCGTAACCTTTCACAAATCATCCAACAGAAACAAAATAATTGACATACCAATTAAAGTATGTACCTATAATTTCAAACGACGAATTTTATCAAAAAATAGCCCATGAATTTGTCAGCACAAAATAAAAAATAGCCTCTAATATTCCCGAACAAAAAAATAGCAAAACCACTCGAAACTAAGTTTCGCTCGTTCTACTGCCGAACTATCGCCCGGGATTCCGTCTATGCCGAATTAAAAAAAAACTAAGTAGTAGCCAGACTTCCAGACTGTGTTCTACGAACTGTGGTCTATATCCATGCTAAATTTCAGCAAGATCCATTAAGCCATTTTGATTTGAGCACCTTCTAACATTCATACATCCAAACATTTGCATTTATAATATTAGTAAGATATGAATGTAGATGTATAATCATCATAATGTAATCTATTGCTCAAAGATAAACATAGTACACGGTAGTTTATATGTCTATGCAAATAGTATTAACATGTTGGCTTACAGTAACTATCGCTTACTTGCTTAAGTACAAGTAGTTGATAACATTTTCATTGTAATTGATTACTTTATGTTCATGGAGTTTTTACACTTCAGCTGCCATTACATCTAAGAAAAAAGAAGAAATTTAAATTTTGAATTTAAGGTCAGATCAATTTTTCTATGTCTTTTTGTTATTCGTGTTCTACAATATTAACACATTTTTTTGCAAACAAGGGTTTTTTTATTTAAATCCCTGTACACTTTATTTATCCTTTGTTTGAGTACTAGCTGTCGCTTGCGATTCGATCCGCGCTGATTAAAAAAAAAACTTAATTAGTAGCCTATGTGTTCTTCCAGACTGTTTTACATGTATGCCAAATTTCATTGAGATCCATTAAGCCGTTCTGAACATAACTTCAATCAAACATTCATCCATCTAAACTTTTGCATTTATAATATTAGTAAGATTTTCTCTTTTGCCGTATCAATTGTTTATAACTATCGGTTTCCACTGCCGTACCTATAAAAGCTTGATATATACCATATGCTATTGTTTGGGTGTTTCGCTCGTGGAAACTCGCGGTTAGAATTTTTCAATGATATAGGTAAGATTAAAACAAAGTTTTATACAACTGTTGTATCATTATATAATAAAATTTTATATAACAAATCACTTGTGCTAATTATTAAAGATAATTTTCAATATAATTTACTCTGACGTCATACATAGTTGTCAGATCTTCGTCTTATCTTAAGATTATAAATCAACCAATTGAATTGGAACTATGATAAACCTACAAACATTTTTTAAAGTAGTAAACATAATAAAAACACTTTATTACCGTGGGTTTCAGAGACCGAAATTCCCATATAAAAGATATTGTTATTTCAGTCTTATTAAAGGTAAAGAGAGGGATGCCGATAGGTTTTGATGTTAAGATTTTGGTCTTATAAACCAAAAGTTAGTGTCCTGTATTTAACATACTATCCATGTATAAGATAAGATATTGTCTGATATTTCACACGATACTGGATTTTGCCATTTTCCTCTTAACTTTTACTGAAAAAGCTATGACAAACTTGTTTGTTCCTCTTCAAATATCTTAAACTGTTTTGGTCAGCGCTTTGGTATTATTAAAACATTAGTAGGTTACATTTTGGAATAACCCCAGTTGGTTACAGCGATGTTCTCTCACATAAAATGACTATAAGGTATGATTTGCGGCGGAAAACCCAAGATACGATGTAATGCCGTCATATTTTGTTTATTTCATACAATGTGTCCAATTAATGAACTAAACAAGTTCATCAAAAAAGAACTAACATCAATATTACCGTTAGACACCACTACTGCAAATCTGCTTATTAGGGTTCCGTACTTCAAAAAAAAAACCCTTTTAGGATTATTTGTTGACCGTCAGTCTGTCTGTCAAGACCCTTATTTTCAGGAACGCGTGAAGATATCAAACTGTATTTTTTTTAAATGTGCGTGTAAATGATCTTAAGTCTGCATTTTGTGCCGTGGAAACCCACTACTATTTTGTACCTCTGTATATCACCTAGAAGAGTTGATACACTTCCAGTTGATGCAGTAATCTACCTGCATCACAACAAGCTGAGTTATTTATAGGCAGTAATTTCCGTTCGCTCGTGCTCGGTGAAATCACTCCGGTTGCATCCACGCGACTTGCCAAAGCTGGATTAGTGACTTCGTATTAAGTGTTAATTTAAATCATATATAATCTAGTTATTTTGGAGCTTTACCTTCAAGCTACACAAACATAATTTATAGGTTTAATTTTACTAATATTATAAATGCAGATGTTTAGATGGATGGTTGTTTGAAGGTATCTAAAGAACGTCATGGACGTAGAACATAGTCTGGGAGAATATATATGTTCTACTACTAATATTTTTTTTAATATCGCGCGGACGGACTCGAGAACGACAGCCCGTTTAAATTTAACCTATTCTTTTACAAACAATTGTGATAAGGTGTGAATTATTGAACAGTAACGTGTGAACTTTACAATACGTTTCGAGGAAATCTACTTAAGGGAGTTCCCCGTGATCAAAACTTATATACAAACCACAATGAACAATTACTCAAATCATCATTTACTTCAAAAATATATTTATTTGCCTATTATTACAGTGCTTCACGTTTTCATATGATCCATGCCACTGTTCCATTCAACGTGAAATTAGAGCCAAAGTTGTTCTCGTCTTAATCATGTCATCTTTCACACAATCTATCCATCTGTTCCTAGTTCTACCTCAGGTGCACCACTCCACTTACAGACACAGAAGTATTGAAATTAAACGTTTATCACTCTATACTTGATTACTTTAGTATCATCAGATAAACGGTTCCCGAATACTTCATCTATTTTCGTAATGTCAATGCACTAGCTGGCAAACTTTCAATTTGACGTCAATCTAAAAAAACACACCATGATTTTATTCAATGTAAAAGATTTACAAATCGTATAAAATATTGTATTCTCGACAAATAAGTCTCCGGAAATTATGCTGTTTGAAAAGTGGAAGCCAAAATCAGAAACCACCAATCACCAATTGATTAAGACAATGCACACATGTGGATCAAGAATTAGGTTAGGTAAGTTTAAAATAAAAAAATATATACATAGTCGTGATAGTTTAATAGTTAGTATGGTTATTTTTATTGCATAACAAATTTCTTTACTTCATATCTGTAATAAAAATATTAATTACAAATATAACGTGTCTTGACCACGTGTTTAGTTACGAAGATTAACGTGCTTTCCGCACGTGAATCGGACGACGGGAAAATGAAATACTAAATTGCACAAACAGTACACAGGAAAATTAAAGAATTCATTCAGGATAGAAACAAAGCCCCGCGTAAATTTGAAAACCCCATCCTATAATAAGCCTTTGTGTTTCATAACATGGTGCTTGTATGCGCAGATGTGTAAATGAGCAAGGAATGAAGAAAAAGCGATGGGAGTTCATAATCTTCACTTATAATCAATAGAGTTGTTTTTAACATTACTTTTTCATCAAAATCGATTTATCTTATGGAACACTAAGATAACTAACAAATATTGATAAAAATTAACTTTAATCTGTGACGAATTTTCCATAATAATGTTGAACAAAGGCTGAGTGAAAACGATGTCAAAAGTTGTCAAGATGTTGACAGAGAGTGACGTGTAGATGGCGGCTGTAGCGACACAACCCTGAGGAAGAAGTGCTCTTAATCATTCGCGACAGGAAACACTTCCAGTGCTGTATACTTACTAATAGCTATGTCAACTCGAAAATTATACCATTATTATGACTTATTGGAAAAGCAAGCGCATTATGAGTACTACCTACTTTTGACTACTGCTACTTTTTTAAAACGTCAAAAAATTAAATAAATTTAATAGAACATTTTTATGTCTTAACGACATTATTCCGAAAACTCGTGGATTAAAGGTTGTTTAAACTAGAAATGTCTGATAAGAAAAATACTGCCATAGACACATTTCACAGATAATCAAGCACTTCCTAAATGTATTCCCAATATTAAATCCACGTTTAGGGTTTTTAGTCTATGTGTGATAGAATTGCAACACAGCCCTATAACATTGCTAATTAATTGCACGATCGACAACCCTAAAAGGAGTCGTGTTTTGCAATAGTAATTCGTCATGAGCAAGCCATAAAGTTGCAAGGCGCACGTGCACAGGGCTTCGGTCGGCACACAACGAGACATAATTAAAAAAAAACTTCGATTGCATTTTACCCATATAGCGCACGTGGCACACTTTACATATAAAAAAACGCGATGAACGAAAGATAACAAAAAGTATGCGACCTCTTACATTTAACATTTTAAATTGATAACATCACAAATAACACATTTCTAACATAGTTTATGTTGCATTGAATATCTTCACAACAAAAGGAAATCAAAAATATACAAAATACCCAATCACTCTTCCACATATTAATGTACACGCAGTGTTTCAAGGATTCGTACTTGTGAAAATCTTATCCTAATCTATGTGCTAGTTGCAACCAAACAATGCAAAATCAATCGATTGACTATTTTGGAATTAAATACATCCAGTCTCCACAGATCCAATGATTCTTTATTGCTGATACAAACACTATAAAAAGCATTTCAGACCAATTTTGGTAAACAGTGCATTTATGTAATTCTATATTGTACGTAAACGGCAGTGTTCGAGGTCCCAAGATGGTCTGATACCGACTAACTTGGCACAGATAAGTTGAACGGTATTCGATCGCCAGCAATGGTAAAATTTAATAAACAGAGTATTTATACAGAGAAAACGATACCACATAGTTTTAGACATAATTAGTCCTTTGGCGCGAAATGGTGCACTTTTGTTAGAAAGTCAAGTGTCAGAATGATTAGTGAGGGGATGTAAACGTCGACATTTTAGTAAGGCTAGTGTTGCGCCAGTACACCGGCACAGTATCGGTTTTTCTTCCGATTTAAATACAAATATAGCGATTGCTATATTTATATTTTCAGGTTTGCAGCAAGCTACGTAACGTTGTTCTTGGAAATATTATTGAGGATAACTAGATAAGACAAATTTAGCAGTGCCTATGGAACAATGAGCACATTGCACCAGTTCCCGCGAGACAGAACCGATTTGTGACGCGTTATGACAATAGGCAACCCAAATCTGAATCAATGTATATACTAGCTTTTTTGTATATTACACTTGCTGTCGCACTCAGAGTGAGGTGTAGGCAAAATTTTTAAATTTTAGTGAAACTTAGTATGAGAAATCTACACTAAAGAGTCCCCTAAGTTAAGTTATGGATTAAAGACACTGGATTCGGGAATAACAAGTTTATGTCTAATAAGTAAAATCATCTAATTTAGCTCAGGACAAAACAAGACAGGAGACAATAAGGAAAAATCACATTAAAAAAATTCAAACACATATACCATTGTGTAATTCAAAAGCGACGAAATTAAGGTGAATTATCATCAGGAATAAATTAACATCCTATATACAGTTTAAATTTCCTTCGAAGCGGTATTTTTTTCACAACACATTTGAAATTCAAATTCCATGCAGAATTAATAGTCTGCCGTTGTCATAAAAGCGAAGGTGAAATTAAAAATACAAGGAGAAAAAAGATCCATTATTTTCAATTATATTACAACATTCTGCAGCACCAAAAATAATTGCTTCACAAATAAATTATAGATGTTGTTATCGCAGTTTTTTTCAGAAAGAATGAGAGAGAGAGACTGAATTTGTATATTTTAGTGGTAACATGATATTACAAAGCTCCCCCTCTCAACATTCAGCATTACTCATAACTCAGCTGTTCAGTATCGTAAACAAATATTCACTCACTCTCTTTACGTCTGTACTAACAAACTTACGTCACAAGCAATCGCGGATCCGGTTAGCAGTAGTCAGGAAAGAAATTACGAAAACGACTACAACAAATGACACATCCTGTATATTCCATATGTATAATTATAACAATTTTAAAACTTACTAATCTCTAACAACTTACCACAGCTGAGTTAGAAGCAATTATTAAGTTAAAAAAATAGAGCCAGCCCTATAGAACTGTAATGGAGATGACAAATCGAATAACATCCTTTGATTTCAGTAAATATTAGGTAATTACTCACGCAATCAGTTATACAAACGATGCCAAAAAAACGTGTTCTTTTTCTAGAATAGACAAGAAAAAACGACGTCTTTAAGCATAAAATTTCATATGTAAAATAGTATTATCATAACAGGTGTTATTAAACTTTTACACTATTTAAATATATTACGTCAAAGTCTCTCCAATGTGGATAATATACATAGATACCTATGTAATACAGGTATTAGCGGTTGCCACTTCTAGAACTGAAGTGTTCTTCGCAACCTACTTTTAATCTTAACAGCGCCCTCCAAGTAAACCTACTTTTAATCTCTCACCGGCGCACCGCCCCACCCCAGCACATGTGAAAGCGATCTGGGGCACCAAGTTTAGGGTTGCCAGTTTGTTTATGTTTAACCTACTAATCTAAATAAACATAAGTAATCATTGTAGATACTTTCACTCTAGATTCATAAACCATATTGTAAAAAAACCTAACTGAAAAATATTATAAAACACTCTAAAAAAGAAAGAAGTGGATAAATAAAACAATTGTGAAGAAATTGACCTTTAAAACATATAAACGTTGTGATATTTTACAAATAAATAGGTAACTAATTAAATTGATGAGGCAACCCTATCATCTAAATAACTATTAACCAGGATCGAGTTAGTCAAAACTTTAGTTTTGCTATTGGTTGTTTTAGTGTAACCACATCTACTAAGTAGTAACTGTAGTAAGAAGAACAAAAACTTATTCTCGTGTAAGCGTGTGACAACCCTAACTTCGAGATGTTTTAAGCTGCCTTAAGCCCGCTGCCTTTTGCGGCAACTACATTACACTAATGAATGCGTAATGAAGTGGAGGGGTGAACCAGAAACAGCTTTTAAATAAAGATTTTTTAATTGGAACGAGTGCGGCTCAGCTGCTTACTGACGTTATTGTCATTTGCTGTATCATTAGGACAATGTATGGTGGCAGCTGCTATACTAACTTGGACTTTGAATTATGCACTGTTATGACGTAATTATTGTTTTGTTGGATGTGAAAATATATAGAAAATATACAGTGACTATCTTTATTGTACACGCAATTTTTAACTCGCGCTTTCTAGTCCATAGATCTAGATTTAGGATATATTCTTTATTAATTAATATTCTAACAGTCTTCATTCTCCTTTCTTTGATTCTTCATCTTTCGTTCATTTATTGAATTTAAAAAGTTACGTCTTTACCAGAGTGAATAACAGTGAGGCAGAGCAGTCGACAGTGCAGTATCACAATTGTACACACTTTCTGTTAAAACAGTACTATCCTATCTCTTTTGTCCTAAAACAATAGGAGTACTGCACTGTCTAATACTCTGAACTCGTGTATACAGCATTACAAAGATAGAAGTGACAAGCAATCGACCGCGACTACATCCGCGCGGAATTAAAAAAAGAACTTAATTGTGTGTACAGACTATATTCTACATGTTGAGCCATGAAACCTTCCGACACACATCCACGCATAAAAGTATCTAAACTTTCGCATTTAAAATATTAGTAAAAAGTAAGATTGAATCCAATGAAGAGGAGTTTTACTCTATTGAAGCGATTGCAATACATTGATATTACCATGAAATAAACTCTTATTATGAAGTTGATGTCATGTCATTCAATTGTCAAACAATACGTCAATCCACCAATGATGGTTCGTCAACCAGTTAGCGGCAGCTTGTACTCGCCAGCACGGCTTGTTACCAGTATCGTCGAATACGAAACATACCAGTATCAATTGACAATCGATGCTGTGAATGACCATTGCAGAAAAATCCTGTCACTTCAATTTTTTCTCTTGCGTGCTGTTAATTGTTAACTTTTTATATTAAGTATAAAGTAATTAAATAAACACGCGATATTACTTCAGAACGTTTACAACCGGCTTTACTAAAATACCTTAAATATGTTTCTAACAATTTGTTACGCCATATTACCAAATAACTGCATAGTTATTTCATAACGAATAAACTAAAAGTTGGTCATAATTTGTTCCGACAAATCTTGCAATTAAAATGATACTATTAGTTTATAATAAGCCTTTCGGATTTATTGAAGCAGTTCAAGAAGAGGACAGGATGCTCTTCTGCACCTTATCAAGGAAGCTAGAGGAGGCATGGCATATAAGTAGTAAATTCCGTAAACATTTACGTGATCATCAGTATGTCTACAATATTGTAATGCATATTATTGTAAAACTTTGTAAATACGTGATATAAAATGTAAACTAAGCAAAAACATAACCGCACGCATAAAAATGTCTTACTTGTCCATTGTAAAATATCTTCTATTGTTTATAAAATTTCAAAGAAAACAATTCTTCAAACGTCCGATATTGGAACACGGCAGCTTCCATAATTTATGTTTACCACACTAGTTGTCTGTTTCCAAGGCCAAAATCACTAAAAAGATATCGTCATCCCTGGCATTATCTTTAACAAAACAGATATATTTAAACGAATATATTCGTCTCAGAAACCCACTGTACTAAGAACTTGACCATCATCAACTCCAAGCCCGTAATCTAAACGGATTCGTCAGTTTAGTATTCTGAATCGATCTTCCTTTTGTCATTAAATTATTATAACTTTCGTGAGACATTATAATAAACTTATATTTGAGCTGAGGGCCGCCGTGAAATAATACCAGTCCCACTCACCCTGATTAAGGGCCCCCGATGGGCTCGAAACTAGTCGGTGCCGCCACCGGACGAATACAGATGAGCGTTTAGCTGTTTTAATATAACTTCCTTTTGTTATTTTCATCGGCACTTCTTTCTTAACATTTTACGCATTCCATCCATCTCCTTCTCGGCCTATCCCTACCTATGTTCATTCACATTCATACTTTTATGTCATAGACTCTTACTATTGTAAAATAGTCATAAAAGAATATCATAATGAGTAAACAATAACATAAATATGCTCGTAACTACATAGTTAATAATAAAGCAACAGCTGAAAACAAAAGCAGGTGTTATGAAGAATGCATGACGTCACTTGCAGACATGAAAATAGAACTGTCACTGCGCGACACTTACAGCAATAGACCACATCAACCGCCTGTACTGTATACTAAAATATTACTGACGATTTTATCATTAACTATCTGTCCGCCCGCGACTCTGTCCTCCCGGAATTAAAAAATAAACTATATGTTCCTTCAGACTATGTTCTAGATGTGTGCCAAATTTTATCAACATCCGTTGAGTCGTTCCGAACATCAAACAAACATCCATTCATCCATTTAAACATTCGCATTTATAATATTAGTAAGATTAATAACAAAATGGGTGCGGACGGCTTAAAGGAGAGGGGCAAGTCAAAGAAATTCTATCGTCGTGATAATTTGACTAGACGTATTACAAAAGAACAAAATTCTCGATTGCACATTGCCATATACGTAGGTATCAAACGTAGCAATAAAACTAGATGCAAAATCTCTCATACAACTACAACATAATCACGCCCGTTACCCGAGGAGTAGGCAGAGACCAAGGACCTTCATTTGGCGTAGTCCTGACCTCTCTCGCTTATTCTACATTCATGCATCTACGCGTACATGTACGACGATTTACATTTAAATTTACGATATCTCATAACTTGCATAGTATTTATAGTTTGATCACAGTTTCGCATCAATAGACTAACCTTGTACAGTGCCGATGAGCATCGTATCTTGGCTCATTTATATTCCTCACGGCTCGCTTCCTGATGCTCAGATTTATACCGCAAATAATATACAATAATAACATTATATATTTATACTATTAAATGTCAACAAGCTTGATAAATTTCTTACATATTAAATAAAAATTTTAAATGCAAATATTTAGATGGATGGATGGATGGATGTTTGTTTGAAGGCATCTCTAGAATGGCTCAACGGATCTCGGTGAAATTTGGCATAAATATAGAACATAGTCTGGAAGAACACATAGGCTACTAATAAAGTTTGTTTTTAATTCCGCGCGAACGTAGTCGCGGGCGACAGTTAGTGTTATATAAACTAATGTAAGCATACGTGACATTACTACTAATATTTGATTGTGCGTGGTTTTTAATAAACTGTTTAAAATCGTCACCTAAATAACTCACGTATTTTATTGCTGATAATTTATATGTATAACTTAACTAGCTGTCGCCAGCGATTCCGTACGCAAGGAATTTTAAAAACTTAATAAATAGTCTATGTATTCTTTCAGAATATATTTTGCATCTGTGCCCAATTTTATCGAGATACGTTCAACCGC
Organism: Papilio xuthus; assembly: GCF_000836235.2. Lineage (NCBI taxonomy): Eukaryota > Metazoa > Arthropoda > Insecta > Lepidoptera > Papilionidae > Papilio > Papilio xuthus. The sequence continues at coordinate 6,049,304 of NW_013531726.1, read as the reverse complement.
TCTGGAGGTACCTTCAAACATACATACATTCGCTTTTATAATATTAGTAAAAAGTAATATTATGCACTGAAAAACAAATGTGAACATTTTACATTTTATTACCGTATTGCCATTTAACATAAATGTTATTAACTTACCGTAACTCTAACGACCGTTACCAAATACCAATCTATGTTTAGTTTCCATCCAATAACAGATAAAATTTCCTATCAAAATGAATCTATCGACAGAGGGGCAGATACGAGAGACGATTGGACAGATCAAACTTTTGTATGAGGTGTTGTGCAGCCTATTCCTATCTTCCCGGACAAAGTATTCAATAGTTTTGTATTGTATTTAATATTGAATAAATATTGTATAAAATACAATGCTATCAATTGCTATTAAGTTTATGTATTGATAAAAAATATGAGTCACGATATAACTAAATCACGCAACAGTGCAAATGTGCTGTTACGATATTTCAAATATCAACATTAATATATTCTGTGGGGCTAACGATCTTGCTTGGCCGCTGATTAGTAATCGCTACTCTAAAGATTTGGTTTCGTAACCGATATTTATATTTGCTGATATATTGATGCTTTGACTCGACTTAAATGACACAGATCATAGTCCATTGTGTATGTAATTTAAAATAAATATACTTTCAAAGAAATGTTTAATTTAATTAAAGAAAAAAAGAAAAAATGTTGCTACACACATATAAAAAAGGGTCTTGACAGATAGACGGATGCACAAAGTGACCCTATAGAGGTTCCGTTCTTTCCTTTCGAGGTATGGAACCCTAAAAAATATTAAAAAAACATGGAAGGCACCAACTTAATATGGCAAAAGGATGCCAGCTTTTCGAAACCAGGGACAGATTTTACTGTCCCTGCGTTCGTTCGCTTATTTTCAGCTGAAATCTTTAAAAAAAATGATTCATAAGCTTAAGCCTAGTATTAAAAATTGTATAAAAGTCAACTTCAGTTTATTAAGAGTTAGCTTTTTATATCTCCACCTATGTTTTCATATAATTAGTAGTAAAATTAACTAAGGGGAAGACTAATTTTAAGATTTAGAACTAGACAACTAAGTGCAAGATTTTTGAGTGTATTTAATTACATTGTGAGTGTTGACTTTGGAGAACGAAATAAACGTCCTTGACTGTAGATATAACATTATACATGTCTGTTTGTGGTTACCTACGTGGGCTCATAGAGGGTGGAAAGCCTACGCACGTCTGTGTCACGCCCCCGCATCCCTTTGCGTCTGGTCGACACCTAAAATTGAGTTGTGAAAAATTCCTAGATGCCATTAATTTTGGATGACCACTATATAATTAAGTGCTTTAAAAATATTTTTCTTCAACTCATAATATGACATTTATATCTTATCTCTTTCTTCATCTCTAGGTTACAAGATTTCTTTCGGCATAGGCTACAGACTACTTGAATAAATTTCTTGAAATGTGGCAAACTGTCTTTCGGTTGACTAAAACATTGCATAAAGGTTGACCTCGTGTTTTGAAAACCGGATTTCTTTGACCCGGAATATATTATAATTACGTGACGCTTCCGCAAACCAGAGCGGCGCCTAATAATTTAGTAATATTGCAAATCGTAATTTTAATATCTGAAGCGAAAACTTTGTACCCCTTTTAAAGATTACGCAAACGGATTGACGTGAAATTCGACACAGTTAAAGAGGAAAATACTAAAAATTCTTTGTTCATGAGTAATGAATTTCGACCAATGGTGGACCGCAACTTCTTTTAAATTCATGGCAATTAAATAAGTACAAATAATGCCTCTTTTTTAAATAATAAAAACGTTACTACGTCGTGTAAAAAAAAAATTATAACACGTATTTTTTCAACAGTTTATTTTTTAAATAGCCTTGTCCTTTACAAGTTTATAAAATAATCTTGATATCATTACCTTACGAGTATTCACCCGATAGATAACTTCGAAAGAAATTACAATGGGTTTTAAAAGATTATCTGTATCAACCAAAAATGCCGTGGGTTTATGGACATTGTTATTTGAATTGAACTTTATTTTTTTCCAAAAACTTGTCTCTGTCTGGTGACACAATCATTGTTTTCATACGACAGTAGAGGCTTAGGCAATATGTTGGTTTGTCCCTTCTAAAAACACATTCAGGAAATTTGATTACGTAGAAATATTACGGCGAATATTCTAATAGTAATTTATTACCAACGGCTCGTAGTTGTTTATAGAAACGGCAAGCATACGTTAGGCGGAATTCGGTTCAAACCGGTCTCACTTGGTTTAGGAAATGCCTTATAAGCTAAAAGCAACGACCGTTTGGCAAATCGGTTTACCTGTTATTTAAATTAGTTGTATCAAATTTAAATGTAATACTCGTACTATTTCTAAATTTTTATTAGTTTCAGTTGATATTTTTAAAAAAACTTGATTGTCTTCGTAAAATGCTTCTATAATTTATTAGTCAACCTCCCGCGCGCGACTCCGCCAGCGCGGAATTATAGCGTATGCCAAATGTCGGCGAGATCCATACTGCCGTTCTAACTTCCATCTATCGAAACATTCGCATTTATAATATTAGTATAGTATGAACACAAACAGTTGTAATGTAAACAATGCTAGGAATATTAAAATTAAAACTGTTAGAAAATTCTGAAAAAAAAAATTCAATACGGTAGACAATTAGTACACTGACGAAGACAATCATTTGTCGCGTTTTATCTTACATTCCTGTACAGTGCTGTGCACAAATAAATTGTGTACAATATTATATAACTCAACAATGTTTTTCATTTCTATAGATACGAGTATTTACGTATTGTTCTCGATTCTAGCTATGTCTTTTTAAGCAACTTTGTCCAAGTTTATTTATTTAGCTGCAGTAATAACATTGTGTGATCGCGTAGCTAAACGTGCCAAAGGAGAATTTGTTAGGATAAGCATATCATAGATATTTTATAAACTATCCGCAATAAAGGAATGTATAATAATAATATAAGGCCTATTTAAAAATATATAACGACATTCTTTGAAGATTGTCATTGTAAACTATGCAATTCTTTGAACCTTACTATTATATTCTTAGAAACATAATGTATTAATATCAGAATTCCAAAGTTATATTCTTTCATACTTAAAACATCACAAAAATTTAATAAGAGTAAAAAGAAATATTGCAGAATAATTTCAAAATTTAAATTACGCTTTAAAACTCTTTTCCGCTCTCTAAATACGCAGGCGTGGCGTCACCCTTTCACTTTACAAATTGGCATTTCCAAAGGGTTCTCAATGCGATGATTTCTGCGTCATCATCGCAGTGTTTATCCCCCTGCTGGAGTGAAGACCACTTGCTTTGATAGTCATTCCACAGTTTAATGCTCTAACGAGGATTGCTTCCTTTTAAAGGATTTCCAACAACGCTTTAGTCAAATAAGCGTAACAAACAAAACATATTTTACGTTTTTTTTTTTCAAATTTACAGTGCATATATCGCCGGGGGCTTTGCCTCGCTCCCAGATATATATAAGAATATACTATACCGACATGGTACATGATCAATCGTAAATATTTTATGAACTTATTGAAAACATGTCATACAAAATTATTTGCTAATTTGCCAATATTCTTCTAAGCAACTAGATATTTTAAGTTCGCCCACTTTTATTCTTTGCCAATGAGGTCATCATAGTACACACTGTATATAAATATAAACAAACACACCAAAAAGTTATTTATGAATCTGTGGTAAAGTTTTACTACACGCTTAGTTCGTCACGACCACGGTGAGCCCTTTGCAAATTGCAGGCGTTCGTGTAATGATTGGGATGCTTGAAATCGATACGCCGATTGAATAAACATTTGCACGACATCGGAACGAACGAGGAATGAGATTGGATGACAAATATTTACTCGTTATACATACTTATAACCTTATAAATAAATTGAAGAATAGGTCTTCATCATCATATTTCATTCCTTATTACGGAGACTTAAAAAACCTTCACCATCAGCCCACTATAGGTCCCCGCTGAGGGGTTCGGAGCCTACCCTAAATTAGGGGTGACTATGCCATAGTCAAAACCACGCTGGTCCAGTGCAGGTTGTTTGACTTCACACATAACTTTGAATTTCTTTGATATTTATCTGCTTCAAGGTTGCTGCTCCTGCACATCAGGTTGTATTACGATGTTTTCTTTGACTGTACGAACATCGTAAATGTACATATGTAAATCGAATAACACATGGGTTCATGGCGGGATTCGAACCCAGGACATGCAGATTGCAAGTCAAGTTCTTAACCCCTGAACCACCAACGCCCAAGAAACCTAACTTAACCTTGCTTAGACCATAACTTAGTCTGCTACCAGACAATTTTAATGTCCCGAAATCAGTATTCGATCTCGTTTCATTGTCCCTAATCTAATTTTAATTAACATTTTTAAATAGCATCGATCGACATAAAAGATCGATAATAACAGTAAGATACGATTGTGAGTTCGTTGCGCGTGATACGTGCTGGTGATACAAAAGCTATGTAAACAATACGGAACGCTGCGCTGAACAATTGTTACTTTATCGTTTTATTATGTTCTTTCCAGCCGCTCCCGGGTTTAATAACATCGGTATTTTCTCATGGACACGTCAAGCCCAGTTTCCATTGAGACCAAGCGAAGTCAAAAGTTGAACATTTCAGACTTATAGGTATTAAGAACTGAACCTTACTATCTTACTAATATTATAAATGAGAATGTTTAGATGAATGCATGGATGTTTGTTTCTTTGAAGGTACCTCCGGAACGTCTAAACGAATCTCGCTGAACTTTGGCATAGATGAAAAACATAGTGTGGAAGAACACATAGGCTACTTTTTAACGTTTTTTTTTATTCCGCGCGGACGGAGTAGCGGGCTACAGCTAGTGAATATATAAATATCAATTCTATCGATAAATATTTGTGTATCAGGTATGCATAACATAATTTTAAAGCCTTTTAAATAAGGAACAAATTGGTAAAATTGATTATTCGCCCTAATGTGATTACAACTATTTATCTATAAAAAAGTTTCTATTACAAACAATTCGTCTTAGTAAAAAAAGCGTGACCACTAATAAAAATACTGAATGATGTCAATGAATAACTTTAACCTTGCATAAAATTTAACTCAAAAAAAACTGCTATTTTATTCTACAGATATTAGTGTCTAATTCCACAAAGTATCCTAAAGCTATCTATACGGAATGTTTGAAACTGTCCATGTACATCAACTCTAACATAAATTAAAAAGTTTTATTCTATAGCTATATATTTTTAAACAATTACAATGAGGCCCTTCATAATCACAATCCGGTTAGGGTGACGGTACCCGTCATTTAGCGACGAACGATCCGCCACGAGGTAATCGGAGTTCAAGAAAAAATAAACACCGTTACAAACGGGTTATATATATAATAACCACATATAGGTCGAGCGGCCAGCTGTTGCATTACAAACAATATTAATTCAAGTTTACTAACCCTGAGACCCTTCTTACACAAGGCAACGTAAATCTTAGAAACCACGCTCAGTCGTTAAGACGTCGTCGACATTAATTTCTTTACGAAGAACAATCGCCATACACTATGGCTGTGCTGACCGAATAGACGATTTACGACGTCGATTCAAAGATGTACGTTTCCTGTCTATTTAAAATTAAAATATTATGTTGCTGCAAAAACATTTTAAGAAATAAAAATAACTGAGAACATAGTTTTAAAATGTGGAAATCATTAGTTTTGTCATTGAAGTTTTGTAAAATACATATTGCAGTAATAAAATTTGTCATAGAGATTACGTCTAAACAAATTCTTTGAAACATTTCCACCAAATGTATTCATTGCTTCATTGATTTGATTCACCTTTCACCTAGACAGGGACATCCAAGGATATTCTTCCACAACATTTCAAAATAATTGATCGTGTATTTCTGACGTCAAAATCTCTCTATAAAACATATCCCTGTCATTATCTTTGAAAAAAAAAATAGAGATTCCAATATATTTTAAATGTTGATTTTGGTTTCAATAAGTCACGGCGAGAATTCTAAACAGAAGACAGGCGTGAAGTGGAAGCAATTCCGCGTTTCGTCTGATGAGTGTGCGTCCCGGAGGCCAAAATTAGTCCTCTTTCCCTCCCCACCCTTTTTCTTATAAGGAAAGAATGGGAAGTGGAAGTGGACTTTCCGGCTGAGAGGATGCATGGAAAGGGAAAATATTTTCTTTCTGTGCATCCTCTTCTCCATCGATTAAATGTAGGCAACGCATATGCAATTGCGTATGTCTAAGGGCAACGGTCACTTCGCTGTTTTAGCGATTTCAGGTGGCCGCTCGCTCGTTTGCCACCTTGTGATATAAAAAAAATTCTAAATCAGTCTTCATTTGTCTAAATATTCACGGAATTTTTTATGAAACTTTGCAATCGCTGCTATAAAAACTACGACAACTGAAGATTACAGAAGTAGTTTTTTTCTGACCGTTACATTGTTTTTTATGAGTTATAATCATCGTACGATTTAAATACAAAACTCGTATTCGTGAGTAAATATTACAAAGATATCTAATTAAATATTCAACGATAATGCAAACATTGAGAACGGAGATCATTTCATCATCAGCTCGTCATCACTATACGTCCCCAATGAGGGGCTCGGAGCCTACCCAAAGTCACGGGTAACTAGGCCATAGTCAACCACGCTGGCCCAGTGCGGGTTGGTTGACGTCACACATATCATTGAATTTCTTCACAGATATGTGCAGTTTGCATCACGATATTTTCCTACAGCGTAAGAACGTCGGATATCGAAAAACAGATTGGTACATGGCGGGATTCGAACCCAGGACCTGCAGATTGCAAGTCATGTGCTTGACCCCTGAGCCACCGACGTTCTAATCATTTACATAGTTTGAATGGTAACGAACAATCTGTAACTTTTTGTATTGAACAGTATTCAAATAAAATACAACATATCGATAAAATCGTGAGTAAAATGTCCTCATTGTCATGCGTTTAACGTCTTTATAATGTTTACTGTTGCACGCTTTTGTTCGAACAACTATGTACCATTTTTTTTGCAACAACAAACAATCGCTTTACAATGGTTTCTTTGTCGTTCAAACAAAGTCACGATATCTGACAAGATGAAATAGAACTAGAAATATAAAATTCACGTGTCACAATTTTCGTTCCCATACTTCTCCGAAACGGCTTGACCGATTCTCATGAAATTTTGTGAGCATATTGAGTAGGTCTGAGAATCGGCCAACATCTATTTTTCATCCCCCTAAATGTTAAGGGTAGTCCACCCCTAAATTTTATTTTATTTTTTAGACAAACACGCGGACGGATTCGCGGTCGACAGCTAGTAGACCTAGAAAACTAAACGTTGAATAAGTGTTCCATATTCACCAATTTAATTTGATAGAAATTCAATGGATGAGACAAACAAGAATATATTCTAATCTTTACGCAAACAACAAAAACAAATTTGTCATAATCCAAAGTTACAAAGCCAAAATTCTCTCCACGTATCCAACTTGAATATACCTCCTGATTAAATGCGTCTGGCATTCACGTCACACGCAATCCGCACATTTAACAAGCATATTCACTCGGCTAACCGGCCAGCAAGTCTCAGCCAAAATAAGTGTAATTTGGAAGCCTTCCATAATACCCGACCGCAGAGGCAATGAAAAAGAGCTAAGAAGGCGCTCATTATTTCAAGGACTGTACAAGGCAAAACCTAATTGCTGAAATCTCAGCTCATGAAATTTCATCGCCAAGAATTAAACAATTATTTTTGACATGAGAATGACATGTATTTATACTTTAATTATCAAAAAATCGACACTTTAAAATGCTGCAGTAATAAGTATTGGTTTACTCGAAATTACATTAATAAAATCTTTTCACATCTAATAAGCATATTTAGTAGATTACAAGCATACTTAATACAATCTTAATTCACAATAGAAATGCCTAAAAACCGGGTTACAAGCAAACATATAAATAAATTTATTTTTTGCTAGCGTACACAACTGTAAATGAAACAAAAACAAATTAGATATACCGTTATCTGTCGCACCTGATTAGTGCTTACAATAATCAACATTTTTTGTACACTAACTATGGCACGCAAAGACGACAATTTACAATATTATCTTTATTTAGACACACCTGATAACATTCACTATGGTCTCAAGAATATTTTTACGTAACAAAATTAGTAATCCATTTATATACTTAGCTTTGGTAGTCGCTACCTCGCTATTTCTATCTTTCAAACGTCAATTCCATTATAGAAAATGTTCTTTTATACGCCTTATATTAGTAAGTCGAACATCTAACGAATTAACGGATTTCAATACCCTCAACTTATTAAAAAAACAATAATCGAAATCTTAAAAAAAACATTTACAACATACCAATTGCCTGTCAACTCATCAATAACAATAAAGGCGTGACGTCATTACGCGTGGGTGAGACATCATCAAAGTGAAACTAAACACTTCCGACCCACGTCCGGAGTGCCGTCGCCTCAACTACGAGGAAGTGATAATGCATCCGCGTCGATACCACTCAAGTGAGAGCAATGACACTATCCTATGCTGGTATAACAGTACCACTGAGTACCAGGCTGCCATAACTTAGAGATGCCATTAAGAATCAGTCACTACATAGAAACATAATGGCGGCTCATAAATTGGCACGAAATACTTGGAATATAAGTATGCGTTGGTGGGCCTACCAGTGGAGACATGTTCGCAGCTAACCACGAGCCGCTATAAAGCTTGGATCTTATAATACTAACAGTAGCCTGCGACTTCGTAATCTTTGGAGCTTTACCTGGAAAGAAAGAAAAGCACTACAGTCAGATTTAATTTTTGGTGACCTTGAATACTAAGTAATAATCCACAAAATCGTCAACGTATTTCAGATCTAGTGAGCAAACTGCTGGAAGGAAGCCGATGGGGAACTTGGTATTGCGCAAGCAATTGTGTCAGTGGTTTTAAGACAAAAGAAGCTCATCTCTTTGTCACTCAGGTTATCGATGTGACATAATTTTCCTATGTCGTAATACTATAAATCCATGAATCAGCAAATCGAGCTACACTAAACGACTAAAAAGTTGTAATGTTATATACTACACATTAACATTTCACATCGCGGTAAAATACTTTCGATTACATATTAATGAGATCGATAAGTAAAACGCGCATATGCATTAGTTGGGGGTCAAGTTCGCGGCGTCACAAGGACAAGGAAACGAGTTTCCAGGTAGGACATGTCAGTCATGTCAGACAAGAATGTCAGGATGTGGATAAATAACAGATTGTTCGAGTGCTGCGATTACACGGCTATATATATATACACATAAGTATACGTAAGACCCAATTTCCACCTAGTCCCGCAGCTCAGTGGAAACCGGCACTAATACTTCGATAAGTATAGATTTAGAGCATTCTATTTCGTATCCTACACCTTTATTGGTCGTTTTTTGCCGCTAGCAACACGTACAAATATAAAACAAGTCAAATATTAACGTTGAAATCGTCGAGCGTGTAAACAATTAGCTATTTCCTCTTGTATATAAAAATTCGACGTTAGTCAGTTTTGTATACGTTTCAAATGTTTGCTTATGCAAACACTATGCAATAACGTAAATGTGTTTACTCCATAATCTTTTACACATTTTAGCTTACTTATTGATCTCATTTTAGTCATTAAAAATATTGATAATTTTGTCCCATCTTTTAGCCTTCATAAAGACGTTACGATCTTTAATTTATATGCTCGGAACAATAACTACCAATTAATCTTACTAATATTATAAATGCGAATGTTTAGATGGATGTTTGTTACAAGGTATCTCCAGAACGACTGAAGGATATCACTGCAATTTGCCATAGAAAACATAGTCAGGAAGAACACATAGGCTATGTTTTTTTTATTACATGCGGACGGATGGGTACATTATATTTCAATGTATATCATAATTATAAATACGAAATAAAATGTATTTAATAATGAAATGCATACAACTTTAATCAATGACATAATACGTCAACCAGAAACGTTATTTATGACTAGGCATAGAAAATTGCTTAACTGTTGTACCACACTCGAATGCCCGTTATAGTTCACAATGAGTGGATATTACGAGAAAATTTCTTCATGCAAATTTACATAGAAATAGCACATTTACATATTTTCCGTAAACATTCAACAGTTTAAAAAGTTATTGATTACATTTATTCGATATTCTAAAGAAAACAAAATTGTTATACTGCACACATCTGCGGAGAACTCTAAAGATATGAGCCAACCAATCTGCATAAGGGCAGCGTAGTTAACCGCGGCTCAGTCGCGGGGACACGAGCTGGCAACAGCAATACTTAGCTACTTTCAATTAGCTTAATAAAGTTTTGGAAGTCTTAGCACTGACTATTACAGGACCGCAACATGCAAGAGAAGTTTCCTACAATCACTTTAAGTTATGAATAACAGACAAATTAATCTTTGAATACCACAAGTATATGATTACACAACGAAAATAGTTTTAAAAATCCTTGACTGTTAAACAAAATAATTTAAATAACTACCTGATACAAAAATAGATTTTTTTTCAATATTAATTAAAAAAAAATGTTTGCCTATACATATATTAACATACATTATATGTAATTTAGACTACAGTGTTTAAATAGTACAAACATATCGTACTCTTAAATTCCGCAAATTTTGAAACATTTCGTAACAAGCTTTAGTTTTTTTATATAGTAAATATTTATCTTATATATAAAATTCTCGTGTCACAATTTTCGTTCCCATACTCCTCCGAAACGGCTTGACCGATTCTCATGAAATTTTGTGAGCATATTGAGTAGGTCTGAGAATCGGCCAACATCTATTTTTAATCCCGCGCGGACGGAGTCGCGGGCGACAGCTAGTAATTAATAAATGTTGACTATGAATGACCTAGTGATTTACCGAGGATTTGAAAACAAAACACTAATTGCTTATGGAATTACCAGAATTTGTCGATGGTATTCTAATAAAAACTAAAAAAATTATGAGTCAATTTTAAGTATCAAAAGACCTTTATTTATTTACATGATGCCAGTCCTACTATTTCTATTCCTATAACTCTTACATTTCAACTTCTTTTACTCAGAACCCAAAAAAACTATAAAAATAAAACTTAACTAGAAGAAAAACTTTCTGACTTGACATTCCGACCCCAAGATTCACAAAATTTTATTTCGTACTTAAAATTTTACTGCTTCTTAGTCCTTGTCGCTATATCATTTTTTTATATGAAAAAAGGGGGCAAACGGGCGGCGAGAACACGGAGGTGATTAACGGCACCCATCGACATCCGCAACACCATAGGAACTGCAGGTTCGTTGCCAGCGTTTAAGAAAATTTTACCTACAACTTGTGAACCCTGAGGTTTATTTATGATATCGTAAATCCCCTCCAGGTCTATCTATCTAGCTAGAGTGTCCACCAGGTCAAGGCACCTCTAAATTACTTTAACTTAAATTTTTATACACATATCATCTCCAAAAATTTCCACGTCTTGTACCTCATTTAACCCACGTGCACGGAAATTGGGTCAGTTTTATAAAAGAAGATTCAAACAGCGCACAGGAAAAAATAAACATTTGCCATTTCCACGATTTATACTTTCCTAACCACCCACACCTGTAAACATAAACGTATTAAAAAGTATTTTTTAAATTCAATCAGTAGTACATTGCCACTGAATAACTGCGTCAAAAATTCGCAGCCAACCTAATTACATGCAAATTTATTTTGCTTACGCTAAATACATTTAAATAAGTATACAATTTGATCAAAACAAAAAAATACTTGCATCTTACTCGCTAAAGATCAAAGTATCTGACCTCAATGTTTTTTTTTGGATTAGGGTCAACCAGTAAAGAGATGCTCAGTGTACACAATTAAAATTAAACCTTATTTCAATAACATAAAGTTGAAAATCAAAAGACCGAATAAACGTATTATTTAACAAGTACTTTCACCAACATCCCATAAGAATAATGGACGTTTAAAAACGAAATCGCCTCATATTCAATTCACGACAAAAGCAATTGCTGTGGCGCATACGCAAATTTACTGGCAACTAAAGAATTCAAATTTCATTATTGTTCAAATCCATAGTCATGATTAAAACAAAAAAAATCCGTTTTAAAATTTGTTTTTGCACTATAAATAGGGGACCTAGACTACACAGGATGTTTCAAACTGATATGAAAACTAATAAAATTATTTATTTGGTAATAAAAAATTATAAGAGATGTCGCGTACATGAAAGCGGATAATTGCAAGTTAATATTCTTATTACGTTACTCACAAAATCATACAAGCCTTTATGTTCACTATGTCTATTATGTTACAGAATATATTTACATGAACTTATGAACGAAATCCGTTGAGGTACAACCACGATGTTGTAATGCCTTAAGAAACGTTAACCGGAAGTCATGGCGCTTTCTTAACTGGTACTAAGTGGAGCTATCTATGAAAACTTTATTCCAAATGAAACCATATATTATTATTATTAAATTTTAAACAATGTTTAACTAATACATCATAGGTTGTTAAGATTCTTCAGAGAGTTGAACTGGAGAGAGTCCATGTCCAGCGAACTGGCGAAATACAACCTAATCGTTCATTAATAAATTTACTAGAATAACCGTGGCTTTCTGAGACCAAAATCCCCTTTTAAAATATGTTGACGATGATGATGCAGATATTTTAATATCAGAAACCCACGGTTAGTCGTTCATTTGGAATTGAATATACGAGTATGTATAGGCATAGTATAGGCATCCGGCAATCGACTAGTCCCAGTTGCGTAATGTAAGATAATTTTATAAACAAACAGTATGCTTACATAATATGATAACATAATTAGAAATCGTCATGTGGACGCTACATCGAAGCTATGACAACATTTAACATATTATGCCAATACGTTCTAATTTTTAATTTTGTAGACAAAGATTTCCACCTAAGGGAAGCTTTTATACTAAGTTAGCTTAGAAAAATTTTATATAATTTTACTAGCTTTCGCCCGCGACGATATATAAAAAAAAAACTTTCTATATAGAGAAGTTAAATAAAAAGCAGCTCTTCAAGGTCGAATTCGAAAAAAATAAAAAAAAGAATAGTATCCTTTGTCCGTCTCCTGGCCCTAAACTACCTCCTCACCAATTTTCAACCATATCGGTAAAGCCGTTCTTGAGTTATTAATAGTGTAACTAACACGACTTTCTTTTATATATTATATATAAGATTTACAATCTTACTAATATTATAAATACGAATGTTTGGATGAATAGAAGCATGGATCTGGTTGAAATTTGGCATTGACATAGGTCATAACCCAGAAGAATTCATGGGCTACTAATTAAGTTTTTTTTTAATACAGCGCGGACGGATTCGTAAGCGACAGCTAGTTTCGTTATAATTATGTTTGTATTCGCTCAAAAAAAAACATCTAAACACCTCCAATTATTTATTGTACATTTTTCTTCTAACTCGATAAGCTAGTACTTTGTAAACTGGTATTGATAACAAAGCCTTATTGTTGTACTTAATATTGGCATTCAAATAAAAGGAAGCCGCGCACATCAAAGTAAGTGAGCCGAAACTGTTTATTGTTTGAACAATTATCCCGGACCAAAGCAGCCTTGTAATTTGTCGACGAAGTTTTTCTTCCGAGGATATTTACGTCACTTCCATTTCCTTCAACTTATCTACACTAATATTTAAAACATTTGTTTGTTTGTTCTACCTTCCAGTGAAAGTCTAGTCGTTTCGGAGATTACCCGGAACAAAAGCGGACTTGACAGATAAAAATTTAAAATTTGTTTTTTTTTTCATTATAATTAATCTTCATGTGCAGATACAATAATAAAAAAATTGTATAAAAAGACTAGCTGTTGACAGAGACTCCGTCCACAAAGAATTAAAAACTTAATAAGCAGCCTATGTGTTCTTCCAGAGTATATACTAGGGCTGTGCCAAATTTCATTTAGAATCCGTTGAGCCGTTCTGGATATTCCTTCTAACAAACATCCATCCATTCATCTAAACATTCGCATTTATAATATTAGTAATATAGATTAATAGTTAATGACACAAAAAAAACATATTTTAATGTACATTTATCTCAAGATTACTCTCCGTTCTTTGTTTGTTTTAACCTTTGTTTTGTTTTATTATTCTAATTGTTTCCTGGGATTTTGTTCACTTGCTTATCGTCGTGTGAATTAATTTAATAAACAATAGTTGCATAGAATAATTTAATAAAAGTAATATGCAATTAATTTTCTGAAGGTTTTCATACAAGATACAAAATAAGAAAAAATAAACGCTACTAGTTGAATGCTCTTGGATATCAAAGTTAAATTTGTATTTATTCAGTTTTTATTCAAACCCATAGACGTCACCAGTATTTGTAGATGATGGGTGGAATTGCCCCCCACTAGAGAATCAAAAAAACTATTTAGAACAATACCATATCAATGGTAGCTGCCCCTCCCCTCTTAGACTCATCGGCTGACAAGTCCTTTGATTCAAACTTTTTAAAAGATCACGTCATAAATAATAAATACAAGTTCATAAAAAAAATTAAGGGTATAATTACACTATCAAGAGCACGATTACATGACATTCCCTTAATAATTTTATTACAATGACTACTAATTACAGATAAAATACCGTCCGTGTCAGACCTTACTACGTAGTGGTGGGGGACATGACCTCTGTCATTCTACAACGCGTTGATACTCTCTTATCTGTGTAAATAGATGATAAAAATAATGACACACCGAGCAAACACATATATCAAATTTGTTTATGGGCTATGTTCTAGGATCAACATTAATATGGTAGATGTTTTGAAGGGAAAAATATGAAAACTTCGCCAACAGAAAAATAACTAAAGTAATGTAAGTTAATATCTGAATTATACTTTGATAGTAAAAGTCTATTTTTATCTCTTTACTTTCAAGGAAATTAACGGTAGATTTCCGAGACCAAAATCTCTGTATAAAATATATCGTAATCCCTGTCATTATCTTTGACAAAACGAGATAATAATATGTTTTAAACAGGGATTTTGATTTCAGAAACCCACGGTAAAAGTGATAACATGTTTTAGTATGATCAGCAAAATATTTAGTAGAAAGCCAGAATTAGAATTTGATCCCAGTAAATACGATTTGATATCGCACCACACACTTGACTTTTTAGGACATAACAGGATCAAACTGCTTAGCTTTTTTGTACCTAAACTATTAAGGAATAAGATTTAAATTCATATGAAAAGACGAACATTAGTCTAGTTAGAAGTCGAGGCGAACAATTCTCTGGGCGCTTGCTGCAAATCTAAGAACACGGTAAACTGGTTGCAGCGGTAGGGCGAGGCCAATCCCCCGGTCGTTCTTGACATATCGTGCACAATCGGTTACTATACAACATTAATAAGATTTATTAAAACTAAACAACGCCATCTACCGAATTAAATACTTTATCTACAAATAACTTACTACTATAGACTAGCTGTCACAAACTACTTCGTCAACGTAGAATTCATAAAAAAGTAGCCCATAATATGCCCGCGTGAATTAGCTACCTTCATGTCAAAATCCTGTTAAAATTGGTCGAGCCGTTCCGGAAATTGTCCGGGACAAAATTGGCCTTCCACACAGACACACAAATTAAAAAATGCTTTTTCATTATCAGCAACGCAAATATTTTTAACAAAATATGACACTCCATTCATCCATTGATATGTATAGATGTAAATGGAATTATATTAAGACAAACATTTTGGTACACGTCTTAGGGCATTGCCTTCGACACATCGCAATAATGGAGTAAATATGTTAGCTTAGTATGACCATGTCTAGTTTATAGGATCAAATCAAAACCTACGAGCTTCATCTTCACTATGCTAAATCATTTATTTGACTAAACCTTTCTATTGTGTGTACAATTGGAATTCATTGCAATAGCTAGTAATAAAATCCTATAAGCATAGAAACTCAAACAATAGTTAACTTTGAATCCAATAGGAAATTAATTCCAAGCGTTAAGTATTGTTGAAGTTAAGAATATAACCATAGACATTATAGTATATTCTACGAGAGCCATTAACAATCAACTGATTTTATGCTTGGCTTGTTATGAGTTGACGTGTGACGTCAGAGATGACTCTTTCATTCATATCTCAAAACAATCTCTCTATGATTTAGTATATTCCAACACTTTCACTTCTAATACGATTTTATGTATCGCAGGGTCATATTAAATAATACGGCTTAAAAATATATTCTTATATGTACAGTCAGCTGCATTATTATGTATACATTTTATGCATACATTTACAAAATTTAAAAAACTTGTATACGCCTTCGCCGTCAAATATACGTATTCGTTATTAGCATATAGGTTAGAAGCATAACGATACATACGTGCATAGATATTATTGAAATTAAAGGCGTATACAACTATCTGTAGCTTAGATAATGTATACAATGTTTATGCAGCTGACTGTACAAGGGCAGGAGAGTCCATTGTTTATAAATTTTATGAAACTATGTTACGAACACAATCTTCAACATTATTTCCCAGCGGTCACACGTTCATTTTACGAGGTACCTAAGCAGTGCAGTATCTTTCGAGGGTTAGAAGGTTACGTTACCTTTGATGTTGTATTAATATTTACTAAGCATTTACTACGAAATTGAATCGCCGAATATATGTCCGACCATCCATAAAATGTTCATCATCAGCTCACTATGCGGCCCCACTGAGTGGCTCGGAGCCTACCCTAAGTTAGTGACTAGGCCATAGTCATCCACGTTGGCCAAGTGCGGGTTGGAATTTCTTCTCAGATATGTGCACGTTGCATCACGATGTTTTTCTTCACCGTAAGAACGTCGAATAAATGTACCTACAAATGTAAATCGAAAAACACATTGGTACATGGCGGGAATCGAACCCAGGACCTGCAGATTACAAGTCAAGTGCTGAAACCACTGAGCCACCGACGCTCCATAAAATGTACGTACTATGTATTTCATAAAGGGGCATACTGTCTGTAAATATTTAAATCTAACCTTTATAACGTATTACAACATATGTCTATCATATTTTGTATTCTTTTTTTCATTTATATATACGTTGTTGCAAAAATTGCAAATACGAAAGACGATTAATTATTATTTGAAATTATCAAACATTTACCATGAACTTTACAATATGATACATCTCATTAAATCAGTGCTAAATAATATATGTTAAAATATCAATTTGTGTAATATATATGACCTTGTAATACATATACAAGGTACATAATTAACGTGAGCTTACTTTATAACAGTGGACTTTAATATCGTAATTTAAAATAACCTTAGGTATATAATCTTTCTAATATTATAAATGCGAATGTTTACATACATTAATGGATGTTCGAAGGTATCGACAAAACGGCCAAACGGATTTCGGTGAAATTTGGCATACATATAGAACATAATCTGGAAGAACACATAGGCTATTAATAATGTTTTCTTTTAATCCCCCGCGGACGGAGTCGCGAGCGACAGCTAGTCTAATAATAAGAAAGAACAGAGAGAAACATGTCACAGGTACGCGTTTGTTCCGGGTAATCTAAGAAACAACTAGACCGATTTTGACGGGAAATTGACCGAGTAGGTAGCTTATGCACTTGGGCATATTATAGGCAATATTTTTCTCTGCGCCGACGAAATAGCAGGCGACAGCTAGTCTTGTGTGACAAATCATCGCTGTAAATATCAATAAAATATTTTATACATTTACATTATTGTAGTAAATTATTACCGTAACCAATGTAATATAAGCGTGAAAATGACTACACAAAATAAATAAATTTATGTACCTAAAATACTGGCAACGAACAAAAAAAATCGCTATATTCAATAAAAACGACAACAGACAAAATCCATTACTCGGTAATAGACAATTATTTTTAACTTTTTAATTCGCACATTCACTTGGATATGAATTGTAAGATACAGAAACAAAGACAATAAAAACAATGTTAATAGAAAGTGCCGCATCTATAGACATCAAACAGTCATTCATTGCACGACGCCTATTTCGCTGATTGACAATCAAACGCCATTCTATTTTACCCTTCACATCTCGATTAGAAAGTAACTACGAATATTCGAATCGATATTTGATTCGATCGATGAGACCTTTGACATTATCTAAAGAGCGTGCACATTGTTTTATTACAAGATTTATTTTATTTTAATTATCTATACTTTATTTTACTTATAATTTAGACCCAATTTTCATGTAACTAACCGCGTGATTTTGGCCGCGCGGCTTTTAAATAGTAGTCGTGTATTTCCACTGACGCGTTTGCAACCCAAACGGTGGTAAGATGGATTTCACTATGGAAAGGCAATTCCAATAAGCCGATAACTTAAAAACTCCTTTAACACGCTGATATAAATAATTCTTAAATACGTACGTACGTTTTCATGTATATCAAAATTAAATATGTTGCATTCAACTGATTGCTAAGTATGTAATTGAAAACTACAAAACAACTAAACCGCTACAAAATACCGTTTCTAATAGTATTACTAATTACAATTATTAAGAGATCATTACAGTAACCTGATAGCTATTATTTTGTCATTATTCGTGTATGTCATTTGTTTCGTTTATGTTTTTTTTTCTGGCAAAACAACAATGTTCATATCTACTTGCCACACTCAGCATCGTTAAATACTGAGGGAACCTTTTAGGATAGATTTAGTAACAAAAATATACTCTCAAAACACTTTTTGTTGCTTTGAACTTAAATTTCTCGATGTCGATACTTAGCATTTGATAAAAACTTTGCCAAAATGTATTACCAGATAACCAAACCGTATAATGATTTTAGAAAAATGTATTTTCGTCAATGTAAACACACCCTTATGTCAAAGAGTCGTAACGCCTCAGATCCATTCTCTTGAGACATGTAACGGGACACCACTCGCTAAATCTCGAGGTCTACAACTCAGAACTACAGATTAGGTAAGATATTAAGCCAATATAGCTCTTAAGTACTAAAGCATTAAGGTTATAGTATTACGACAGAGGTAAAACACGATTGCGTTTTACGGTTTCCTTCAAACGCATCGTAAAATTGTATAAACTTGTTAACTTCACATTGTTTACGTCTATATCGTTATTGATTAACAACAAATAATATTTCAAACATGTTTAATGTTTTCATACAGATTTCTTATTACGTGTTATGATTTTTTGAGATTTATGTTGGGGAAAAACTAATTTATACATCCTTCATAGAAAGATCTTTAAGAAACAACGAAACAGCAGCAAAGTAGGTATTTAAAGTAAGTTTTTGAAGCAAACTATACGAATATTTTTAAATACATTATACTCTGTTTAACTGAGATATATTCGCTAAACCTGTGTGAAAGGCAAATGATTTTTAAAAACAAAATATCTCGTAAATGCTGTAACATCCGGAAATTTTCAACACATAACTTTGGGTTTCTGAGACCAAAATCCTCGTTTAGAACATATTATTATCTCTTTTTGTCAAAGATATGTTGTTATTTTATACATAGATTTTGGCCTTGGAAACCTACGGTCAGTGACTACTATTTCACATATTAAGTGAATTTAGGCGCAATAGCACTGAACGTATTAACTTAGGCAAGGCATAGTCCGACGTCTAGCTGAAGTTATGCGGAATTCTATAAATAGTCGTCTACAAGGAGCGTGGGCTGAATGTCTATTGGGGGATTTGCAAGTAAAATTAACGACCTCTTACTTGGAAAACATGCCCGCACAGTGGAATACTAGTAAATACCAATAGGAATGTAAGCCTATAAGTTCAAGAAACAACAGATCAAGCTATCAAAGCGATATAATTAAACATTAAAAAAAGCAAGTCATGACTGCTGTTTGTCTACTTTTAAAATTTTACAAAAACAACGATTTTCGAAGCGTAATGTTCATTGCTTCCTCAACAAAATATGCGAGAAAAAAACGTAACGGACAAATAAAAAAATGCTTCTATTACCAATTAAACATCACTCTTCGTTAATTTTTATCTTACACCTGAGGCTTTTAAGACCGATACTTTATCCTGTTTATATGAAAAATTGATTATTGCCAGTAACGACAAATGATTAGGCCAGGAAGATGATGACTCTAATTATCCTGTTTAGATAAGATTATGACACCAACGTGGTAATCGCTTTTACAGCCGTGCACGTGGCGTGATCATTCTTTTATATCTTATGATAAAACGTGATAATTTCTTTTCTAACACCAAAAAAGTAGAAACAACATAATTCCCTAACGCTTGAAACAACGCCGATATAAAGGTGCGTTTCCACGTTATTCTTCATTACTCTTCGTACGGACAGAGTAATCCACGGTTCCAAATTAAAGACTCAATCAACGCAATTTCGTTGTTGCGTTCCGACGCCTCTCTATAGAACCGCACACCGTGGAAACACACCTTAAGTTATTCGCGCACATACGCCTTTTAAATTTAATCATTTCATTATATAATATTGTGCATTTCAACAAACATTACGTTCAATTTATAATTAATGATTGTGCAAAATTGACAAAAGCCGTTAAAAATTAGCTTTGTCTCCGATTGAAAGTTATAAATAAAGAACGTAAACAAAATGTGTGCCAACATTTTATTTCACTTGAAATCGAATGTAACGTGTCCCATTCTGTTCCCATTTCATTTGTTTGTATTGAATTGAAAAAACAGTGGCATAGTATCAGATTGATCTACAAAAAAAATCCTATAATTACAAAAAAAAAGTAATTCGAATTATTATATATTTATTATTATAAATAGCTGTCGCCCGCGACTCCGTCTGTGCGGGATTAAAAATAGATGTTGGCCGATTCTCAGACCTACTCAATATGCTCACAAAATTTCTTGGGAATCGGTCAAGCCATTTCGGAGGAGTATGGGAACGAAAATTGTGACACGAGAATTTTACTATTAGTAGCCTAAATGTAAGATTACTATTAGTAGCCTAAGTGTAAGATTACTATTAGTAACCTAAGTGTTCTTCCAGGCTATGTTCGACATTGATCACAAATTTTAGTAACATCCATACAACTATTCTGGTGATACCTTCAAACATCTGTCCATCCATCCAAACATTTGCAATTATATTATTAGGAAGAAGTAAGATACTAAAATGAAAATTATTCTAATGATTGCCGTTTAGTAGTGTGTAGTAAAAAACATAAGAAACTACTTTGTTATGTTTATGGAAATGATAATATAAAAAACTACAATAATGTATGTAATTAATACAATAAATCCAAGGAGTTTTAACATACTTTGTAGTGAATAATAAAATAGTTTTTATGTAGTTTAGTGTAGTATTAACACTAAGATTTATTTTAAAGTAATAATAATTACTGTATATAACATGACTGTAAAGGTCACAAAAGTATAGAAAATGTTTAACAATGATTTTATGGGAGTTCACATATAAAAGTCCTTGGATGTCATAATATTATTTTCATGTGAATGGGCCAATATGAATTGATTCTACGCTCATGAACATCCACTTTAAAAGAACCATAACATTCATTTTTTAAAGACCCTAAATATCAAAGATACAATCCAATATTTAAAGTTAATACTTTTTCTTACCAAACGCATTTACTTTTCACACATTGGATGATTTTTTTCTTTCAACAACACAGAAAGTTTGTGCTCTATAAGGGTTGTTACAGACAGATCAGTGTGAAATGACCCTTATACAACAAAACCTTTTTCTATTAAGGAAAAAAACGTCAAAGTCCAGTGGCTCCGGAACACTTAGGTGACAAACATATGAACATTGACATTTTATTAAATACAATAAAAAAAATATCCCTGACTGTACCAAAAAAAAATTTAATTCCTTACAGATAATCTGTAGATAAAGAAAGTAAATGCTGACAGAAATAGATATGATAAGATATTAGTTACATATGTATATAGCATGAATCATACTATTTGATAACATTATTTTGTTGCTGATAACAAGTCGAGGAAAAAAGAAGTCAAATGTTACAATTGACGTCAACATAACAATGGTATTTTAATGTTTTTGTCAATTAGAAAACTCTGGAATGATATTTCTGTTTCGAACATAATTTTTTCAAATAACAGGGAATATAATTTCATTGTTATTTCTAATATAACAATAATTGTATATAAATTTTTTATCAGTAGTTTAGAAGAGTGAAAGGAACAGCGTAAGAATTTTAAGAAAGAGGTCATATAGTATTTACTAACATCCTAGATAACTATAGACCCTGAAGACTTGTACAAATTATCCATTTTATTATCTTTAAAGAAATAGGAGAATAATAAATTATTGTACATTTGTTTTGTTGTATGCCAGTGTGATATTTAACAGTTTTATGGCTTCCATTTTTATTTGCCTAATCGCAAAAAAATTATTCCACATATTTCCATAGTAGTCTAATTTGAAGATCTTATATTTTAAATATTACTATATTTATAATAACAATACTAACCAATGAAAGTATATATAAATAAGATTTTTTAGTTCAATTTTTATATTTTATAAATTCATGTTTACCCTCAACTTTTAATACTAATAAAATTGGCTAATAGTATATTGGTAACTTTAAAGTTTAGGATAATAACAATCTTAATGGCTTAGAAAATAAAGGTGACATTCCCATGATTGACGTCATTCACGGGTAGCATTGACCTATTTGACTGGAGTCCTTATTGTCTCAATGCATTACAATTGGTTATGGCCATTACAATTTAGTGGACAATGATTTCTGTAATAGTACAACAATATAAATACATACTTACATATATATTAAACAAAACATAAGGGTTCGTTGTATTGAACTTTTTAAAATTTTTAATAGAAAAAGTTAAAAAAAAATAAGAATTGCACTCATTAAAAATTATTAATGTCTATGAACATCTTTATACAGCTGCCACTACAATAAGTTGTATTGAATTATAAAGGATATTGTAACAAGCCTGATGGTGTTATAACCAATTTTACTTTAAACATACCTGAGTGTGCAAGCCTTCTGCCCACTAGTGGGCTATCAAGCAGCAAGCGCCTGAGGGACCAGCGGCCAAGCATACCGCCGCCCCAGCTGCACCCGCCGCCACCTCCGCTGCTGCTACCGCCGCGCCGCATCCCGTCCCGCTCAACCATCACTAGCACATCACACTACACGGTACTTCTTAAAACTATTTATTCAAACACTACAATACGGTTACTTCAATGTCGGTTTCCGCCGGACTCTCTGCACACAACAAACTACAGTACTAATTACTCAAAACTGGCAAAGCATCAGCAAGAGAAAGTGCTGATGGCCAGGCGGTAAGTACGTGCCCGCGAGAGCGTTCCTATACAAAGATGCAGTTTACAGAAAACGATTGGAATCTCACAAGAAAAATCATCTTTATCAAGTTAGTAAGCAATAAAAGTTTATAAGCGGAATAAACACGAGGAGTCGATACGAGTGATGAGTACAGAGTACGTAAAAATTGGCAATGGATTATTTATCAAAATAAAATGCGCTAAAAATCAAGCGATAACAGCCCAACAATAAACGCAACTGTCAGATCGAGACAAACTCGAAAACTCAACTCGAGACGGGACGAACAGACGAGACACTTTTCTTAATAAATGGATAGGTCTTTGCTTGTAAATGACGAAGTTGCTTCGTGCTGACTAAAACGGAGACATTGATGTTACTGACAGTTGTGTTACTGGTAACTATTATTAGTTCAAATTTTAACCACCGCTTCAAACAGCTTCCGACAGCGCCAAAATGGCGAAAATCAAATAGGCACACAATACCACGCTATGTACCCTATACATTTATAGATGTCAGTGAAACGAAACCATTCAAGACAGAAAGAGAAAGAAAGTTTTACTAAATAGTGATGTACAATGTTAACCATTTGAGATCGAAAAAATACCGATTCTAAGAGTGACACAGGCGGAATTGACCGATTTTGACTGGAATTTTCGTTTTATTTTTTGTTTCTTGAGGTCAACATGATCAATTGAATGTTTTTTAAACTTATATTTTTCTATTTCGCTAATTTTATTTTTCGCAAAATTAGATCACAATGTTTATAATGAAAATAAGTTTTCAACTAAATCATTGTCTTCTTTTTGTAAACTAAAATTTCTACATTTTTACTCTATGAACCAAACTTCTGCCAGCAATCAGCGATGACCTAAAGGTCTAGTTTACCAGGTCGTAAAATTAAAAAAAATCAGCAATCAGCGATCAGCGCAGCATCTTTCATCTGTCATTCTTCTGTCAATCAATATCAATCAATCGAACTCATCAAAGCCGACCAAAGTTTATTTCATTATTTATGTTCAGGATTACATAGTGGAATTTTAAAATTTATAGCTTTGTACATTGTTTTTGAATATTTACTTCACAATGAAACTAAAAATGTTACTCTTTTCTACCCTGCTTGTCTTACTTTCTAATGTTTTATGTGAAAATAAATACAGCAAGTCGGCTAATGAGAAAAAGAAAAGTGATGTAGACTTTAGGACTTTACAAAAACCCTTTAGAATGAATAAACTGAACATTTTATGGACAAAAGCTCAACTGGTAATTTTATTTACTAAGTTTTAAACATTTAAAGCTGGAATACATTTATAAATCGTAACTAATCACTTAATTAATTTAGTTACAATGCAGTACAGAGAAAATACAGTTTTGATGATCATAATATGTTCTGCAATAAAATGATACAGGGATTTTAAATTTCAGCGTCTCACAGAACCAAAACTAAAGTCACTCTACAGTGATTTAATGATTCAAGACAAAGAAGAGATCACATACAAGAGAGTTAAAAGTGAGGGTGGTGATAAAGAAGGTCTAAAGGAGGCAGAGTTACGGCGCAAGCTCACCAACATAATGAATGTCTATGGACTGAGAGAGCATTTTGATGACAAGCATGTGGGGAGACAGAAAATGGATCCGGTAATGTCATTTAAATTAGTTACAAATTTAGAGAAATCAATACTACATTTTTTTTTTAAATATACATATAATCTGAAGGAAGTGATGAAGTTAGTATTACATTGTTACATATGTTTTGGGTATTATAGTGAAGTCATATGATGATTCAGTGGCATTAAATGTTTAAATAATTATGTAGTTGAGTCTGGAAAGAGAGAAACCTTTAAGTGAGAGTCACTGTACGACCCTAGTGAACAACACCCATAAGTAACTCGGGTTAGAGAGAAATCCCTAAAGGCATAAAACAATTGCAGTCCCTTGGACTCCTTTTTACAGGTTTGACTGTATATATGAGATTATTATATCACACAAACTTTGCAGACTCATAAAATATAACATGGCATGGCAACAATTTTAAATGTACATGTTTTTAATTGATTATGATTTCATAAACAGGCACTGACCTCTATGTTTAGTGATTATATATTTGGTGCGAACATTTAAAGAGAGATATGCAATATCTGTCTATAAATAATAAGTTTAGTTTGTGTTAATTTTATTTTTACTTGTTTCTCTATATTATTGTAGTAGTGAAATTTTTTAATGTTTTTAAAAATTTTATAAAGGAGATAACTCATGGAAATCTAGAATAATTTTATAAGCTCTGATCAATATAAAGTGTATATCATTTTGAAGGCAGGCAATGCATCTGTGGTGGCTCTGGTATTGCAGATGTCCATGGGCATCATTGAACACCCGGGGTGTTCCTGCTACTAACTTTCCCCCTTATTTTATAAATAAAAAAGAAATATAAGTAAAAATCAATGTATACATGGAAACTATGCATTGCTAAATCACAAGACAGGTTTTGATGAGATATTTGATGATGGGATGATGCAAAAAAAGTTCTAAAAGAAAAAGTTTGGATGTATGGGTGTTTGACATGGTGTCACACAACAGCTGAATGGATTTGAATGAAATGTGATACAGAGATAAGATTCAATCAGGAATAGCGCATAGATTATTTTATTAGTTGTTACAATTCCTCACTGACAGTGTGGAACATGTCAGCTGTACATTAAAAATTATAATTACACACAAATTTGACAATTTTCCATAACATTACAGGAGCATAATTCAGCGATGGATGAGTACATAAACCGTAGTCTATTCAAAGACAAGAAGCTGAACATGCTGTGGTCGAAAGCAGAGGCGTCGGGGTTCACACCGGAGGAGTTAGCAGCGTTGCGCGAGGAGTTCACGCACCACCAGGAGAAGATTGACCAGTACTATGATCTGCTCGGTAATGTGGAGACTGAGGGACATGAAGGTTTTAAAAGTATGCACGTTTTTCAATAGTTATTATGCAGTTAGATATTTTTTTGTTTCATATTCATTGAATTTAATTCTTACCTATATTTCTAGATGCCATAAATGATGAAGAAATGGTAAATTTTAATGAAGTTAATTTGGAAACTAATGAAGTATTGAACAAGGATTTTGTGGACAAGGCCAACTTGCTCCGAGACAAGCACCGCGGTCTGCGCGACGGCTACGACCGTTTGCAACGCATCGCCGCTAGAGGTCAACATCTGTTCTTTATTAAGCTTAGATAATTTGAACTAAGTAAAAATCTTACTAATATCATAAATGCGAATGTTCAGATGGATGGATGGATGTTTGTTTGAAGTTCTCTCAGGCACAGACCTTGCTGAAATTACGCATAGATGTAGAAAACAGTCTGGAAAAACATATAGGCTACTAAGTCATTTTAAATTCCGCGAGGACAGAGTCGCGGGCGACAGTTAGTATACTTAACAGCTAAAATACAGTCGAATCTGGATGACCTAGACTGTGATTTTTTTTTTGGTTATAGAGGTGTCTTGCCTATCCATGTTACAGTTATATTCTCAATATAATCTCTTGTTCTTTCTTCTATCACTTGTAGCCTTGGTTTCAGCTGCGGGACACATACATCCTTTAAGTGGTAAATGAACTGTTCAGGTCCCAACAACAAGGAGTTCGTGGAGCCGAAGGTGCAAGGCTTGTGGCGTATGGCCGCCGCCGCCAACTTCACTGTCGACGAGCTTGCTTCAATAAAGGTAATTGTGACGTCACAACTTTGACAATTTTGTTCTACAGATGTTCGAAATATGTTGAAATTACAGTCAAGTATTCTGGAAGTTTTCGTTGCGGTTACGTCTAGATATTTGTAACAGTGTAATTGAAAGTACATTGACTGTTGTATATTTGCAACACAATGTGCTTTTGATAAACATTGATTACAAAGAATCGAAAGAAAAACATCACTTTTACATTTTTTTATATTATCAATGTGTACTTGATTTTATTTAATTTACTATATTAGATTTCTTTTAATATCTGCACTTTTGTTACTGTCAATAAATCCATCAACAAGCCTCTTTCTCTCAAAAAGATCCACAAGCAAGCCATTGTCATTGTTATGCTTTGCATGTAGATCCTTCAGAGAGCGAGACGGTTGCCATCACTTGAAGACAGTCGACTTTCGTCATAAAATATTTTCAGGCAAGTGAGGTAAATTACTACAAATGGATGTTCTTAAAAATGTTTTAGACATAAATAAATATTTTAATAGCTTACAAATGAATCATTAATGTTCTCGTCAATTTTATAAATTCTTTTATATATTTTGTGTGTTACTGATGTGAGAAAAACTGAAAGCTCAATGTAGATGGTGCTAGCGTCAAGAGTGAGCTATCATCTGTCAAAGTTTTTGTATGTCATTCTACACTTGACATTGGCCCAATCCGATGAGGGAGAGCCATAAACAAGAAACAGAACAAAACAGTATGTCATTCTAGCGATAATTTTTAAATGAATTCCTTCTTTATTATATAATAATATATGACCTATCTTTAAAGCAGTCAATCCTGATCATACTGATATTTATCGTGACCAAAAGGGAACTTTTCTCCACATTATGTGCGACGTGTACTTTCGTTGAGTTTGAACATTTAGGAACTTGTATAAATGTCCGGTAGGTGGAGCTGCAGCACTACGAGTCGCGGTTGCTGAAGCTGCGCCACCTGCAGGCCGACCACGTAAGCAATCTAGAGAAACATCATTCAAAGGTTTCGTAATGAATTACTTTTTTTTTATACCATATACATTCATAGTTCATTCTTAATCATATTTTATTTTTTGTGATAAATTTTATTTTTATCGTTTATTTTTTTTTTTACTTGAAATAGAATGCTTTAAACATTATCTTTGTAAAACGCCTAGTAAGTAGTTGACCCACTATAACATCTTCGCACGAATTAGCCTGTTCGCCTGGTGCAATACCATGACCATACAGAAGACACGCCTCAAGTGGAAGAAGTCTGCGTTTCGTCTAATGAGTGTGGTACTGGACGTTTATTTTTAGTCATCTTTCCTTCCCATCCTTTTTCTTATTAGTAATTGATTGGAAGTGGATTTTCCATTAATAATAATATATTGTGTTTATCCATAAATATTTATGTTGTTGTCAGGTGGCTGCGAGTGGCGACAAGATGGACATGTTCGCGGAGCAGCAGCAGCAGATCAAGAAGCATTCCAGGAAAGTAGAGAAGATGCACGATGATTTGCACAAGAGGATCTCACAGCGGCACACAGAGTTGTAGGCCTACGTACAACATAAGTTAATGAAATTGATTTTACTTACTAAGTGTACGTAGTGATATCCAAAGGCATTTATTTTTTTAATTAAATCAACATTAGGAAATAATAAAATAATCGAAATTTTGGTAGCTTTGTAACTATTGAAGTAATTTTATTTCTTTTACAAAGGGAAGTTGTCAATATGTTGGATTTCACGTGTGTGAAGCTAGTTTAAAAAATATGCTTCCCTCATTCGGAAGTACATTTAAATAGTCCTTAACATATCAAATTGTGAAAACAGCGACATTTTATTGTTATTTTTCAAAAATCAATTTGAACATTACTAGAAAGTAATGATATAAGATCAATTTATAAAATGTAGTAAAGTACATATTTTTTTATTATATTCGTTAGAAATAGAATCTCTCGTTTTAAAGTTTTATTTTATATTGTTTATTTTTTAAATATACGAAGAAAATATTTTGATGTTTTATTTCTAACTAGCTGTCGCCCGCGACTCCGTCCGCGCGGAATAAAAAAGGTAATAAGTAGCCTATGTATTCTTCCAGATCTATGTCAAAATTCAGCGAGATTCGTTCAGCCGTTGGGGAGATACCAACAAACATCCATCTATACATTCGCATCTATAATATTAGTAAGATTCATCAACTACAGAACCTGAATGTAGGTCTCGAAGGAACACAATATGTCTAAAAATTAAAAGTGTTTTATTTTAAATTTTAAATACAGGTTATTTGTACTGACATTCTTCTGCCCTTTGTCTGAGTGAGACAGTGTAATAATTTCCATCTCTAGTTCCTCGTCCATTTTATCCTATAAAATGGCATAGAATCTGTGAAACTTGGTTGGACCAATTTTCATAGTCCGATGATTTTTTTTAATTTAATGTTTATATAAACATAATAAAGAAGTTTGCATAACTATTTAAATTGATATTTTAGTTAGTATAGTGTGAGGCTCTCATCAAAAACAACTCTGTATATTTCGACATCGCTTTATTTGCCTATAACTTACCGCGCAATTCGCGTTTCATTGTATTCGAGACACAAGCAGCTGCTCGGTAAATAATTTAAGTTAAATATACACATTACCCAAATAAAACCTATTTAAGAAACAAAAAAAATATCGAGAATATAGAGAGATATAGAGTAGGTGGTATTAAAAACAGCAGTTGGTACAGTGCATCAATATATGATATTTAATCTTCATGTACAAGCAAATTTATTAATACACGTTTAATAATCGGCCAGTTTGCGTATCATCCAAAATGAATATGTTATTATGCCGTAACACATAGTATAGAGTGCTGGCAGTGCGGGCAGTGCGGGCTGCGCGGCGGCACTGCTGCCCCTCGACTGGCACAAGTATCGCTTACACTTCAGTCGGTCGTACAGTACGGGTCTCATCTCGATAGGACATTTTCTCTATTATGTATATAGATAATCTGTATAATATAATTCTTTCTCACTAATATCTACACCGATTCAAGGGTTACAGTTACATATAATCCTCGAGGTTGCTGCCCACGTCGCTTAGTGCGTCCACTTGCTCCACGTTTGCTGCAAACAGACGGACAAACGATACATTAATTATATCCAAATTCTACGCTGTACGAAGGTACTACGTACCGAGTACCACAAGACTGGGTATGTTACCTGTTTTTCAGCGGCGTGGTGCTGTTGGGGGTGCTGCTGCTGGTCCCAGTGCTGCGGCGGCTGCTCCGACGGCAGATAGTGCAGCGGCAGCGCGTGCATCAGAGACAGCGCGGCCGCCGCAGCGCCGCCCCCGTACGCCTCCAGCCCGTGAGAGCCTACGCCTACTCCGCCCACACCCCCCACGCCGCCCATGCCTACTCCGCTCATCCCGCTCACACCCTACAAATATTGCATACACATTAAATCGATTATCATTTGCCACGGATTTTCATAGATGGAAAAGGCAAAAGATAAAGATATTTATGTTGCAGTAAGTTGTAATCCAATACCTGGTATCTATCGTGGTCGGGTAGGTGCGCGTGATGCTGCGACCCATGCGCGTGCGCGTGCGCGTGCGCGGAGTGCGGCCAGTCCTCGCCGGCAGTCAGCTTCCACGCGCGCTCCGTGCCGATGGGGCGGGGCTTGCGTTCTTCTTCTTCGCCCCATCCGCCGCCACCCACTCCACGCTCCAGCAGCGACTGCTCCACATACCACACAGTTTATATGCAAATGAGCAATGTAGTTTTATCGAAAGTATATGCGATGACTTATTATAGACATTCATATAACATAAATGGATTTAGTTAAATGTGTAGGTAGTCAGTAGTGCTGTGTGTGTACCTGGTAGGGGTGGTGTGGCTGCGGCGTGTGCGGTGCATGCGGGGTGTGGGAGGAGTGCGGGGTGTGCTGCGCGGTCTTGGGAGCCGGCTGCTGGTATGACATCAGCAGTGTGCTCAGGTTGCCCGCGTTGTTACCGCCCGCGAACAGCTGCTGCAATATTCATAGGAACATTTTCACTAATATACTATGTAATTAAATTAATTAACTTTCACTGTGTACAAATATGTGTATTTGTACCTGTGCGGCATGCTTGTGCTGCAGCAGGGGATGGCGCTGTGCAAAGTCAGGGGCGCGGGGGTTGAGGCGAGACACGCCCTCAACGCCCACGTAGCCCAGCCCCAGTGCCGCGCTGCTCATGCCCACGCTGCCCACACCGCCCACGTTGCCCGACATCGACACCGGCTATAAATATCATATGCACAAATTGTATTTGTTCGTCGTTAAAAAACTATATGAGGAATTGCAACAGACGATTACACTTAAAAAGGTCGTAAGTTCATAAATTTCTCCTAACTAGAAATAACAACTCTTACCATCATGTTGTGTCCATTTCTTGAGTTGTCTTGTTGGTAGATGGGTCCGTTGCGAGATAAGCCGCTTAAATCCATTGCGTTCACAGTGTTGCCTAAAATAAAAAATATACATTGTACTACACATTAAGCGAGGCTATCAAGCTGTTGTTACTGACGCACAAATTCTTTTAAAGCACGCTACTTACAATTTTATAATTCGATTACTGTATAGTACATACCCAGCGATGCCGGCGGCAGCTGCTGATGCTGTTGGTGTTGTTGATGCTGCTGTTGGTGCTGGTGCTGATGCGGCGGTGGACCGATGGGCATGGGAGCATGATACGCGGGCGTGGGCGGGGCCGCGGTCGGTGCATACGCCGGCGGTGGAGTGGAACCGTGCGAGGAAGCGCGCGAGCACGGCGAACATCCGCCAGCACCGCCGCGGTACCCAGGCGCCTTGCTCGCGTCCACCGGACACGACATCGTCTATACAACGCATACATTATAAGGCCATATTCACACAAACAAGATTTAATTAATTTAGATGTGGTAATCAGTTGGATAATGTATGCACCTGTGGCGGCAAGGGTTCGACGGTGTGGTGCGCGTCGCCGGCGCCCCACATGCTGCCGCCCGCAGCGATCGACAGGTCCTTGAACAGCGAGTACTCCGGCGCGCCGCCACCGCCGCCTCCGCCGCTAGACTGTAACACATTTATCGCTGCTAATCATACTCTAACTAGGTAACCTCTAGCAATGTTGTGTATATGTAGCGTCATGTAAAGTAGGTAGTACGTATAGTTTGTTACCTGGGGCGTCGTGTTGATGTGCAGAGCGGCTGAGGTGGGCGTATCGTCTGGGGCGGATTGCGGCCAGCTGCCATCAGGACTGTGCGCCGCCTCCTCACCCTTGTTGGGTGTGGGCGCTGGTGGAGACTCGCGCGTCTTTAGTGGGGATCCAAGTGGCGCTGCGCTGCTGCCGGGGCTGCTTGCTGCCGTCTGTTGGAATAAACGCCGTTAATAAGTAATGTTGAAAAAAGAATAGACAATAATTTCGTGCTTTAAGAGTGTTTGATAACTGACCGCTGTCTGTGTATGTGGCTTGTTGTCTGGGGGCGGGGCACCGACGGACGCGGTTGCGGGCGCCACCTTGGCTGCGAAGGTGTGTCCGCGCGCACCAACAATCGCGCCCGTGTATGAGAGGGCGCCAGGCTTGGTAGGCGCGCTGGCCGGGCTAGCCACGGCGGCGCTGCTCGTTGTAGGCATGCTCGGTACGCCGCTCGCCGCGCTTGACACCACAGTCCGCTTCTCGGTCACTGGGATAGCTAGAAATGTCATAAATTATTAAATTTAAATCAGCTTATTTATTTATCTATAATATAGTTTTTCGGGCTTTAATTAAAAATATACGATAGCGTGTTTGTGGACGTACGTTGTGGGTGCAGGCGCGGCGGGGCGGGGCGCGCTACGGCGTGCTGCTTGGCGGGGGCGCGCGATGTGGGCGTAGCGCGGTTGGCGGCGCCGCTCGGGCCGCTCGTGGAGGTCACAGCGCCGGCCTGCTCGCACAACAACTTTATTACTATTAGTATATGTTTGCAGATATCAAGCACAATTCATGTAGTACAGATTCAGTCAAGATTATAAAATAAATAACTTTTTCAGAATTGAATGTTATTTAGCAGTCTCTTAATATAGTTTTCTATATTAAATCTTAGCTAAGTGATACCCTTAATGATATATTAAAGACTAGAAAAAGAGCACAAAAATGAGTTATTAACCACGAATCAGCAGACTCTGAATAGGCAGTTGTATGTGGTACCTTTGGCGGCGGTTGCTTGGGAGGCTTGGGTTGCGGCGGCTGCGGTGGCGGAGCGGGCAGCTTGGCGCGCGGCAGCAGCTGCGCGATGTCGGCCTCGGGGTCACGGATCATTGCCGCGATCAGGCTCGCCGCCTGCTTTGTCGCCTCAGCAGAACCCCTGTACCGAATACATATCTCATGTAAACTGTCGACTTTGATTTAATACAGAAAAAAGTATAACCGAGTGTTTTACTATTAACACAAATACAAAGAAAACAAATATGACAATACATAATGCCTAACATTAACATTCATATTTTCTTAACGTTATCGACAAAATTTACTATTGCTATTTCGGTGTATTCAGGTGGCCATTTGCTCGTTATGATAAAAAAAAATACTAACTTGATGGTGATGATACGCTCGCCCTGTCCCTTGCCCTGCTTGTCGACCTCGATGTGTGCGCCGGTGGCGGAGCGGATGGCGTTGATGTTACTGCCGGCGCGACCAATCACACGCGAGATAGCGTGCGAACCCACAGATACCTTCTTGCACCTGCATTTAATACATTAAAAAAACATTACACCTCACTGACAGTCAAAATACTAAATTAAATGTGAACTTGGTGAATTTATATGACTATGCAGTTATGTAGATACTGACCCAGGCTCTACGGCGGAGAGAGTCTGCACGCTGGACTTGCGCACCACCTCCTTCCAGCCCTCCTCGCGCCGTCCAGTCACACACCCGCTCTTCGGCGATGTGCTCTTGCCCTCCATCTCCCATCTGAGTACAAACATAATAATTAAGCCTTATAATTTTTATTGTTTTAGTTTTTATAGAGATAACAATATATTTCAGTACAGAAATTTCGGCAATTCAAACCGAAAATAATATTACCAAAATTATTTACACACTCACATATTTTCTATTTACGTGTTAAGAGCTCAAATACTTATAGTGTCGAGTTTGATTTAATTTAAAAAAATACTCCATCAGATATTAGAGGAAAGTTAAAAAGTAAAAGGAATTACAATATATAATACTCAAAAATTAAAATAAAAAAAAACAAAAATCAATGTCCACTTTAAGCATGCAATAAATAATACGGCAAATTAATAATTAAATACACATGCAATTCAATTAAAATAAAAAAAAAATATAAATTCAATTAGCAAGCAATTCAATTAAAAAAAATATATATAAATATCACAAAGCATTGACTAAAACATATTGCGTTGCGTAATCATGTTGGATTTCACCGAATCAGTTTTTTTTTTAATTTAATTTTATTTTAAAGTTATCAATATGATTCATTACGTTGACACTGATTTTTGTTTTAATTCAACGTAAGCCTACTTACTGATGGTTTGTGTGTATCTTTTTAGTTTTGTCTATAGCATCGACATCGTCCTTGTCCACATTAAGTCGTGTCGATTCAAACACTTGGCTCTTTCTCGAGCTACTGCCGAATTTGTTTACGTTCTGTACTGTTATACTCTTAGGTATATCCTCTTCGGGTTTTCTGCAAACAATATTTATACCTAGGATCACCATTTCTATTTAATTTATTATTCCTTTCAAAATAAATATAATTTTGACACTTCTTGATATAAATAGTGACCGAAACCAATGTCTTAGCCTTCCTAATATAACTAATCTAGGCATCTTTTGAGTATAATAATGGTGCTAAGCTAGATCTTATTTACTTGTTTTTACAAAGCTTAATAAAAAAAACATGCAATTCACTACACTAATAGGCTACATAAATTTATTGTTAGTGTTAACAAAAACCAAGACGTATATGAATTCTAAAATCTAAATTTTCTGAAAATATAGAAAAAACCTACTCAAATCAATTTTAGTTCTAAATAAAAGGAAATAAGGCGGAATATAATATTAGTTTTATTTCCGTACTCAAAGTCATTCAATGGTCATATAGTGTTTTAGTGTGGATCCGTATTAAATCTACACTAATGGGGCTTCTAAACCATTGTAGTTTTATCAGACTGGTCTTCGTCATGCCTTAGTGACCACAGAATGACTGTGAGTGCGGGGCAGTGTGTACGTACTTTTCTTTGCGCTCTGTGCGCGGCGCGGGCTTGGCCGGCGTGGCGGGTGGAGAGCTGGGCGCCACGTTCTCCTTCTCTTGCTTCTTGTCCGTCTTACCAACGCTCTCTTTCTCCACTTTCGTTTCTAACTTGCTTTTGGCCTGAAAGTTTTACAATTTATGTCAATTAAAACATAATCGGGAAAAATGTATGATGTATAATAGATTTATTATTTTAGATGTCCCTATGCATCGTATAAGTCAGTTGTTACCTTATCGGGTTGTTTCTTGTTGGGAGGTGCGGGGGGCGCGGCGGGCGGGGGTGCAGTCTTGTCCTCCTTCTTCTTTTTCTTGGTCTTGGTGCTAGGCGCTGGGGGAGCCTTCACGTCCGATGACGAACAGGAACCCTACAAGGAAAATGGATATTATTACATTTTTTAATAAATAGAATTCATTGTATTTCTGTATTGAATCTGATTTCGTTGTCGGTATTAAGCAATAGGTGAATCTGTTACCTGCGAGTTGGCGTCGATGCCGGAGTCGCCCTCCTCCTTGGCGGCGGGCTCGTCGTCGGGCTCGCCGCCCTCAGAGCACTCGCCTAGCGCCTTCTCGCAGTACAACGAGTTCTTGTCGTTCTCCTCCTGCAGCTTTCGTCGCTCCTCCTAAACAATATTATTATATTATTTGTTAGTCGTCACACAAAAAGTAAGATCATTTTTCATGTTCTGCTTCAAAGTTTAAGATCTACCTTTCCTTACAAACGAATTACACCAATTTTCAAAACAGAAGAAAGGTAGCTGTCGTTGTCAGATTTCAATTTGACAAAGCATTAGTCGACATTACTAGGTTCATTATTTGAACCATTTCGTAGCACGTGGCAGTAGTCTAAGTGATAAAATGTTCTTACAGTGGTTACCTTTTTCTCCATCTTCTTCTTCTTCTTGCGCTCTCTGCGGCGCGCGGCGGCGAGACGACGGCTCTCCTCGCGGCAGCGCTCCGCGTCCAGCTCCTCCAGCAGGATAGTGGCGTTCTGGTTAGCGCGCGCTGCCTGCGTCTCCTTCGCCGCGCGGATCACGCGCACACACTCCTGGCACTTCTCCAGCACCTCCTTGTCTGAGATCGTGCAGATGTATCTACAACATACATACATCGTTAATTTACACAAGTCCAAACAGCACTAAATATTTATGTATTTTCTTAAAACATATCAATACGTTGAAAAACGAACACAAAATGTTTTGAAATTGTTAATAGCTGAATATATGAATTTCTGCCAATTTTGTGGTGAAAAAATTTAATTATTATTAAGGTATTTAATAAATCAATTACCTGGTCATTTCTTGGTCGGAGGGGAACTGCGTGACGACTCCTACCATCCATTTGACTACTTTGGTGTGGCCCTTACGGAAAGCGGCCATCAGGCATGATACCTAAACACATTCACACATATAAAAAAAACATTCCAAGCTAACTTGTGGGACTTTAGTTTTGAGAAGAAGAAGGTTTGTCTCTGACGGTGGTATGGT
The DNA here is from genome assembly GCF_000836235.2 of Papilio xuthus. Taxonomy (NCBI): domain Eukaryota; kingdom Metazoa; phylum Arthropoda; class Insecta; order Lepidoptera; family Papilionidae; genus Papilio; species Papilio xuthus. Next base: position 6,012,354 of record NW_013531726.1, on the reverse strand, counting down.
ATAGCACCTTTCTATTGTCCTGCGAGTCGATATCCGCGCCAGCTGCATACAACATCTCGACGACAGCGAGGTGACCACCATTGGCCGCCAGCCACAACGGAGAATTGCCCTTCTTATTCTTCACCTCCACCGCCGCCCGTCTTAAAATAAAACAATACTTGAAATTAATCAAGTTTGATACTTCTAACTTTCTAATAGGAGTTTCTGCTTAATGAAATGTCAGGGCAGTGAAACAGTATTATATTACCTATGCAGCAGCAGCTCGACGAACTTGATGTGCCCCTTGTCCGCTGCGATGGTGAGGGCCGTGTCGCGCGAGGAGGGCACAGGCGGGGCGTTGACGTCCGCGCCCTTGTCGAGTAGCACGCGGCCCACCTCCACGTAGCCGCCGCTCGCCGCCTCCATGAGCGGCGTCAGGCCCGTCTTGGCACGGTGCTCCACATTCGCCTTACGGTCCAGCAACAGGCTCACCACTTCGTGACGACCTACATCAGATTGCAATCACGATAAGTCTTAAATCATATATATCAACGAAAAGCCGCAGCTAGGGGTCGTACAAAAGTAATATTTTCCACATAGATTTATGTTACTACAAAGGCGAGCACTAAGAAATTAACGAAATTCATCCTTTAAAAGTCTAAAAGGGGGTTGATGAAATTTTTTACGCAAAGATGATCTAAATAGGAGTTTGAGACCTTTGGTTCTTTAGGCGGACAAACTCGCAAGAAACATTATTATTATATTATTATTTCCGTTCAAGTCTAACCACTTAGTTAAACAGTCAATCAGTATAGATCTCTGATGCTAATTGTACAATAAGGAAATCCCTTAGTCCTAACTTAGCTCATGAGTGCAACACTAAGTATAAACATTAACCATTACGTCATAACATCTGTATGTATATGTAAGGTTACCTTGGAAGCAGGCGAGAGTGAGTGCGGTGTTGCGGTTGGTCTCGATCTGCGCGTTGATGTCAGAGCCGCAGTCGAGCAGCAGCCGCACGGCCGCCGTGTGCCCATTCATCGCCGCCAGCATCAGCGGAGAGATGCCCAACTTCGACCCCGTGCGAGAGTTTATCTCAGCCTGCACGTAACATACGGCAAATTAAAGCTTGCTATTTAAAGTAAAAGAAACAAACATACAAGTACAGCATGAGATTCAAGAAAAAAAAATCTTGTAGATGTAAGCCGAGTTAGAGATATATTATTAGATTTGAGGAAAGTGAAATGTTACCTGGTGGTGCAGCAGCAATCTTATGATGTTGACGTATCCTCCGGAGGCGGCGAGCGAGAGCGGCGTGTAGTCGGACACGTTGCGGTGCTCCTTGTTGGCGCCACGGCTAAGGATCAGCTCCACCACCTCGTAGCGGCCGCCGCTGCACGCCAGCGACAGCGGCGTGTCCTTCGTGCGCTCCGACTGCGCCTCGATGTCCGCGCCGTGGTTCAGCAGCACTTCAACGATCTTCTCGTGTCCCGCGGTCGCGGCCAGGATAAGAGGGGTGAATCCCTAAACACAAAACATTGAAAATTATATATTATTAACATGAAATTAAGAAAACAGCAACAAAAGGGACGGATTTCAATCAAAACCATAAAATAAACCATAGTAAAACACACAATTTATTTTAAAATTGACACTGACAGCACTAGGTGTGTATTTTCTACGGTTATAATTTCTTTAAGTTCAGTTAGCCACCATGTATATTGTGAGAAGCGTACCTTCTTATCTCGATGCTCGATATCGGCGCCGCGAGCCAGTAGCAGCTCGACGAGGTCCTCATGTCCGCCGGCGCAGGCGAGCGTGAGCGCCGTGTCGTGGTTGGAGTCGGTCTCGCCGTCCACATCCATAGCGGAGTAGGCGACGGGCGCGGGTTGTGCGGTCGCCACCGTACCCGCTCCGGCACCGCCTCCGAACGAATCGGCCCGTGACCCGCGCACGCCACTCAGACGACCCTGCCACACACAAACACATCTCACATATAGTTTTCTTAATAAAGAAATATATAAACTCAAATATAGGCTTTGAAACTCCGAGGAAAGACTGGATCAAATGACACCTTACAAGTTCAACCGTTAACACAACGTAATGTAATTGTCATCGTATAATCAGTCAGCTAAAATCAAAATTATTTTAATCTGAAATTAATAATGTTTGTACCTTCTTCTTGATAGCAACAGCGTTGTTGGGGTGGTGCGGGGGCGCATCGCGCTTGCCGTGCTGCTGCGCGCCCGGTATCGGCCCCATGCCCGGCGGTGGACCGGTCATGCCCCCTGCGCCCATTACACCCGCATTTACGTTGGCATTTGCGAACGACCTGTGTGAATACAATGAAGCTAATTAGTTATTCTGTTGGTTCAAATATTTTCGAAAAAAATAGACAAATTTTACGTTGTCTAGAGAGCTACATGTTTACAATTACAAAATATGAATTTATCGTACCTGTGGTCTTCATATGGCAAGTTGGTGGTAGGTGGCAGAGCGAAATAGGGCTGCAGGTCGTGGTGGGCGGCGTCCTCAACGCCCGCCGGCATCCCCGCCGCGCCCATCGCACCGCTCGCGGGCGACGGCGGCCGCACCCGGTACTGACACCCGGGGTTCATTTGCTGTATACATTATCACGTTTGTAAGTATAAAATGGGTTTGCCAGAGAGGGTAATTGAAAGTTTTAGTTTTTGTTACAGAGTATAAAGTTACCGTCATGTCAGCATGGTGATGGTGATGACGATGATGTTGATGCATATGCTGATGTTGGTGTTGATGTTGATGCTGCTGGAACTGTTGTTGCTGCATGTGTTGTTGTTGCTGCAGCTGTTGCTGTTGATGCAGCTGTTGCTGGTGCAGTTGCTGCTGGTGCTGTTGCTGCAGTTGCTGTTGTTGCTGCAAATGTTGTTGTTGCTGTAGTTGTTGTTGTTTCTGTTGCTGCAGTTTTTGTTTTGGCTGCAGCTGCTGTTGGGCCTGCTGCTGTTGCTGCTGCGGTTCTTGTCGGTCCTGTCCCGGGACCCATTCAGGGTCATCCGCGCTCTCGGCGGCTTGAAGCTGGCAGTCGGTAGGCCTCTCGGTTCCGGTCTCCGACACTTCCGTGCATGGCTCCGCGACGCATTTATTGGCCAGGATTTCGTGGGACTTCTGCTGCATTACCTAACGTGTTTTTATACTTCTTTTATTGCATAATGTTAAAATAATTAAAAGTGTACAGGGCCATTGAGATATATTTGAACCCTTTATAATTTCAGAAACAAGCCTGTCTGAATTAATTGCGTAGTTGTGTACAAACCTGCAGCACGAGGGAGCGCAATTCGTGCGGCGGCAAGGCAACGAGGGAGGGCACCTCTCGCTGCAGATACTGCAGCACGGCGCTCAGTTCGCGAGCCTCTACGCACCCGCCGCCTGCTTCGCCCACCTGCTGCTGCTGCTGCTGCGGCTGCTGCTATAATATATGAATCGCAATTTATATAATCCAAACCAAATTGTATGTAAAACTATATATGTTTTATCTCTCTCCACACCTGTGGTAGAAAGTGTTCAGGTCTTTGCTGTTCTTGAGTAAATTGCTGCTGCTGCTGTTGTTGCTGGTGCTGTTTCTTTTGTTGCTGCTGTAGCTGTTGATGTTGCATCTGCTGTTGCTGCTGCAGTTGTTGTTGCTGCAACTGCTGTTGCTGATGCTGATGCATATGCTGGTGTTGTTGCATCTGCTGCTGTTGGTGCATCTGCTGCTGCTGTTGCAAGTGTTGTTGTTGGTGCAAATGCTGCTGGTGCGCCAACTGATGCTGCTGCTGGAGCTGATGTTGTTGCAGGTGCTGCTGTTGTTGTTGCAGCTGCTGTTGCTGCTGCTCCTCCTGCTGTTTATGCTGGATTTGCAGCAGCTGCTGCCGCAACTCTTCGAGTTGGTGCTAAAGACGAGACAATTTAATTATGACATCACATATTTCATTATTCAAGACATATGAACACACAAATTGGTCAATGTATAATCTTACCTGGTTGAGGTTGGTAGCTAGTTGCTGCACTGAGAACAGATGTTGCGGAGGGGGGTACGGTGGAGTGGCGGGGGGATGAATTGTCGTCACACCTGTAATGCAATGTGTTTAGTATTAGTTTTTTTTTAATCGTAACGTGTCCATAAATTGTAATATGGATAATAATTTAGCCACGACACACAAAGCGTTTACGAATTACGTTCAAATAAAATTGCCTATATGTTACTATTACATTTTATATGTACATTACGAATGTTTGGAAAAGAGGTACACGGGGATATAAGGGTTGAAATGAGAATTATTCGTGTTGAATCACTACATCACGTTAGTTAGGACATTGATTGCATTAGCGAGATGGTTACAGTAAAGGTTGCAGCGGAACTTGCCTTGAGCGCAGAACTGAATGTCCAGTGCGTGGAGCGCCGACGTGGCCAGTGTCGGCGGACCTTTACAATAACCCATATACATTATGTACCATTCATATATTCATTTGTACAGATTCAAATGTGTAAACTAAAATTTACTCGTTTAAAAAATCTTCTTTGAACAGTTTACACACATTTAGTCGAACCGTTACATGTAAAAAACAGTGCCTTCTTTAACTCGTATATTCAATGCTGCTACGATTTTTACATTTTAAAATTTACTAGCAGTGGGTGTTGGTTGACTTGAATTTGAATAGATTGTATACTTCTGTCAGAGACTTCAGTACTTCTAATGTTTAAAACACCTCGTGTCATAACTATAAATAACAATTTGTAAGTTAACAAACTTACCAGAGGAATCAGCTAATTCGAGCATGTTCCTCTCCGTGTCAGGTAGTGCGGTGTTTCGAGATTGACCCGTAAGCACTTCGGTTCGCTGCGGATAACATAAAAAAATTACTAATAATAACACTACTAATAATAATAAACAAAGATACACCGAAAGAAAATTTGCATACAAAAAAATAATTTTTTACTATTAAATACTTGCAACTTACTAAAAAAGCAACACAGGAAACTGTTTAGAATAATTTACGATCTAACGTCTACGCTTCTATTGAGTACAACTTACATTTAGCTTTCTTTCAATGTGGTTTTTATTTTTAAATTTCTTGTTAAGATCGCTCCACGTAAAGCCCGGCGGAGGGGTACACTTAGCCATACTGTGATGGCATATCTACAGGCGGAAAGCAGGCAAAGAAAATGAATATATTGATCCGTGAACTTCTTGTGATGATGAAATCAGTACTGAATAAATTTATATTATTAAAAAAATTGATATACACTTGCCCATTGAATGATAAAAATAATCATAGAACTAACCTGTTCTTCGAGTATGTCGGGTGGGGGCGGCAGGTGGTGGTCGGACTGAGGCGGGGCGACGCGCTGCTTGCGTGGGCACTTGTGCTTGCCGGCGGGAGGCGTGGCCGTGGGCGTGGCGGTTGGCGTGGCCACTGCGGTGGGCGCAGGCGTCGGAGTGGGCGTGGGCGCGGGCGCCGGGGTGGGGACGTGCGGGACACTCCAGCCGGCCATCATGCCCGCATAGAACGCGTACTGCGCATCCTTGTCGAAGCCCGCCGCCACAGCGCTGCCGTTTCCATTGCCTCCTTGCTTTTTACGACCTGTCCCACATCGCATATTTTACTTGTATGGTCACATATCGAGAAACATAAAAGTTTTAATTACCAACGTTAAATGTTGCAAAAATTTCTCACCATCGAGGTAAACTTTAGCAAAGTTGGCCGAGAGGTCGGGGGCTTGTGCCGGAAGGGGTGTCTGCAACTTGGCTTGCGCGGGCGGCGTGGCTGGGGCGGGGGCAAACGGAGCCAGAGAGGTAGGCGCAGGCGCGGGAGAGGGCGCGGGCGCGGGAGCAGGAGCAGGCGCAGGCGCAGGGGCCGGAGCCGGTGCAGGAAGCGCGACCGGAGCGGGCGCGGGAGAAGGCGGTGGGCCAGGCGCGGGAGCAGGAATGGCGTGGGTATGGGTGTGGGGATGCGGATGAGGATGCGGATGTGGGTG